>NC_057358.1:128113688-128423915 GCF_016509475.1 Prionailurus bengalensis
CTTCTGTTTTAAACACTTTCTAAGATTTTGCAATGAACTTCAAGAGCAGTGAAAAAACAAAAAGAAGTTCTTTCTTCTTGACTATGTAATTTCACTAACTTTAGACTGTTCATTACAACACAGTTTATCTTTGTGAAAATTGAAAACAACTAAACTAACAGCAATGGCTCAGCAACAGAAGTGTACAAAATTCTATGTGCCTGAGGACAATAAATGAGATACAACACATACCTACTTGGAAAAGACTGATGTCTTTGGTCTCATGGTCTCATGGTTTGGGAGTCTGAGCCCCATGTCGGGTTCTGAGCTGACAGTTCAGAGCCTGGAGCCTGCTTCAGGTTCTGTGTCTCCGTCTCTTTCTGCCCCTCCCCTGCTAGCACTCTCTCTCTCTCTCTCTCTCTCTCTCTCTCTCTCTCAAAAATAAATACATGTCAAAAAAAAAGTAAAAATTTGAAACTTTTGTTACTGCAGTGTCACGTGGGCAATGACTACACATTTTAAGTGACATGAACTGTTGATGGTTATAGGTGTCTGCTTCCTGTTTGATACAGCCAGAGAAGCAAATACACCTGCTGTCAGGCAGGCCTGGGTTCAAGTCCTTGTTCTGTCACTTATCAGATGAGGTCGGTTCCTCACTCCTCCCTCTGCAGGTAGGATATTCTGACACACCCTTTAACTGGACTCAGCCCTATGGGTACTCTGGCCGACAGGGTATCAGCAGCAAGGGCTCAAGCTTTCCTTGCAAGCACTAAGACTTCCTTTCCCACCTCTGCTTTGCTATGACAAACCAGCCTGGCCTGCTCATGGGACATGGCAGACACTGGAGGAGGACCAGGTCATCCCAGCCACCAGCCATCGGATCCGAGGCTGACCACAGACACTTGGTTAGGCCAATGAAAATCAGACAACCATCCCGCCAACCTGCAAACTCCTCAACTAAATAAATGGCTATTGATCTAAGCCACTATTAGACTATGGCAGCAGATAACTCATACATCCTGTTTTCTTCATTGTGTGGGGGGATACACAAGGGCTCTCCGTACAGGCCACCAAACGAGGAGTCTCCCAATTGGATGGGGGGCGGGCACCAAATGTGGGACAACCCAATCAGGTGGAAGCTGGCTGCAGGGTGGTGAAAAGAATTCACCGAAGGGAGAACAGGACACAGAAGTTTACTGAATACACCACAAGGGAGCAGTGGGCAGGACAGGAAAGCAGAGACCATCTGATGCAAAGCAGTGGTGGGGGGGGGGCTGTAGTTAAAGGAGGAGGAGGAGGAGGTATGGGGAATATGGAATTTTCCTTTTTTGGTAACGGCGTCCAGATGTTAGTAACTCATTGGTCAGCTAGGACTTGGGGCTATCTTGAGGTGAGTCACCTGATGGGCCTGTTTGTATTTGGTCAGGGGGTTGCGGGGTCACTGCGGGTCCTTGTACCTCACTCAGGTTTCTATTGTTCGGGCTGGTCACCTAAAAGCAGCCTCTGCATTACTCTTTCTATGTCCCGGCCCTACCACTATGTCCAGTACCTAGAGACCAACATTGAAGGCTTTTCTGTGACTGTCACTGCTGCCTGAGGTAGAATGAGACATTTGTGCTGGCGTTCCCACCCCTACCCCACCCCACCACAGCACCTGGCAGGCGTTTTTACATTCATTTCCTCACATGTGTCTCTCCCCTAGCCACGACTGACTTGAGAGTAGGAAGTAAGTTATTCCCATCCATATCTATGGCACCTGGCACAGAGTAGTCCTTCAATAAATGTTTCTGTTGCAATTAAATGACTGGATTTGGGGAGCGGACAGGAACCAAAACAGCCAGCAGCAGGTGGCAAGAAGAATAACCACGCAAGCTGGTTCTTACGCTTTCTAGAAAGCCCAAACAAGAGAAAAAAAGAAAACAAAGGAGAAAAGCACATTCTCTCTGCTCTTCTGTGTCCTTATCTCTCTCACCACATGCACACAAAGCTCAGAGCCATTCATCCCCCGAAGAGCCCTCCCCATCTGGCTTCCGCCCACCGGCCACCACCGCAGGACACCTCCCTCCACCTCCGGCCATGGGCCCTGCATCCACTGCAACCTGTCCTTCCTCTACCTTTAGATCAGACACGTCCCTGTAGCACTGCTCAGAGCGGGTGTGGTCCGACAGCTGCACATTCCAGAAGCAGGGGAGCTGATACACGAGGAAGGGGTTCTGTTTGATGACAGCGTTGAAAATATCCTGGGAGATAAAAGCCAGAGATAGAATGGTCAGGAGCGTTTCACTTAGGAGGCCAGCTCACGGGCACAGCACCTCCTGTGCAAAGGCCTCTCTTTAGGCTCCTGCTCTGAGCACAGGCTGGCTTGCGCTGTGAGGCATTCCCCTTGGAACGGACGGGGGAGCGCCCCACGCGTGCTTGAAGCTCACGGGCTCTGCTGGCCTCAGGAGGCGCCATCCGGCAAGGGGACGTGGGAGCAGACACGGCTGGTCTCTCATACCGGAGCCAGCACAGATGAAATGAAGTCACTTTTCCACCCCTCTTCCCACCTCATCCAGGAGTCCTGTGTCATCCATCCTGGGCCTCCTGGAGAGGAAACTGCACGATGACAACTGCTCTGCTCATTCAGGGGCTGAGACAAATTATAGATCTTGTTTCATCAGTTCTTCCTGGGGCTTTTGGCGGGGACACGATGATGGATGCGCCTTGGACTCCTGCAGGCCATGGTGCCCGAGGACGCTCTCCCCACCTCCAAATCCAACTCCGACTTTTCTAGGGAGTTTTCCTTCTTTTGGGCTTTTCTCCAAGCTCTCGTCGCACCAGACCACACTTATTAACTAGCTGCTGACAGCTGGTGCCGGGGGGTGAATTATGTGCCTTCGCAGAAGGAGATGACTGGATAAACTACCCTCATTGGACACAGATACGCAACTGCTAGCTTTTGGGGACATGCTGGAGTCATTGTGACCTGACTTAAAATATGATGATGGAGGACAATTTTCCCCTCAGGTTTAAAACAGCTACCTGGGTAATTTTTAACTCATTCATTATACCAGATCTCATGTTTGAAAAAGGAAATTAGTTTCTGGCTGCTTGGGAAATACTGAATAATAACAATGCTAAAAAAAAAAAAAAAATAGTAAAGTCACCCTACAGAGTTTCTTGTTTCCTCTGTATTAGAAAACTTTACAAAAATTCAGTGACTCAGACAGTTGAACATCGGGCAAAAACATGGGACTGCACTTGCTTTTTGGATGAACAGTAAAGGGTAAAACGCAGAGAACCCAGACAAGTCTTCTCCCCGTTTCAACACAGCCATCTACACCACAGGGAACTCAAAATCTAAATGTGTGAGCCTGGCAGAGCCAAGGTCAAAGGCTCGGGCACCTGCATTTGCTAGCAAAAATGAGGATTTGGATTTTTATGCATTCACATCAATGGTTTGGTGGAGTTCACAGACTTTTTCAGATCGCCTGGATTAGAAGCTGGTTATTCAAGACAGGTAGTTTGTCTCTTCCATTTAAATGCATTTCCCTTGAGGATAGGGTCATAGCACGGGATCTAAGTGAAAGGCATTGCTTTTAAAGTTAGATCCTATGTGCCAGAAAAGCAAATGTAACCTTGTCTGGGAAATGTGCTGTGGTGTTCTATGCACCCCACACCAAGATGAAGACAGCAAGCTCCTCCGAATGCCACCTCATCAGTCTCCTTTAATAAGCTAGAAGCTCTCTGAGGCCAAGGACGACGTCCTTCATTTACCTCTGCAATCCTGTCTCTGAACGTCATCCTTGGCTCACGCAGCATGCAGTGAAGGTCTGCTGAAGGAAGCGATGAATGGGTCACACGACAGGTGGAGACATCATTCAGACCCCTCTACTTTCAAGCTTCCTGGAGAAACCGCACAGGGCGTCCAGGAACAACTGCACCTTCTCACCTGGCCACTCACCTGGTCCGCTAAGGACGTGGACAGCATGCCCATCAGCTCCCTCTCTGCGGTCAGCCGCCACATCTGTTCCCATTTCATCTTCCGTAGTTTGTCCAGAAGCAGCAGGATCACCCCTAGGCAACAGCATAGGGTGGAAGAAGGGAAAAACGACAGTCAGACAGACAGCCAGACACACCTGTCCACGTCTTGGAGACGAACATACCTGGGTTCAATCCCAGGCTCTGCCAGTGACTCAGGATGAGACTTCAAACAGCCTCTCTGAACATCCTCGTTGCTAGAAAACATGACAATAGCATCGAAGGCTGTGGCCGACACTAAGTGAGATGGGTCGAAGAGCCTCACACTTTCTGGAGAGGGGAGGTGGAGACAGTGGCACGACGTCGATGTGCTTAATGCTTCTGAACTGTACACTTAAAGCAGGTTAAAGCGGTACATTTGTGCTACGGAGATTCTGCCACGCTAATCTTGAAAAGAGCCTCGTATTGCACCTGATACGTACTACGCTCCCGAGAAGCATTTGGTTCTTCCCTGTGTTTTTTCCCCAGAGACAGGACAACCTCCCTAGGTGTAGCTGATGGAAGGCGTCTGTACACTATATGCTGTTTATCTTTACACACACAAAGCGGCTCCTCTGTGACTTTTTTCTAGGTGAGACTGGCTGATTTCTTTGCATTTATTGACAAGCCACGGGAGCTTGCTTCAGTGTTCTGATTGCCAAAGTCTTCTCTGGTCCCCACAACGAACACAGATGTAACTACAGTGAAGGTCGTGCTGATGCTTGGTCTCTAAGATGCACTCCATCTTTCTTTTGTTAGTTTTTACGGGGAGGGACCTGGGTCAATGGGGGGTCGTGTAGCGAGACAAACTGCCATTGCAAACCCTGCTGTTGATATTATTTTGTTTAATGTTAAAACAACTCAATTTATTACTCAGGTAAAAATTAACTAGTAAAAGCCTAAAAAGAAAAGCACATTTTGGCTTTGCTGAATGACTCAGAAGCAGCTGTCTACTTCCAGGTCAGATAGAGCATATAGAGAATGCACAGAGCACAGAACACAGAACACGAGGAACCAAGAGAATTTCCCTGCAGGCCACTGCAGTTAATTTGGTGGATGGAACTGTAGCACCCATGGGCTCCCAAATCAATCCTCCTCCCCGGGATGCTGAGCTCAGCAGAAAGCTCAGCGGAGAAAACTCCAGGCAGTTGACAAATGATCTGAGTTGATACCTAGTACATACGTTTCTAAGTTTTGGAGAGGACCTGATTCCCCAAATCACATATAAATGTCAACTCTGGGAGTTTTGTTTTTTTTTTATAAACCTATTCCAGTGGCACATATTTGGAGAAAAAAAGTAAATTCACCATTTAGTCAAAGGTGTTTGGTCAGGTAAAGATGAAATAAGAAAAAAAAAATATATATATGGTAGCGGTAATAATGGGGTAATACACAGATCTGAACTCGTTAAGCCAAAGGGTCAAATTACATCCTTTGCACATCTTTTATGGTTTGCTCAGTTTTTGCACGTATCTTTTCCCTTTTTGCTCCCAAGATCACTGCAGGTTAGATATTGTCATCCTTATTTCTTAGGTGGGGAAACTGAGAAACTAAGTCAGACGCTGGAACAATTCACAGTACCAGAGAAGCTACACCAGCTTCAAACTCAGATCTGTCTGGCTCCAAGGCTAGTGTTCTCTCATCTACACCACAAAAACCGAAGCCTCAGCACCCGAGCCCAGGGACTCGGGCCAAGACTTTTTCCCGTTGGTGACCTCTGGTTTCTATATGTGTAAAATGAGAAAAATGCTACCTGCCCTGTGCAACTCAGAAAGCTGTTACATCCATTCATGGTACACTGGTAAATGTTTAGCCACAAGCTCCTGGGGTGGGGGGGGAGGAACCCTGAAAATGTGATTTGTGGCATCTGCTGGTTCCTGTGGTGTAAATTCTCCTATCGTGGCTGATTTCAAACTCCCAAAGTAATCTCACTGAACACCCCATTGGGCACACAGCTGACCCTCGCCAGTCAGTGCAGGTGCTGAAACTGTTCACGGAAGCAATTTCAGAAATAGTAAAATTCACCATAAGCATATTATTTGCTTCTTGTGGAGAAAGAAAAGAAAAAATTTACAGAGTTACAAGCCAAGAGAATATAGTGATAGATTCAGGAAAATAGATCCCTAACACGTAAAACAATTTCATCTTACTGTAGAAACTAATCCTAATTAGGTTGGACAGGTGCTCTAATATACAGAAAAAATGGCAAGGGAGTGGAGGCTACAAACAAGATGGAGGATATTAATGCACATTTTGAAGCCTCTAGAGATGTCAATGGGAGATCTATCAGTCTCAGGGGACTGAACTGAAAACTAATGCTTTTTAATGGGTATTAAGACTTGGCAAGTCCTCTGTGGCCAATGTGATTCCACCCTGTTTCCCAGACTAGTTGAAGAGAGGCAAATGTCTAGACCAGAAGACTAAATGCAGAAATGTGGGGTTATTCTCCCAGTTACCTAGCCTTTTTTTTTTATGTGATGATTTTTTTTTCCTTGAAATTCATCGTCAAATTGGTTTCCATACAACACCCAGTGCTCCTGTTGCGATGAGCACTGGGTGTTGTCATGTTGATTTTTAAAAGCATGAACTATTTCAAACCACCAGAAAAGTCTAGAAACTAATATGACAAATACCCACCACCCCAATTTAATAAATGCTAATATATTGCCACATTTGCTGTGAATAATAAAACATTACAGATAAATCAAAAGCTCCTTCATCCCACTCTGGTTCTCTCTCTCTCTCTCCCAAGGGTAACCACTATCCTGAGGTGGTTGGGTTTCATTTCCATGCATATTTTTATAGTTTTATTCTCTGTGCATATATTAATTAACAATCTATGATGCCTTTAGAGTATTTCATTTCTCAATTCTCATTTACCTTTTCACCCAACATTACGTCTTTAAGACTTAACCATGTTAAGATTGCAATATCTAGTCTATTCATGGCAATCACTTCACTCATTGTAAAAATATACCACAAGTTATTTATGCATTGCCTGACTGAACAACATTCTGGCTGCTTCCTTTGTTTCTCCTGTTACAAACGATGCTGCAGTAAGCATCCTAATCTCAATTTGTGGGGCACATGGCTGAGAGGTGAGCTGGGGTCCAGCCTCCAAAACTGTGCAAGGATCGTTGTGTTGATGGTGCCACGTGCCCCGAAACATCTCGAACTACTCTTTCTCCTCTTTCGTGTTTGGGCCATTGCAGCATCCCAAAGATGCTACATTTAAAATGGCTTTTGCGGGGCGCCTGGGTGGCTCAATCGGTTGAGCGTCTGACTTCGGCTCAGGTCATGATCTCACGGTTCATGGGTTCAAGCCCCGCATCGGGCTCTGTGCTGACAGCTGGGAGCCTGGAGCCTGCTTCGGATTCTGTCTCCCTCTCTCTCTGCCCCTCCCCTGCTCACACTCTGTCTCTCTTTGTCTCTCTCTCTCAAAAGAAAAACCAGGGGTGCCTGGGTGGCTCAGTCAGTTAAGTGTCTTCAGATCATGATCTCACGGTTAGTGGGTTTGAGCACCATGTTGGGCTCTGTGCTGACAGCTGGGAGCCTGGAGACTGCTTCGGATTCTGTGTCTCCCTCTCTCTCTGTTCCTCCCCTGCTCTCACTCTGTCTCTCTCTCACTCCCTCAAAAATAAATAAAGATTAAAAAAAATTTTTTTAAATGGCTTTTGCATCTCTTCCTTTATTCACTCACTCGGTGGTTATTTATTGAGCACCTATTTTGTGCAAACAACTGAAACAGACCTGTACGTGTTTTTCTTCCCTACTTTTCCCAATTTCTTGGGTTTTATTCAAAATATTAATTTAACACATATTTACTGGATGGAGAGCATTTAGTCTTGGTCATGCCCATCTGTGGAAGACACATTAAGCATCATGATTCAAGGCCAGGGCTGTGAACACTGAGAACGTGCACTGTTCATTAAGAGAGTCTGGGGAGGGCGGCGGCGGCGGGGGGGGGGGGGGTCAGCCTGAATTGATCAGGCCAGGCAGACACGAGGGGGACATCTGAAGAAACACGGACAAAGGCAGAGCAGTAAGACGTGTGGGAACAGGTGTGTGTGATGGCTGGATGGCTGAAATAGTGTGTTTTGGCGCAAATGTCAGGACATGACCTTGAACACGTGAGCAGGGATGGATCAGGAAGGGCTCGTATCTGTGCAAGAGGTGCTTTCCAACCATTTTCATGTCATTTCTTACATAGAACATGAGATCCTTACAGCCTGCTTGGGGCTGGAAAGGCTGACCCAGGGGTCTGGCTGCTCCAGGCCCCATTCAGGGGCCCCGATGGCTGATGGGATCACTATTTTGGCACATCTATTACCCATGTGTGCCACACTGGTTGGAAAGTCCTGCTGAGGGCACCTGGGAGCTAGTGAAAGATTTTGAGCAAGGGAATGACCACAACTGGGTCTGTTTCAGAAAAGCCAACCTGAAATGTTGCTTTATCAGGTCACTTCACAGGCTCAAAGGCCTCTAGTATCTCAGGAAGCCTAAAGAACAAGCTGTAATTCCTTAGCCAGGAATTATAATTCCACAGGAATTACAGCCACACATTTACTTTTTTCCTTCCATCAGACTATGCAGCAAAGCTGGCACAATCAATCGCACTTTGCCACTTAACTATCTCTCTCTTTGCAAACTTGACAAGCCAATATGCAGTTTGGCTTTCTCCTCAGAATCCAGAACGTTTACTAAATATACTACTGCCCATCCCTGATTCAATCAGAATCCAAAACAAACAAAAACTCGTGAACGAACATGTTATAAAGCTTATGAACTTCACTGTCAGCTTCTGCATTTAAGAGTTTCCACATTTATCCACTTCTGACTCCACCATATCCTTAGAAAGGAGACAGGCTACTCATCATCGCTTCTGGATAGACATGGGAAGTGAGGTGCTACGAAGTGACTTTCCAATGTCATGGTAAGTGTCTCCCACTGCCCCATCTAGAAAAGGGTCTTTATTGTAGAACATTAGAACTAATGAAGCCGGTGTATCCCCTGTGCCAGCAAGGTCTATGGGATGTATGTATGTATGTCTTGATTTTTTTTTAAGTTTTTTTTTGTTTGTTTTTTGTTTTTTAGAAATACGGCAAAGTCTTTTTAAAAAAATTTTGTAACATTTATTTATTTTTCAGAGACATAGCATGAGCAGGGGAGGGGCAGAGAGAGAGAGGGAGACATAGAATCTAAAGTAGGCTCCAGGCTCTGAGCTGTTGGCACAGAGCCTGATGTAGGGCTAGAACCCACAAACTGTGAGATCACGACCTGAGCCAAAGTTGGATGCTTAATTGATTGAACCACTCAGGCTCCCCTTAAAGATTTTAAGTACTCTCTACACCCACTGTGGGGCTTGAACTTAACCTCCAGATCAAGAGTCACATGCTCTACTGACTGAGCCAGCCAGGAGCCCCTGTCTCAATGTTTTGAAACAGCTGCCTCATGCTAAACATTAATGCCAAGTGCGTACTTGGCCAACACAGGCCAACAAAAGCTCATGGGAATCAGGGCTCCCAGGACCTATAGCCCGGCCATATGTGAGCTTCTCTTGACTTGTCAAACAAACCAGTGGGGATCCTGTCTGGTCTTTATTCATGGGGCCTGCGTTCAGAAGTTATTTCTTCTACAATTCATTTAGAGGTATGTTTTGAGCACCTCCTACGATTCACTGGGTTAGCTGGTGACTTAGCGGTTGTAAAACGCAGTCCTTGCTCTTAGGGAGCAAGATCTAATAGGGAAGGGAGATGGGCAATCAAGACAATGTAAACACTGTGACAGATACAAGATGGGGTAAGAAGCATGGGATCTGGGACTGGGAAATGTGATCTGAGTGTGGGAGGAAGCATTAGGGAAAAGCTTCCTGAAAAAAATGATGTCCAACCTGAAAGCTGAATCCTGTCTAACCTGCAGCCTCTGAAAGGATGCAAAGGATCACCTGTGTGAAGGTCAAGCCAGACACGCTTGTCCCTTCAGGGCTGTGACTGCCTATCAGGTAGCAGATTATTTTCCACCACATTTGAACAGCAGACCTTAAAAGGTAATGACCCATTTTCCCCTCTTCTCCCCCAAAAAGAAAGTTAAAAAGCGGCCACATAAAATTGTCTAGCATGGGTGAAACCATTTGTCTTTGCTCATAAATCTGTAATTAACCATGGGTTATTTGTACAATAAATATCCTCACATCCTCACGCTGATGCAGTTGAGTGGATTCTGGGAATACAGGCGTTTCTGTAGCTGTCACATAAGAGGAAACTGTATGTTAAGTGGAAACCTCAAGTTTTTCCAACTGGACTTGAAAACAGAAGCCCTGGGTTTGAGTCCTGACAGCATCACTTACCACCAAGTTCTCTTGAAAAAAGCCACTGGGATTCTGAGCCCCAGTGCCTTACCTATAATATATGGGGACAATCCCACATTAACTCAACATGACTAGGAGGACTTTTTAAAAAAGTGTATCTTTAAAAGTATCTGGTATAGGCCACGATCTATTATTTCCTACCTCAAAGTAAAAATCCCACAACATTATGAAGTATCTAGGGGTGCCTGGGTGGCTCAGTCGGTTGAGAAGCTGACTCTTGATCTCAGCTTGGGTCATGATCCTAGTGTCGTGGGACTGAGCCCTGCATCAGGCTCCGTGCTGAGCATGTGGTGCCAGCTTAAGATTCTCCCTCAAATAAAAAAAAAAGTATCTAGCACAGCAGGCACAGTACTTAATATGGCTGAACTGAGAAATATTAATTGATAATAAATATGCATGCCTAGTAATTCACTTACTAGCCTAAATTAACTTGTCTTTCTAAAACTCTTTAAAATCCCCTCGTGTGTGGAATGCCCCGGACACTGAAAATATTTGAAATATCTTCAAGCCTATATTCTTCCTCAGATTTCTGTCAAATAGTCAGCTTATGGTGTCACAACCAGCATGATTAGGAGGTCCCCTGGGGTTATTAAGTGGCAGCTAAGGGATGTGACCTACAAGGAAGAAAAAAATAATAATAAAGGAAAGAAAATCTACCATAAGTAAAATTATGTGCATAAATGATGTTTCTAAGCAGCTAGGAAGTCTGTATAGACTGTTAAATACAATCACACGGTACACACTCATAAGAGAATCTGCCTGTTTCTTCAAAGGTTAGGAGTTTGCACACAGATTGTACAAGAGCTGAAAAACAACATTTCCAACAGAAACAGAGCTCTAGCTGTTTATTGACCTCACTCCTATGGTGCTGGGGAGATATCCTAATTAATGATTGTAAAGGGCTTTGAAAATATGAAGTGGTACATAAAAGCTTATAAATAACAGTTACAGAAACTATACATTTCCTCATTAAGGTGCCTAATTATCACTCACTCAACTTGCATAATTCCCACTAGAATGAATACAAATTATATGCATGCATTCAATGTGGGAACAAGCTTTTTGAGTGAATATTGGTTAAAATGATGACGGCTCCTTCTGAAATTGGACCCTTTTGAGCCGAAACAACACAGATTTGGCTTTGCGGGGCTTGCCCCGAGTCAGACTTTGACAGCGCTTTCCTGCTGTCAGGGGGATGGTGGTACCAAAGACCTTGACTTTGGCCTTTGGCTGGTATTTGCTACTGCACAATTCCTCCCATTTCCATACTTGCTGCCCGGATCTGGGAGCACAGAGAGAGCCCTCGGCCCTGGAGGCCAGCACTCTGCACAGAGGCAGCACGCCTTCCATTTGACAGGGACTCCCAACGGAGCTGGCTGGGAGGCATGGGGCTGGCACGGCTTTACCTTCAGCTGTTGTGCTGGGAGCCTAAGAGACCAACATTAAATAAATCAATGAATAAATAAATTAAAAATCAAAGGCTTCTCCTGCGAACATCTGGTCCAGTGGTAGGGTGTTTCATCTGTGGATCAGAGGGCAATGTTTCTGTTTTCCAAACTGAATATGTAGCAATAGCTTGCTAGCCAAGATGGCAGGGAAAGCAAGGGGGAGGTCTATGAAGAGAGGAGGGAGAAAATCATGCTTTTTTAAAAGAGCCAGATACTGGTTCTTACCAATGGAACTGCAAGGAGAAGAGACTAAATATGGTACCAGGGTTGATAACACCCGCCATTTCTCAAGCAACTGCTGCATACTAGAGATGGGGCTTTACTTACAGGGCCTCCAAGTCTTAGGACAATCCTGCAAGGTGGATAGAATCATCCCCATCTTACACTCGCCTAGCTAGTGAGGGGCAAAATTAGTCTCACCCTTTGACCTGTAGCCTTTCAACCATGCCATGTTGCCTCCCAGTGTGTGTGTGTGTGTGTGTGTGTGTGTGTGTGTGTGTGCATGTGTCTGTGCACATGCTCATGACTGGATACGACAAGACTTAGCTGAATCAGTGGCCCAAAGCCAAAACAAGTCACGTAGCTCTTTAAAAAACATAAGTAAATGCTTGAAGGACTCTGTGAAGACCACAGGCCATAAGCAGTTTACTTGTACGAAAACATACGGGGAGATCAGGCATTACAGGAGGCCAGGAAAGGGAGGGTTTCCCCATAGAGTGGGGCCTGATCAGCTACAAGGGAGCACAGGTGACCAGTTGGAGAGAGATGCAGTCAGGACAGTGTTTCAGAGTTATCATGTCATCTCTCTCTCCTGGGTGGCACAGAGACCCTCTTCTTTCTGTGTCTGGGCCCACTCAACTCGGACCTCAGCTCGTGTCCCACCACCTCCTGCCTACATTCTTTAGGTTGTGCAAGAATTCTGTTTGAAAGAGTCTGCCACTATTTTCTTCCTTTCTTTCTATGCAACCTGCTTCCACTCTTTAGTCAAGCTCAAGAATACTGCCAGAATTGGGTTGGTTAATTCAGACCACGTACTTTCTTAGTTCAGGGGAAACTGAGGTCCGAAGTGGCCACATGACTCCTTCAGACGAGATCAGAGCAGGCTTCAGATGAGACCCCTGTTCTTACACTCGTGCTAAGTCACAATGTATTGCGTGGTATCCCTCAGGATGCCAACAGGTGTGTGGGAAACAGGGTCAAATCAGTAAATTAAGTTTAGGAGATGGTCAGTTAAACACAGTAGGCTGTATCTGTGTGCACAGTGAATCTCAAAGGGGGCTACTGCATCCAGCATTTCCCAGATTTATTTACTAGGACCTCTTCTCCCCTTTTCCCCAGGAATCTGGTAGGATGTTGCTTTTCCTTCACTCTGCGCCCTCACTGGCTTCTGTCTGCCTTTTCTTGGCTCTCTATCTGCACTGCAGGGACCAACACATGAAGATACAAATCTGTTCCCCTCGTCCCTCAGCATTTCCCATGGTTTTGCTGGTTTGAACCAGAGAAATAAAGCCTTAAGTGGGTACTGCACATCTTCTGTACCAGGGGCTCAGGGGAACATGTGGGCTCTCATCCCAGAAACGTTCACGAAGATGACCCTCAAAATCACCACTTTCCTCTCCCGCTTTGAAGTTCTACATTTCTCTTCTCCCGCGTGACCCACGAGAAAGTGAGTTTATTAAAAACCACTTAATTTAAAATCCCCTGCTGATTTTACCTGGGACTCACTTTTGATCACATAAATTAAAAGCTTCTACTTTTTGTTTGTTAAATCTTTTCGTTTCTGAAAGCTCTTGAGCACAGAGAGAAAATGGAGATCCTCCCACCTGAAGCCTATATTTGCTGGGATTTCTGAAAGTGTGGATGGATAGGAAACAAAGGTCAGTTCATACCTTACAAGAGGCTGGTGGTCACTCACTCACTCAATCATCCATTCAGTTAATATTTATTGAGGAACTTCTACGCACCAGATACACAGAGATGGAAAACAGAGCGGTTCCCGCACGCCAGAGTCTGAAGGATCTACGAGTGTTCAAACAGAGAGGGGTGTTCTGGAGAAGGGCAGGCTTGGTTCAAAAATATATCTGTCACTGGACAGAATGTATTTGGCTATGGTTATGATATGGCTAAGAACATGAAGGGTTTGGTGGCTGGCAAACACTTATTTTAAGTTTATTTATTTATTTGGTGGGGGGAGGTTGGAGGGGCCAGAGAGAGGGAGAGAGAGAATCCCAATCAGGCTCCACACAGTCATACTGGAACCCAAAGTGGGGCTTGATCCCATGAACTGTGAGACCACGACCTGAGCCAAAATCAACAGTCAGACGCTTAACCGTCCAGGTGCCCTGATTGCCAAACACTTTCAACCAAGACTTGAAGAGCATTTTTGTTTTTGCGACTTACAGGAAACTTTTAATTATAGTATCATATACATTCAGAAAACCACAGGGACCCTAAGTGCACAGCTTCAGAAATTTTCAGACCCCTGAACTCCTTGCTGGAACTAGACCCCAGACAAGGAAACAGAACATCACTGACAGACTAGAATGCCTCTTACAGTCACACGCACACACACCCGCCATGTTGCCATTATCCCAAATTCTGACTTCATACCTTCGTTTTATCAGTTTCTGAATTTTATGTAAATTGAATCATATAGTATGTGGCCTTTTTATGACTGGCCTTTTGGCTCAAAACTATGCCTGTGAGATCCAGTCGCATTATTACATGTGGCATTTTGTTCACCTAATGCTGTATAATAACCTATTACGTGGATAGAACTCACCCTAGTTACGTATTACATTGATGATGAACATTTGGGTTTTGCCAGTCATGAAAGTTACAATCATCCCTGATTGGGTCTCTTGGCATCATATGTATGACTTTCTAGGTCCCGGGATGTGCACACGTGCAGTCTAGGCAGACACTGCAATTGCTTCTTCCTCTTTACACAGCCACTAGCAGTGCACGAGAGGTTTTTTTTCTTTTTTTTTTTTAATGTTTATTTATTTTTGAGAGACAGACACAGAGCATGAGTGGGGGAGGGGCAGAGAGAGAGAGAGAGAGAGAGAGAGAGAGAGAGAGAGAGAGAGACAGGGAGACACAGAATCCGAAGCAGACTCCAGGCTCTGAGCTGTCAGTACAGAGCCCGACACAGGGCTTGAACTCACGAACTGTGAGATCATGACCTGAGCCAAACTAGGATGCTCAACTGACTGAGTCACGAAGGTGCCCTTGTCCACTTTTAAAGCAAAGGAGTGTGGGTCTTGGAGCTGACTGATGCTGATTTATGTCCAGTTCTGCACTTACAGACACCCACTGCTCAGAGCTGCCTGGATTTTCCTGGGTGGGTGGTGTTCCCTGCCCACATTGCTAGTTTTGTGGAACCAAAGAATATTAAGCTAGAAGAAACCTCAAAAAATTATCAAATCCATGCTCCCACCCCTATCTTCATCTTTATGAGGAAACTGAGGTTCAAAAAGGCTAGGTGGGTGGCTCAAAGTAAAATAACCAGCACGAAGCAAACACAACTTCCCCAGGAGCCCACCCTTCTCCTGGGCTTTCTCTTTGTCTCCTGGTCCCCATTTCTCTCCAACCAAGCTCTTGAAACTCCTCTCAGTGTGGTCCTTTTAGACTCCTGGACCAAAATAAGGGAGATAATTCCTGGTCAACTGCACAGACCCAAGGAGATTCTACAGGCAGGTCTTTTTTCTTATTTAAAAGTTTATTTATTTTGAGAGAAAGCATGGAAGGGGCAGAGAGAGGGAGAGAGAGAGAATCCCAAGCAGGCTTTGTACCATCAGCATGGAGCCCAACACGGAGCTTGAATTCATGAACTACAAGATCATGACCTATGCTGAAGTCGGAAGCTTAACCAACTGAGCCACCACGTGACCCTATAGGTAGGTCTTCTTAATCAGACAGTGTTTTGCAAATAATAAGTGGAGGAAAATCACTATTATGGGGTGAACTGAGTCCCCCCAGAAAGGTGTGTCCACATCATACCCCCTTACCTGTGAATAGGACCTTGGTGGGAAACAAGGTCTTTGCAGGTATAGTTAAGATGAGCCACACTCAATAAGGATGGGCCCTAACCCAATGACTGGTGTCCTTATAAGAAGAGAAGACAGGGAAACAGATGTAGAGTGAAGACAGGGGCACATACTGGAGTGGTACAGCCACAGCCAAGGAACACCTGGGGCTGCCAGAGCTGGAACAGACAGGGAAGGATCCTCCTTGAGAAACCCAGAAGGGAGCGTGGCCCTGCTGACACCTTGATTTGGACTCCTAGCATCCAGAGCCATGAAAGAATAAACTGATGATGACACTGAGTCCTTGGCACTTACAACAGCCGAGGAAACTGACATAGTACCAAGACCCCAAATCCACTTGATTCTCAAGCACCCTAAACTGCTGTCTTAGGCCAAACTTATTCCTGCCATTTTTCTGATTCGGGTAAGTTTTCAGATAATCATTAAGTCTTAGAAGGTAAGTGAGTTTGCCCATTTTATTTAAAAAAGTTTTCTTTAATGTTTATTTACTTTTGAGAGAGAGAGAAACAGAGAGAGTGTGTGAGCAGGGAAGGGGCAGAGAGAGGGAGACATAGAATCAGAAGGGGGTTCCAGGTTCTGAGCTGTCAGCACAGAACCCGATGCGGGGCTCAAAATCACAGACCGCGAGATCATGACTTGAGCCAAAGTTGGGATGCTTAACCAACTGAACCACCCAGGAGCCCCAGAGTTTGCCCATTTTAAACAGTGAGTGATAAGAAAAAATCCAAGGCAGAAGCCATGCCTGCTGGTCTGTAGTTCTGGCTCTCCTGCTACCCAGAAAACACATCAGGAGATGGAGTCTCGTATAGGACCTGCTCTGAGACAAGGACAGGCTTTCACTGGCAGACCATCAGATAGCAGGAGACAACAGATACTGAAGAGATATTCTGACCATGCCCAGCCCACTGTCATTAAGGTGGTTATTAAAGAGTCTCTGACCTGTCTCTTCCAGCAAGAGGAAAGTATTTTCTGGAGCTGTATATGGGAACAAATATAGAGAGTCCAAGCGGTAGATCTAAAAATTATCAGTAAGGGGTCCCTGGGTGGCTCAGTCGTTTAAGCATCCAACTGGCTCAGGTCATGATCTCACGGTTTGTGAGTTTGAGCCCCACGTTGGACTCTGTGTTGACAACTCAGAGCCTGGAGCCTGCTTCGGATTCTGTGTCTCCCTCTGCCCCTCCCTGCTCACACTCTCTCTCAAAAATAAACAAACATTAAAAAAAATTATCATTGAACAAAATGGAGCATATTACAACGCTTAGAAAAGCCAGAGGTAGATGCAAGAGCCAAGGACAGCACAGCAGAACCTGTCTGGGGGACCGGGAACCCTGTGACATTTCAGCAGGTACGGAAAAATAATTATTCTCTGAAAAGAAGTCAGACCTGCTGACCAGCTCGTTGGCATGGAGATTTTAATTTTTTACAAATAATGAGCCTGCCTCTCCCTACCAGTCTGGCTGGATGCTCCACTGCACAAGATGATGTCTCATTTGCTTACCAAGAAGGGCGAGGCGGTGTGGATGGCCGGGCGATTCTGACCAGCCGAACGTGTGCTAGAGCCTGGCTGAATGCGGAGCTAATGGCCCGCAGAAAGGGCAAGAAGCTTTTTGCAGTTTCAGACTTAACCAAAGTGAGTCCACATGGAAGGATGCATTGTGTGCCTCTTCACTACTCACTCGTTCACATGCTCAGAGAAAAAGCATGTACTGCAGGACAGCCAGTGAGGTAGGTAGGCGTGTACAGCTGCCTTCTTCACTTTTCTCCCTCCATTTATGAAGTGGAAAGAAATAGCACTTCTGGAGTGTCTCTCATGCAGCACATGCCTTGCCAAGTGGCATATTCTCCATCTGTCCGCTTCAGCCCCACTCTCTGGTCTTCTCTGCACCCTAAGAGATGCTTCCCCACAGACAGAATTACCTGTGACCCCTGCTGGATGATTCCTAGTTGGAGGCATTGGCCACAGACTGGAGGGTGGGAGGAAAGAGAGGGTGTTCTCTTCTCATGCACTATCCAGTTTGGGCAATGTGTCCTACAGTGCCAGTGTCCTCTCCTGCTTCCGCTTCTATTGGGTAGCCATGTAGGTAGCCATGTAGGGTAGCCATGCTGGTTTCTTCTCTTTGTATCTTGTTAGGGGCTGAACTGTGTTCCCCCCCAAATTCCCAAGTTGAAGTCCTAACCCCCGTACCTTATCATGTGATTGGATTTGGAGATGAGATCTTTAAAGAGGTGCCAAGTACAAATAACATCATCAAGATGGCCCCCGATCCAGTATGGCTGGTGTCCTTCTAAGAAGAGGAAATCTGGACAGATAGGCACAGAGGGTCAATCAAAGCTCAGGGAGAAGTGGTCACTACAGGCGAAGGAGAGAGGCTTCAAAATGAACCAACCCTATGGACACTTGATTATGGACTGCTAGTTTCCAGAATTATAAGAGAATGTATTCCTGCTAAGCCAGCCAATCGGTTATATTTTGTTATGGCATATCCTGAGAAACTAACACACATTTCCTGGCCCAGGGGTGGCAACAGCTTGTGGCTTCTGCTCATCTCTGGTGCCTCAGCATCCTTGCTGATATCTTCAGTGCTGCCCATTCACCTCATACATAGTCCCTTCATTACAACACCTTATGTCTGATGACATCCTATTACATGTATATTATAATCATTTCATCCCCTGGACTGTTTCAAGAACTTTGGATGATTATATTCAGCTGGAAAATAAGGAAACTGAGGCTGAGAAAAGTCACACAGCTAGTGGGTGGTAAAGTTGTGATTTCAACCGAGGTCTTTCTAACTCTAAGGGCACAGGATGCTGGCTCTGGGAGACCTGTGGCAGGTGGAATGAAAGAGCCATCTTGCAGAATTAGAGGCCCATGGAGTGGGTAGGACCCTTGGACAACATCTAGGGCAATCTCTTCATTTTATAGATGAGGAAAGCGAGACTCCGAAGACTGAACTCAGTAAAGTGAGGAAGCTCAGGACGCTCATTCATATAAGTGGCTAAATTAGGGCTTGAGTGTCAGTCTCTTGACTCCAGCTTTGGTATGTTCTGTTGCTTCCCTGACTGGCACCTCATAAGCCCCCAGCCTGGACTATCTGAGGACTCCAGCGTAGGTGTGAAGAGTAAGGGTTCCAGCAACAATCCACATGCTTGCTCTATGCTTATTAGCTACGTGACCCGGGGCAAGTAGAGTGACTTAATTACTGCTCTATGGGTCAGTGTACTCTTCTGTAAAATGGGTATTCATAACTCCTAGGATTGTTAGGAGGATTAAATAGGGCAAAATAAAACAGTCAGCACAGCAACTAACACACAGGGTAGCCTTCATTAAATAATGAGCTATCGTTATTACCCAGGGTAGACTTTAAAACTCAAACCAAGTTCTTCCTACTGATGTGTAGGCACTGAATTTATTGCTCAGAAGCCAAATGATAATAAATAATGGCACTGATAACTAACAAGGATGGCAGAGCCCACTAATAGGCCCCCTGTAGGCCCCAGGCACTGTGCTACGCATGTCCATGACCACTACTCCTTATAACATCCCAGGGAAGTTGGAAGTAACGGAGAAGCTAATACGGAAGAGCCCAGATTCAAACCTAGTTTCATCTAGTTAGCAAAGCCATGCATTTCCCAGGCTCAATGTCGATGAGATGAAGCCGGACAAGCTTAGTAAGCAAACTGGCTGTGAAAAAGTCCCACACAACCCTGTCTACACAGATGTGACTTTAACATCCACAGCCATTGTGCATGCTTTGTGCCACAAACTGTGAGCTCCCAGAGGGTAGCATGTGTCTCACCAACTGCACCCCAGGTTCAAACAGTCCATGACACACGGCAGATCTGCTCAAGACAAATATGGTGACCTACCCGTGGTGTTGCACTGAATTCTGGACAGTTGCATTTCAACCAGCACAGTGCCTAGAGCCACAGGAGGGACCACATGTGGTCCCTTGGTTAAAGTGAATCCCTGTTACACTAAAGCTGAATTTAAGCGAATGTTTTTACAGGAGGAGTAGGCAGTTCTGTCTCCGTATTTCCTAGCACATCCACACTTCTAGAGAAGGCTTTGGGTTTGGCCAGATGCTGTAGGGTAGCACCGTAAAGACTTGAGGGTCTGAGACACAGGTTAATTCTGGATCGGTTCATTACTTGTTTTCCAAACAACCTGGGGCACACTGGCTAATTTCTGTAAACCTTCTCTTTCTTGGTCTGTAAAATGGTTATGGCGATAATTATATTTATTTTTTCACTCAACTGATATCTGCTGAGAGTCTGTGTACCAGAACCCATTCTGAAAACAAGCCATTGTCCTCATGGAGCCTATATGCTGATAGAAGAGGAAACACAATAAACAAGTAAGCAGGTTGAGGATAAAAGTGTGTTCTCTGATGATAACAATAAAGCAGGATGGGAGATAAGGAGCAGTTGGGCGGGGAACCTGTTGAAATCTTGAATGGATGGTCAGCAAAGGCTTCTCTTCAGAAGGTGATATTTAAGCAAAGACCTGCATGAGGCCAGGGAGCATGGGATGCTGACGTGGGGGGAGGAAATCAGGCTGAAGGAGCTACAGGTGCAAAGGCCCTGGGCGAGCTGATCTATTGCAGGAACAGCAAGGAGTGCCTGCCTCCTGGGCTGCTGTGAAAGTTAAACAAGATAATAATCCATTTGAAATACCACATTCATAACAAGTGCTCAATAAATGTTAGCCAGGACTATTAGCATTATTCCTGTGGGCACACAAAGGCCCATATCTACTGGAAAGCGACTCCAGCAGGCAGAAGGCCATGGTAACCCTTCGGGGTGTGAGCCTGTGCTAATGAATGAGCCTACTGCTCTTTGCCAGCCTGATCTGGGCAAACCCACAGGCTGTCCTGTTCACGAGAGAGGATTTCGTATAAATTGGATTAGTGGGGTGCACGTTGAATGCTGGGCAGAAAGAAGGGAGAACTTAATCCAGCTTTGTTGTGGTGTCAATCATTGAAAAAGCAGGCGCAAAATTACCCTGGTCCGAGCTTTCAGGCAAGAATGATAAATGTCCTTCCCTTGATAACGTTTCCAGCGTTCAATAAAACAGAAAGAAGGAAGGAGTGGGGATCGGTGGAGCCAAACGGCATTATCCTTCCAAGGATCTATTTAATGCAGGGTGAAATTTCTCCCCGGAAATGAATTTCTGCTTCTGTTAAGTGGGGGGAGGGGAAGTGTGGTGCAAGCTGTACCTGGGAGCAATTATCTGGGGTGATTCTTAGTAATCAAGATAATCAAAGAGGACACAAGAGCAGGAGCTCTGTGTTGGTAGGGTGGGGATCAGCGTTCGTTTGGCTTTTAAGAGCATATAGTCATCCAAAGCTACGCTTTAATGGACACTGAAATTTGAATTTCATCTAATTTTTATGTGCCACAAAATGTACTTGTCTTTTTTCATCATTTAAAAATGTAAAAAACCATTCCTAGCTTGAGACACACCAAAACAGGTGGTGGCTAGATCAGGCATGCATCAATCCCTGCTGTAAACAGTTGAACGTTAGGAAGAGGTTGAACATTAGGAACAGTTGAACATTAGTCTATTTAGACTGAGACAAAGAAAATAAATGTTCCCTCAGTATATTTATTTGCCTGGGCACTCCAATTCGATCTTGGGTTTGCTGAAAGCAAGGGCTATGTTTTCTACTTCTTTTGTTGTCTCCGTTGAGCATAACTAAAGATGAGCTTGTCTGCACTGTGCCGGGCACACGGTCCATGCTGGATACATGTGGGCCCAATAAGCAAAGCTTGCCTCTGTGCAATAGCACTGTCAGCTAAGAGACGGGTGATTTCTCTTGGATAATTGTCTGAGCTAAGATTGCCTTCACTTCGAGGAGTCCCTGAGGGCCCTGCTAACCAATTCAGGATATTCCATGCTATTCTGATTCAAATACATCTGACCTGCTGTGGGGAAATGTCAAATATGGTCTAAAAGGACATCTGGCAACTGAGGGCTCAGGAGGACACAGTGCGGGGGGGTGGGGGTGGGGGGATGCTTAAACATAAAGGTGGACGACAGGAACAGCTTTCAAGGAAAGGGAAGACAGCGAGGCTAGTCTCTCTGATGTCACTGGCATTTTTGCCGGGTTCTGTCAGTTCCAGGGAAAGTACAGGATAATGGGTCATAATCTGGGCAACAATGGGGGTGCAAATAAACCACTGGAGGTGCGTCCTTGCACCTCCCTGTAGCCCAAGACTTTCTTCATCTGGGCACTGATACATTACAACCTTTTATAATTGTTTCTGGGTCTGTAACATTTAACTTAACATTATTGAAGAATAACCAACACATAGAATTGTATATATTTAAGGCGTATGATGTGATGATTTGATATACCTGTGCATTGTAAAATGATTACGAAGATCAAGATAATTAGCACATCCATCACCTCGCATAGTTAACAAAGGCAACTCTCCAAAGGAATTGAAATTAGGATCTTGAAGAGATGTCTGCACACCTATGTTCACTGTAGCAGTAAATAGTCAAGATAGGGAAATAAACAAAATGCCCTTTGATGGTAAATGGGTAAAGAAAATGTGGTGTTACACACACACACACACACACACACACACACACACACCAACCAGGAATATAATTCAGCTATACAAAAGAAGGAAATCCTGCCATTTGTGACAACATGGACGAATCTGCAATGCCTCTATCCTGGGTCTTCCTGACAGCAGTCTGAGGCCAGGATTCTGGTTTCACTCAAGTATGCCCAGAGGCTAACACGGGGTCTGATATTACACAAAGCTAATACTCAAAATGTCTTTGCTGAATGAATGTACACAAAATCAAACAGCTATCGAGTCCCAGAGTCTGGTGACGGTTATAGAAACAAGGTGAAGATAGAGAAGGTCCAAAGAAAGCTGTGGAAGGCACACAGGGGTACCTATAACTACTTTATAATGTAGTTTTGGGAAAGATTAGGGGGCAGGCCTATCGAGTAGAAAGGAAACACCTCAGGGGTGCCTGGGTGGCTTCTGACTCTTGATTTCGGCTCAGGTAATGATCTCACGATTCAGGGGACCAAGCCCTGCGTTGGGCTCTGCGTTGACAGCACAGAGCCTGCTTGGGATTCTTTTTCTCCCTCTCTCTCAAAAATAAACAAATAGAAAGAAAGAAAGAAAGAAAGAAAGAAAGAAAGAAAGAAAGAAAGAAAGAAAGAAAGAAAGAAAGAAAGAAGGAAAGAAAGAAAGAAGGAAAGAAGGAAGGAAGGGAAGAAAGAAAGAAAGAAAGAAAGAAAGAAAGAAAGAAAGAAAGAAAGAAAACAAGGGAACACATGTTTGATTTTAGAGAAACTAGAGTTGGAGGTTCTAACCGGTTTGAGGTGAGCCCTGGACAGTAGGGTTTTTAAGATCTCCCTAGGGGATGCCAGTGCACAGCCATGACTGTGAAGCACTCTTCTAAAGGAAAGTTTTGAATACCTGTGCAAACCGGACAAAAGATATACTGAGAGTTAGATGAGATAAAGCATAAAGTGCACTTAGCACAGGACTCAGCAGAGTAAATGCTCTGTGAGTGTTAGCAGGTGATACTAACATAATGCCTGGCCCTCAATGCGTGGATGGCACAAGGTTGTAAGACTGCAGCTGCCTAGCCCTGTGTATTGGGGAAGGGGCTGGGTAATCCTCCCTGGGGTAAATGCTCTCTCAATCTCAAGCACTGAAGGCCAGAGAAAAGACTGGGAAGTAGGCGCAAGCACAGGGCTGTTTACTGGCTCTGCTAACTTCTGGAGCCCATCAGCCCCTCTGTACCTCCTCCACCAACGCCTCTGATTACGTGAGCCAGTGCACATGAAAGCATGAGTCGACTCTAAGAGATGGGTACTGTGCACTGGAGAGGCCTCAAGGAAATCAGATGCCTCCCACATAAACATGTCTTCAAGGAAACAGTGCACTGAATGAATGCCAGATTATTTTCTTTATGGCAGGAAGATTTAGGATCATATCCTCCCTTCTTCTGCAGACTGAACCACCCAGGTGTCTGGGTCAGGAAGAGCTGACCTGTGGACCAGCAGAGTAGGGCAGAAACATTTTCAGGAAATGACCACCCCTTGCGTCCACCGATTAGGCCTGGTCAATATGCTTGGTCCAGGTGTGGCAGTGCCAGAACCAGGCAGAGCTCCCCACAGGAAGGAAAGGGCTCTGCTTGAGTTGGCCGCTGCTTTGTGATTCATGGCTTCCAAAGCCTGGCTGGACCTCTCAGTCAGAGACTGTCTGCCTGGACTGGAAAAGGCTGAAATTGGGTTTGTATTTGGTGGCTCAGGCTGGTGTAAGAGAACACCTCGGACTGGGTGGCTTCAGCAACGGGCATTTCTTTTCTCACAGTTCTGAAGGCTGGAAATCCAAGATCCAGGCAGGGTTTCTGGCAGGACGGCTTCCTGGTGAGGGCTTTCCTCCTGGCTTGGAGAAGACTACTTTTTCATTGTGTCCCCTCATGGAAGGGGGAGGAGGAGGGAGGGAGGGAGGGAGAGAGTGTGAGTCTCTCTGGTATCTTTTTTTTTTTTTTTTTTGAGAGAGCATGGGTGGAGAGTGAGAGAACCTTAAGCATATTAAGCAGTCTCCACGTCCAGTGTCGAGCCCACCAGTGCCAAACCCGACGTGCGGCTTGATCTCACGACCGTAAGATCATGACCTGAGCCGAAATCGGGAGTTGGACATTTAAGCAAGTGAGCCATCCAGGCGCTCCTGGTGTCTCTTCTTATTAGAACACTAACCCTATCATAAGGGCCCCTCTCTCTTGGCTTTATGTAAACCTAATTCTCTCTCAAAAGCCCCATATCCAAATACCATCACATCAGGGATTAAGGCTTAACCTTATGAATTTGGGGAGGAGGCACATTCAGTCCACAGCAAATTCCTATTAAGTAGGTACTTGGCAAAATACAGATTCTTCTGCAATATACAGACTGTGTTCCCAGCACCGAAAACAAAACATATACATACACACACACACACATTAGACTTTTTTTAAGTTTACTTTTAAATATTACCTCTTTTCACCTGATCTCCACACATTTAGCATTTTCTAATCTAAAAAAATTTAAAATATCTGTTTTTTAAGATTTAAAAAAATTTGTTAATGTTTATTTTTAGGAGAGAGAGACAGAGACAGAGTGCAAGTGGGGGAGGGGCAGAGAGAGAGGGAGACACAGAATCTGAAGCAGGTTCCAGGCTCTAAGCTGTCATCACAGAGCCCGACACGGGGCTCAAACTCACGAACCATGAGATCATGATCTGAACTGAAGTCAGACGCTTAACCAACAGAGCCACCCAGGTGCTCCCTTTTTAAGATTTTTTAAAAGTTTATTTATTTTTGAGAGAGAAAGAGAAAGTGGTGGAGGGGGAGAGAGAGAATCCCAAGCAGACTCTGCACTGTCAGCACAGAGCCCAATGTGGGGCTTGATCTCATGAACTGTGAGATCATGACCTGAGCTGAGATCAAGAGTTGGATGCTTAACTGACTGAGACCCCCAGGTGCCCCCACAATGTTTGATATAGCAGTACCCCTTCTTAAAATCCATTGTGTATAAATACACATAAGCAAACAAATAAATATAAGGGATGTTTCTGTGTATTATTTGTAAATGGAGGGGGGCAAAGCCTAGCACCTAAAATAGCAATTAATCAGGAAACGAGATCAATTATGGCACATTCATCAAATGGAAAAAGCATGCAACTTTATGTACCAATGTAGAAAGATATCCCAACATCCTATTTTTAAGTAAACAGAGCACATAACTAAAAAGGAGATGCATACGTAAAGAGAAATAATTACACAGGCAGAAGAAGTATTAACCTTGGGGAAGGTGATGCGGAGAGGGGATTTCACGTATTACGGCATCTCGGTTAGATGCTGGCAAATGTTTAACATTTGCATCTGCAGAAAGACAAGCTCTGATTTGTAGTGTTTGCCAATTCCCATGGTGTAAATACTCTCACTGTGGAAGATTTCAAATTACTAACACAGTGTCACTGCTGGAGCTGGGAGGAGACGTGCAGTAGCAAATCACAATACACTACTCCCACCATATAAATCTGGCAGATATAAATAACCTTAAGAACACAGATAGTAGTAAGATGTTTAGGAAGTAATGAGTTTTGAGCATTTATTGCCTGTTTAAAAAATAACTTATTTAATGGTAAGTTTACAGAATTTGATTTTAAATAGTAGTTGTGTTTAACAACCAGATCTCGTATTTCCTGAAAATTTAACCACAGGCTCTCACAAGCCAAGGCTCTAGTACGTCACTGCACTTCTTTACTATTTGTCCTTTACAACAAATGTGGATATGGATTGTTGTCGAAATTTTTTTACATGTAGTTTAAAATTAAAAAAAAAAAAGTGATCCAATTCTTTGGCAGTAATCTAGTGCTCTCACAGCACCTGGCAGAGTCTATAATGGAATTTTAAAGGTCTTTCTGAAAGGCCCATTGTGTGCCAGGTTCTACAGAAAGAGTTTATTGAGTGCCTGCTATGTGCCAGATTTTTTTTTTAAAGTTTATTTTTGAGAGACAGAGTGAGAGTGGAGGGGGGCAGAGAGAGAGGGAGACACAGAATTTGAAACAGGATCCAGGTTCTGGGCTGTCACCACAGAGCCCGACATGGGGCTCGAACCCACGAACTGTGAGATCATGACCTAAGCCGAAGTTGGATGCTTAACCAACTGAGCCACCCAGGTGCCCCCAGAATATGGATTTTTAAACATACACACTATACATACACCTTACAAGATCTCTACTTCTGCCCTGAAATACCCTAAGTAGGTATCAGGATTTGAGACTTTCAGACCCCTGAGAGCCCTCTCAAACATCAAGGCACAGGAAGCCCTGTTTATGAAGATGACCACCATATACCCTGGGGAGAGGGTTTTCTAGCTGCAGAATGAGGAATGGCTGAAGATAAGTGGATAAAACAGGTGTGATCAGGCTGGAGGAGGAAGTGGTGATATGTAATTAACAAAGCGGTGTAGGATTGGTGACAGGCGCTCAGATGTTAAGAAAACACTGATAACCTTGTTCGGCTCTATAGATCTCTATGCTTTTACCTTCTCAGCATTAGGGTGACATTTCAGGGCAGGTAATTATGACAGACTGAATGTGTGCCCCCCAAACTCCTATGTTGAAGCCTAATCCCCACTGTGATGGCATCAGGAAGGGGGGTCTTCGGGAGGTGATCAGGTCAAGACAGCAGGGACCTCATGAATGGGATTAGAGCCCTTATAAGAGGGACCACAGTGAGCTCCTTGCCTTCTCCACCATGTGAGAACACAGGAAAAAGATGGCCATCCATGAACCAGGAAGCAGGGTCCTCAGCAGACACCAAATCTGCTGGCACCTTGATTTTGGACTTCCCCTGTCTATAGAACTGTGACAAATAAATGTGTGTCATTTATAAGCCACTCAGTCTCAGGTATTCTGTTACCAGCAGCCTGAATGGACTAAGACAGCACTGTTGCTTTCAACTCACAGCAGAGAACACCGAGGCTTGGAGAGGCGGCTGGACTACCTTCCGTTCAGGATGCCTAGCAGTTTAAGGACAAACTCAGCAGCAGCCAGTAGCACCCCCTTCTCTAGGTGACAGATGAGGCCATTCTAGCTCACCTGGACAACTGCAGATGAGGCCCAGTGGAGGCCAGTGGACAAGTTTTACTATTGTTCTTGGTTTTCTCTTTATGATTTACTTAGCAAAGAGAGAAGAAAACCGTGAGACTCTGGTCAGAGCTACCCAGGAAAATAGTTCAGGCGAAAAGATCCCAGAATGAGAGAAGTCGCGAAGCAGACTTCTTGCACTTAAGGTCAGATTCTGGAAGCCTTAAATTAAACACACATTCTCTCTCGTGAGGCCATGCCAGGGAAAGGAAGGAAGCAAATGACAGAGAAACTCTTCTAGAACAGGGGCTTTTGCTCAGGAGGGTGGGGGATGAAAAATCTTGCCATGTTTTCAGAATGCTGCAGTTAGGAAAACACTTCAGCAGTTCAGGGTAATTGGAGGCCCCCCCATCAAGTCTGACAAGTGGAGGGGGGCTCTTGCTTGGCTGCCTTGCGAGGGTACTACAGAGAACCCAGAACTGAAGGCAATGTGGTGGGTTACGTGCCCTGGGCCTGCTGATGGGTGCTTTAGCAAAGTGTCTGCACAGGCTGTAACCCCAGTGCTCAGATGAGAACCTGGCTCAGAGACAAGACTTAAATGGAGACCATGAAAAGGGAAGAGAGTGCTGGGTGAGGACAGTTTCTCCCTAGGGCCAAGAGTGAAGCTGTGCATTGTTTAAAAACCTTCCAGCCTGTCCAGTGAAGCTGGATGGGCCCTTTAGCATTCAGACATTGGCCCTACCTAAGTTCCCAGCCTCTTGGCCTACCACTGTGCTCTGTACTGCTATGCTAGGAGTCTTAGCTACCATTTATTGAGTGCTTACTGTTTGCCAGGCATTTTCCATTCACTTACGCTTTCCAGCAATCCTCTGAGTCTGTACCGACACTCCCATTTTACAAGAAAGGCAAAAAAAAAAAAAAAAAAAAAACCCCACAAAACCCCAAAGGTGAAGGGATGTGCCTAAGTGACCACTGTATGGTTGCTGTAAGGCCACTGAAGGAGCCAGAACCTGGGCTTTTCACCACTCCCCACATGCTGGGCACACACTCTACAAGTCACATCTTGGACTAAACTAAAAGCCCAAACCATGGGCTGTTTGGTTTCTGTGCTAAGAAATTCTACATCTCCTAGCCTGGGCAAGGGGCAAAGTTGGGGGGCGGGGGGGCTTGCTGCTCTATTGACCTGGAATGTCCACCCCCACCCTCATCCCCACCTCCAGTCCTCTTGGCAGACACTTCTCAATGCATGCAAGCAGGGACTGTGGGCACACCCCTCCATCACAGCACCCAACTGCATTGTATTTGTCCTTAACTTCCTACTTTAAATCTAACGTGACCATGTGGGGGGAGGGGAAATGGGGGTGCAAGCAGAGACCACACGGGACTTTAATTTCTACTCCTAGTGTAGGGCCTGATGCCAGGCACCTGTGACCTGCTGAGTGCATGCCTATCGAATGGGCACATCCTGTAAGACACAGGGACATAGATGGTTTCCCACCAATGACTTTCCAAGTTGTCTTCCATGTCCAGAAAGGCAGGATTGATGGAAGCTGGAATGCATTTATTCATTCAACAAATATCTGAGAACTTTCCCTGTTCTGGATGGGGACATGGGAGCAAACAAAACAAGATTCTCACCCCTCAAGGACCTTGCTTTCTTGTGGGGAAAGACAGGGATACAAGGCTCCTGTTGCTGCCATAACAAATTACTTTAACAGCTTAAAACCCACACATTCATTATCTTGTAGCTGTGTAGGTCAGAAGCCTAGGGGTGGGGCTGGGTTCTCCACTTAGTCTCACAAGGCCAAAATCAAGGTGTCAGCCAGGCTGGGATCTTAACTGGAGGTTCTAGGGGAGAATCTACCCGCAAACTCATCAGGTTGTTTGCAGAATTCGGTTCCCTGTGGTTGTAGAACTAAGCTCCCCTCTTCCTTGCATGCATTAGCTCCTGAAGGCTAGCTGCTCTCCTTGTCACACACTGTCTACCAGGGTGGCATGAGAACTCTTCCCCACGCTCCCAGTGGGGAGCTTCTCTGGCTCCCCTTCTGTAACATCTGTCCTGTTGTCAGGTGGAAGAAGCTTTCTGCTTTCAAGGGCTCCTGTGATTAGATTTTTGGGCACATCGGATAATCCGGGATAATCTCTCCATTTTAAGGTCTGTAATTACAGCTGCAAAGTCTCTTTTGCCATGTAATGTAACAGAATCACAGATTCCAAAGATTAGGGCACGGGCATTTTTTGGGGGCCCATCTGCCTACAACAGGCAGCAGCTGAATAATAAAAAATGTGTCTTTTATAACACTGATGAAAAGCACAATGAAGCAAAAGAAACCAGGGTGAGGGATGGGGAGTGTTCCCTGGGAGAAGCAGGCCAGGTAAGCCCACCTTGAGGAGAGGCTGTCTGAGCAGAGCACTGAAGGTAGTAATGGAAAGAGCAGTCCAGGCAGAGGGTTCAGGCTTAGGGGTGAGAATGCATTTGGGTGACAGTCAGGAGGCCAGTGTGGCCAAACAGGAATGTGCAGGGAAGAGGAGGGGCCATGTGCCTGGAGAGGTAGCCAGGACCGGCCCAGAATGCCCCCCTTCCAATGATGCTACACTTTGCCACGATTCTCTCTGGGCTAGTGGTGATCTTTACAAACCCTAGACCAAAGCAGGAGAACAGGACCAGATGCAAGGCTCCAATGTGTGTTAACGTGAGTCAGAGCTCCCAGGGCCTGCAGGGCAGAATCTGGGGGCATTCTGAATCTTGCATACTTGGAGACCCTGCTTTGAGCATCACTAGATTTCTAGAGGAGGGCTTGGACCCTGCAGGTAAGGAATGGCCCAGAGATGGGTTAATCCTCCATAGCTTGGTGAAGGTGTGCTTGACACCTGTGGCCAGGGGGTGTGGGTTGTGACCATGAGAGGAATATACACATCCAGGTCTACTCCTGCTGGGGGCCTCTGCTGTGTTGGCTGTTCTCTCTGGAATGCTGTTGCAGAACCCAGCATGGCTGCCAACTTCCTTCCTTTCAGGTCTGATGCTCAAATGCCATCCTCCCAGAGAGCCCTTCCCTAAAGAAATGGCTCTTTCCAGAAGAATCCAATTCCCTTCTATGCTTCTCAGCACATCATATTACATCAGGGTTTCTCAAACTCAGAAGCGTAAACATTTTATGCTGGACATATTTTTATAGGGGACCTTCTGTGTATTGTTGGGTTGGCTGCATCCCTGGCCTCTACCCACTAAATCCCAGAAGTATCTCCCTCACTGTGACAACCAAATACATCTCTGAACAGTGCCAATGTCCCCCAGGAGCCAGATTTCCCCACCAACTCCCACTGATGACCGCTGCTCTGTGCTACTGTCTCCAAAACACTTACCATCTTCCAAAGTTATTAATTTCATTCAACAACAAATACTTACTCAATGCCTAATATATGCCAGGCGTGATTCTAGGGACAGGAGATAAAGCAGGGAAATTAATAGACAGAAATTACTACCCTTGAGGAACTTAAATCCTCCTGGAAAGAGACAGAAAATTAAAAAGAAAATGAGGGAAATTATCGTAGGTCAGATGGCAATTACCACGACCGAGGAGAGTAAGGCAGGGAAAGGCAATGGAGTGAGGCTGCTCTCTGGAGCTGGAGAGGCCCCCCCAGGTTTAAACAGGTGTGTTTGAGGAACGGCAGGGAAGGCAGAGTGGTTGCAGCTGAGTGAGTTCAGGAGCGCCTGACACCAGGGCATCACAGGATACAAGAGGGGGATTGCTTCTCTCCTACAATAAGGGACCTCCCACAAACACAGCTCCTTTTTGCTCTGTCTGCAGCATCCCCTGGGCCTAGAAAGGTACCTGGCAAGTCGCACATGCTGGGTGCGTGAGGATTATGTGTCCAGCGAATGACTGAACACACGGATGGCTGGTGCTGGGGAGGGAGTGCTCAGGCCCAGACCTCTTCAATGGACTAACGATAGGGTGACTATCAAACCATGTTCAAGAGCCACAACTGTTTTCCCTCTATGGGAACCTCATAACATTTTTTTAAAGTTTATTTATTTTGAGAGAGAGTGAACCAACATGAGTGGGGCAGAGAGAGAGGAAGACAGAGAGCTCCAAGCAGGCTCTGCACTGACAGCACAGAGGCTCAATCTCATCAAACTGTGAGATCATGACCTGAGCTGAAATCAAGAGTCAGACGGTAAACCAACTGAGCCACCGAGGAGCCCCGGGGAACCTCAAATATAAAAAGAAAGTACTAATATCTGACACTGACTGATTCAGAGATCGCCCCAAGCACTTTATAAATATTATCTAATTTTGTCCTCAAAGCAACCCTGTGAGGTGAGAATGCTTCAAGTCCTCATATGATAAAGACTATTAGATGCCTGGATATCATGGAGCCAGAACCAGATGGAGCCATGAGTTGAACCCACAACTGTTCATTTCCACAAGTAATACTGTGTTTTAAAAGGAAAACGGAGGGTCACCTCGGTGGCTCAGTCAGTTGAGCAACCAACTCTTGATTTCAGCTCAGGTCATGATCTCCTGGTTCGTGAGACTGAGCCCTGCGTTGGACTCTGTGCTGACAGGTGGAGCCTGCTTGGGATTCTCTCTCACTCTCTCTCTTCCCTTCCCCTGCTTGTGCATTCTTTCTCAAAATAAATAAACTTAAAAAAAGAAGAGGGGCGCCTGGGTGGCGCAGTCGGTTAAGCGTCCGACTTCAGCCAGGTCACGATCTCGCGGTCCGTGAGTTCGAGCCCCGCGTCAGGCTCTGAGCTGATGGCTCGGAGCCTGGAGCCTGTTTCCGATTCTGTGTTTCCCTCTCTCTCTGCCCCTCCCCCGTTCATGCTCTGTCTCTCTCTGTCCCAAAAATGAATGAAAAACGTTGGAAAAAAAAAAAAAGGCAGTAATCTACTATACCATGCTTACCATTTGATTTAAGAAACGTTGAATCCTGGGGCGCCTGGGTGGCGCAGTCGGTTAAGCGTCCGACTTCAGCCAGGTCACGATCTCGTGGTCCGGGAGTTCGAGCCCCGCGTCAGGCTCTGGGCTGATGGCTCAGAGCCTGGAGCCTGTTTCCGATTCTGTGTCTCCCTCTCTCTCTGCCCCTCCCCTGTTCATGCTCTGTCTCTCTCTGTCCCAAAAATAAATAAACGTTGAAAAAAAATTAAAAAAAAAAAAAAAAGAAGAAGAAGAAGAACTAAGGCCAAAGGACATTCTGGTTCAGGAAATGAAGTGAACAAGCTTTGGGTAACTTCACTGAGCCTTAGAAGAAGCGTAAATGCAGAGAAGTAGCTGGCGGCAGTATTGCTACAGAGACTTCTAGATGAGTGAATTTTCCCTCTGAGAGGGGAGCATATTATCTTATTCATTGATGCTAACCTTGAGGGAGATCACAAGCAGGTCACGGCTTTGCACTTGGGTCCATCTGTTGAACAGCTGCAGTGCCTTGAACTCATGGCTCTCCATGGGGGCAATGCCTCTTCTTCCCAGGAAAGGCTACCACAATGAAGACTATTCCTGCATCCCATGGGTCCCCCTGGACATTTGTGTTTAGGCATTCTAACTATCTGAGCCTGAAACTCATACTCCTTACAGAAACAGAACTAAGTGATGTTTTTTTCAATGGTTTTAATAATAGACAATGAATTTGGAAATTGAGGGAGGAGGATACTTCCTGCTAGCTGATAATTTGCCAAGGGATGGTTACCACTTTGGGAAAACATCTCACAGATCACAAACACCACTCGTGGAATCTGGATTGCCAGTACCCCATTGGTGATGTTCAACACTGTCAGCATCACACTGAAGATGGCTCTACCCTGAACACAGGCACAGAAGCATCTGACTATTCCATCAGGTCCTGGTTCCACTGGAGCCAAGCCTGAGCAATTACATGTGAAGTCAATATTATTTTATAGTAAATTAATTTCCTTTTATTTCTTCTGTAAATTATATATCCAGGTCACTATATCGATTTTTTTTTTGAAATTGTATTTGTAGACAGTGTAATATAGGTAACCTTTGAATTTTATTCCAGGATTGTAAAAAAAGCCTTCAAAACATTTGTTACAAAAATGAGGCAAGGCCACTGGCTGAATGAACAGAAGGCATTTTCATTATTTTTGTGGATGACCCTAAGTTGAGGACTAAAATGAAGTCAAATAAAATGAGACAAAGATGGGTCTAAATCAGATAAAACTCAACTAGAGATAAATATAAAGTCTGTGCTTTGGGGTCAATAAATCTAGTATAGAAGTACAGAATGGGGAACCTTTGGCTCAATAGTCACTCATGGAGCTTCTCAGTTGAACTCAAGTTCAATGTGAGCTTGATGTGCAAATGGCAATAAAAGTGTGTACCAGGAGGCTGTCTCTCAAATTTTAGCATGCATCAGAATCACGTAGGGAGCACGCTTCGAAGCACAGTTACTTGGCCTCACCTCCAGAGATTCAGATTCACTTTATGTGGTTTAGAGCCTGAAAGCTGACATTTTTAAGCAGACATTCTAAATGATTCAGAAGAGCGGACAGAAATGTCCAGGTGGAGGCGTGAACCTCTGACAGTTTGATAACATCCAGAACGTATCATTCAGATCAGTGTGTCGCCCTCACAGAGAGAAGTTGGAGCTACCTAAAATGGCCAACCCAACAGGATGGTGGAAGATCTAGAAGCTATCTCACACAGAATTCCTTCCTATGGGAAGGAGGTTTTGGAGAGCTGGCAACTGGCTTCAGACATGCAATGACACCGAAGATGTTGACTAAGAAGGTGCAGTAAGAGCATGTCTACATCCTTACAGTACAGAGATGGATGAGAAAATACAGTACAGAATAGACTAGACATGTCTACTGAGCGAACCATGCTTCGAATGGCAAGCATCTTTCTATGGGCTTATTCTACAAACTCTATTTAAACTCTTCTGTGCCACAAGCTTGGGATACAGAACTCAAAAAGTCATAATCCCTGTCCCCAGAATTAGGTAGAAGTAGTTTTTTTCCAAACTTCTTTCCATAGCCCTAGGATCAAGTAAGAGTGGAAAATCCGCTGGGCTGAAAAGCCTCCCTTACTTTTGACTTTCCAGGATCTCGAATATACCAATACTCAATTTGAATCTCTAAGGGAAGGATCTAGTGTACAGATTTCTCAACCTTATCTGTCCATAGTTTCTAAAGATGTATCAACATCTCCTGCAATGCCTTCTGGAATTAGTCTAGAAAATGCTGGTTGAGGTTTATTGCGAGATCAGCATTCAACTCTGAATCTCAATCATCTAGGGGCTCAAGTCACCCTAAGTCTCTGTGGATATGCAAACTTTCCTCCACTAAACCACAGTCTTCTTAAAGGAAAGTTCTTGGTAGCACTCATTTTTTTTTTGTTTACAAATCTTTTTCTACCCTGAATATAGACATTCAGTAGCATGTGTTGAATGAACTACATTTAAAGCTAGTTTCTCTGAAAGCAATTATTGCAGACAAATCACCCAATGCTAATATTCCTTCAGAGCATAAACAGTTCTTAGTTCTTGAGCCAAGAGACAAGGAGGGCTCTGAGAAATGAAAGGACTTGCCTTGGGCTGCAGAAGACTGGAGGTCAGGGGCAGAGCAAAGGGTCAGCGGACATCCCACGCTCTGGGCGGCCCTCGAAAGCTAATTGTTTAGCAGTTCTTTGGCAAGCGGTCAAACATTGGCTCCTTTTGAATCCCTGCCCTGGAATCACCGTGGCACCTGGCTTTGCCAGGCCTCCACCTTCCACTTGTACCTCTTATTGTGCTCTAGCCTCAGAGCTGAGTCCACCCTTGAATGTCCCCATTCGATTGTTCTGTGGATAAGGATTCCTAGAGAAATTCCTCCTCCCTCCCTGGAGAGCCAGGTCTCCATCTGCCTGTCTCTGGCCTACTTTGGAGACTGAAAGGAATTGGGATACATTTTATTTTTAAATTGTTTCTTAAAGCACATCCTCTGGTTAACAACCTCGTCTCGGGGAGGACGCACCTTGTCCTGGAGTAACCTTTGGGATCGTCCACAAACAAACCTCTCTGTCAAGCATCTCCTTTCTACCAGCCTGACTTCCCTCACCTCATTCTCCGGTCACCTGCTACTTGTAGCTTTCCTTCTCCTTCTCTTCTTTGCTGGTGTTTGTTTTTAAGATATTCGCCGTCAGCGTAGGAACTGAAGTGGGCTGAATCTTAATGAGCCTGTCATAATCTTATTTAAGGAAAGAAAAAAAAAAAAAGTCCTGCAGACAGCTGAATGCTGGGTGAATGACAGCTTCCCGCACCTAGATGATGAATGGACAGAGTGGTCGGGAATGAACCCATCTCGATGCAAGGATGTGGGAGGTGCCCTTTAATTCCACCCGAGTGCTCATGGCAAAGGCACTGTGCTGGGGTCGGCCTGGTCGTCCACAGCTGCTGTGGCTCAGCAGTTCTCTGAAGATGGAATTAAGTTGTAAACAGCTCTGGTAAGAAGGGAGGGGAGGATGTGGGAGATGGCGAACAGATCTGCTCTAATCGTTTAGGCCCTGTGGGCTTTGTGCAAGCAGACTGGGAAGGAGAAACAAAAGGAAGGAGGAAGCTGGCTGGCTATTTTCAGGGGAATGTCTACCGCACAAGACAATTCTAGGAATTAATGAAGATAGTGCATAGTAAAGTGTCTGGTCTGATGCCTGGTGAATGCAGCTGAACTTGATAAATGTGGACAAATCTAAATGACTGGAAAACAGTTACTCAGCTAGGCTGTGGTCCGGAGGAGATATAAAAACTACAACCGACTCCTAATGCATTTCGGTTCACCAGGCCCTTGTAGCTACACTACCGCAACAGAGCCTCACAATGGGTTCTGGGTGGGCTTATCCATTCTCCGTTCCCAGAAACAAACCCAAGGCTCAGAGAGCTTGAGTAGCTTTCCAAAAGGAACCATGTTGGAAAGAGATAAAGTTATCTCTTGAAGACAGATTTTCAACTCAAACAGCCTATGCTTCCCCCCCACCCCCGAGGAGTTTTAAAGTAAAACACAGTTAGGAAGCTGGTCTATGAAGTAAAATCATCTCTTTTTCTAAAATGATATGAAAAGGTAACTTTTTCCAGATAGTAGAGAAACAGGAGAAAAAGTGCTAGGTGGCTGCACTGTATTTAGGGAAGAGTGAAAATCTCAGGTTGTTTTTCTGACCTGAGAGGGCTTTGAAGACCTTAACAAACATCACATAACCACCAGTTTAAAAGCAGAGGACGGGTTCCATTCCCCCATAGGACAAGTGACAGAAAATCCAAGGGAGCACAAACTAAGATTTACTGAGCACTTGTTTTGTGCGAGACACCGGGCTAGGCTTTTGAACTAGTTACCTTGTTAATCCCCCCATACTAGGTACTATGATCCTATTTTACAGGGGAAAGAATTAATTAAATTTCAGGGAGGTGAACTAACTTGGCCAAGCCTACATGGGCACTTAGTGGCTGAATCACGACTCCAACATGGATCTGCCAGAGTTTGCCAAGACAAAGCAGAAGTCTCAAGGTGGGGCTTTGTTGGAGATACGCCTTTTGGAGGCCTGCTTTCCGTTAGGATTTAGGGCAGCGGGCTCCCTCCCAGCAGAGTCCTCAATTTCCACGAGAATCTAAGTGCTTCATGACTCATCCACTGATGTGTGGTACAATTCCTAGTCTTAAAATAACAAATCCCCATCATGAAAGCCAATGCATTCTGATGTCGCATAAATCCTTTTATAATGATCACTCGGTGTCACTGGCTTATTTAAATGGACACATCACTTCTAACAGGGTTTTCCTCATCTGCTCTGCCCTTTAAGCAGCAGCAAGTGGGATAGTAACTCACTTCCTTGGCATATCAAGGAGGAGCTGGAGGTGGTTTAGAGACTTGTATGTCTCCTGACCTCACACTGAGGCAAACTGGGAGAGGCAGGACGGGACGTGTCATTTTTGTCATAATAAATTCCCCAGTGTGCCACATTCTTCTCCTCCCTGCAAACCCAGATTGATGACCTGTGGTTTTTGTTTGACACAGATAACCACGACCCTGATGCTGTGTCCTCGAGACCACTGCAGTATATATCTCTGTGTGACACTGCCTATTATTCTGTGTTGTGGAAGACAGATACCAGGGTTTACCTGAAATCTCCCTTATCCCACCCAACAGACATGGGTGTCTCGGGCTTCCTGAGAGCCTGGAGTGAATGTACTGGAATTCAGGCTTTTACAAAATATCAACATCAGATGATAATTCGTTTACCAAAGGAAAGAACGGGACGGGGTGGGAGGAAGGCATATGATTGGCCCCACAGTGGGTTCCTAAAGGGTCTAGCCTCAAATACACTGGGAAAGCCCTCTGGGAAGGTTTGCTTGGAGAAGAAACAGAGTGCCACATTTCAGAGCAGACTCTTCTGCTCCAGAAACTTCCTGGAGGCTTATGAGGCAAAATTCTAGGCTCGTCTCCAGATGGCTGAAAGACAAGAGTCCAGAATTCCACAATGTATAGTATTCTTGATCTTGAAGCCAGTGAAGTTCAACCTAGGAAGGTCAGTAGTTAACAAGGCAGCCTCCTTAATGCTCAGACTAGAGCCTCAACCCCTCTCAGTGTGAGTTTCCTGGGTATAAAATAGAGATAAGAATAGTGCCTACCTGGTGGGGTTAGTGTAAGGATTGAATCAGAGTAACTTCTAGAAAGCAGCCAGTACATACTCAGCTGGTATGCCGAGACCAGAGATGTTGCCTTAGCCATTATGAAAATACTTCTACACCAGCTGAGGGAGAGCTGGTGCTCAGAGCCCTTCTGCCTCCCTCCCCCAGCCTGGCCCCTCTCAGGGATTCCTCAGACATCCTCACCATCCAGCAACTCAAGGGTTAATGCCCAGTGCAGCAAGGGAGCCTCCAGGAGGTGTGTGAAAGGCCTATTAAAATTCCTTAGCTGCAACCTTCAAAGAAGGCTGTAATGCCTGGAAGGTATCACAGGAAAAAATTGCATAGAGGGAGGCATGCCTGGATGTTCTGCCAAATGTCAGCTAAGGACAGCCCCGGCCCCCATCTCAAAGGACAGCCTTTACAGGACTCCCTAACTGGCACCTCTGGACATGGACTCTGACACTTCCTTTCCTTGTCCTCCTCCAGCTTTGACCCCATCTCTGAACTCTCACCTCTGGAAGCTTGACTGTCATCCATTTTTCTTTGGCCTCCGGGGCCCCTGCATTCACACCTGACCCTCAGCTCTCAGAGTTGACTTTTAGCCCCCAGGACCTTTTAGGTGGTGCCATCCCCTGACACCCACCCCACCCCAGTCCAGCTGGTCTCAGATGCCAGGTCCCAGTCCTTCTGGGCCTCACCAAACCTACTGCCCCCTGAGCTCCAAGTTTTGATCCTGACACAGGCCACACATCTACATCCTTCAAGAGCAAGGTTCCAAAGCGGTGGCAATAGAAGATAAAGGAGAAAGGGCAGAAGGATCCAGAAGCACTGAAACAATAGACATTGGCAGTCCTGAGCTTAAGGAGAGGGATGTCACTCTAGTCTCTTACTGATACACTCTGTGAGGTCATGGGCGTTATCTGGCCTCCCTGGCACGGTGTCTAGGGTCTAGTCCACACCAGGCAGTCTACACATAGCTGTTGAACACAGAATGAATGAAGATACCATTAGCCAATGAACTATTAGCAGAAATTATGTCACTTCTGACCAGAAACTTTCAGAATCAATAGGACATCTGCTACTTTCCTCCCTATACCGGGAAGGATGAATCCAGATGAATCCGGAATGCCTACGGTGAGCAAGATCCAGCAGGCCTCACACGGACATGGAATGGGAGGAAAGTAAATCTTTGTCGTGGTAAGAAGCTGAATGTCGGGTTCTTTGTCACTGTGGAACGATCTTTGTATCAACGGAGCCAAGGGACCTAGAGGTCATACTTCTAAAAAAAGCCCAACGGGATCTAGATCTGAAGGTGAGTCAGGAGGGAGGCTTTTTGCTAAGGTTGCAACTGACAGCCAAGGTCTGACAGCCAAGCTGACTATAGTTGTGGCTCTAAGAAAGAACCGAAGGTCAGCTGTGTAGGTACCATCCACTGCAGAATTCAGGCAACCAAGTGGTCTCCTCCTATCCTTTGCCTGCCTCCTCCCTCAGAGGAAGGCACACTGAACCCTCATGTCACCTTCTGAAACCCCCACCATGTACCACCCTCACGATTTACCTGTGTTGTAGCCCCTTCCAAGGGCAGGCCAAGGACGGTGATTTTTCCACAGGTTTCCAAGGTACCAGTCACTCTGGTTCTCTACCAAGCCCAGGACCTGCTGACCTGTAGAGTACAGAGAAAGCAAAGGTCTTAAAAGAAGCCAAGCCACACGGAACAGTAAGTAAGTACTGAATAGGAGATATAGTAATGGTAAATCTTATTGTAGTTTTTATTAAGTGTCAGGCCCTGATCTAAGTGCTTAACTTGTATTAATGTATTTAATTTTCAAACTTTGGCAGCCCCGCCATTTTTTTTTAAGTTTATTTAGTCATTTTGAGAGAGGCGGGGAGAGAGAAAGTGAGCGAGCATGCATGCATGGGGGAGGAGCAGAGAGAGAGGGAGAGAGAGAATCCCAAGCAGGATCTGAGCTGTCAGCACAGAGCCTGACTTGGGGCTTGATCTCACAAACCACCAGATGATGACCTGAGCCAAAATCAAGAGTCAGATGCTTAAACGACTAAGCCACCCAGGTACCCCTTGCCCCGCCATTTTTATTATCCCCATTTTACAGAGAAGAAACTAAGGAGCAGATAAGTAACTTGCCCAAGGTCACCCAGTTACTCTGTGATAATACCGGAATCCCAAACCAACCAACCAACCAACCAACCAGCCAACCAACCAGCTGACCAGCTGACCACCCATCCCTTAACTCATGCAACACATATTTACCGACACACCTCAAGTGTTCCAGCTCTACTATCCCCCACTGTACATAAGTTCACTGGCTGTCTGGGCATCAGCTGAGATCATCTGCCCCCATCGGAGGGAAGAAATGCCCCTTGGTGAAGGAGATGGAAGCCCACAGAGAAGAGCCCCTTTTTGGCCACCTCCCCACAGTGTTTTCACCCTCACGTCCATTTCATCATGAGTCCCCAAGCCACTGTGTCATGTCGATGCAGGAGTGTTTTCTAGAGGAGCAATTGCTTCTCTGTCTCCAGCACTCAGCTCTGACGTTGGCCTGTGTCTGCTGTACTGGGACCAACAGCACGGCTGAGCCAGGCCTCTTAGACTAGTTTCTCAGCACCTTAGGGGAGTCAGTCACTTCTCTTGATTTCTTAGAACATAATGTTCCTGGGAGTCCAGGCCTTCTATGGAGGGCAAGCAAGGCATCAGACCCACCCATCTTGTCCACGAGACAAGCCCATCATCTACTTGCAGAAGGTATTCATTCCCTTGGATTTAACCGTCAACTATTTACACACCAGGAAACTGAAGTTCACCAGGATCCTGATGTGCACAGGTAGTGGTGGAGCCAGCACATAATTTAATACTCGTGCGACACACACACTCCTTCCACCGTCTCAATTCCATCTCGTTTGCCTTTACAACAAGCATTTGTGGGAAGAATGAAAAACCCTTGTTATGGAAAAAGAAACTGATGCTTGGATATTTTAAATAGCTTGCTCAGGGTCACATGACTAATAATCATGGTCTTCCAGAGCTAAGCGATGCCTTCTGGGGCTAAAATCTTGATATTATTGGCCAATCTGAGAAATAAAGACCTTTCTGACCAAATGAAAGCCTGGCAGCATGTTAAGAAAAACACGACATTTCTCCCGGAACAGCATGCTGCATGATATAGAACCTCCCTGGTGTGATGGCAGCTCCCTGAAATGATGGTGTGTGGGCTCAGCGTAATTTATTTGATCAATTTATCGAGCTCCTATCTAAATCATCACCCCGGCACAAATACATAAATTAGAGGCATGGGAAAAATACTACCACCCACTTTGTCATTGTATATGATCACATCCCAAACTTGTAGAATCCCTCAGAAAAACACATCAACAATTCAAGAAGTGCAAGAGCCAATCAATTCTACATGCAACGAGCTTGGGATGTTCATGCAAAACAATGAGATCTGAAAAGCAGGTTGTCCTCAGCTGAGAAAGATGTGTGCTGCATCCTGATGCTGTGACCTCCTTACAGAGTCCACGTGATAACCTCTCACAGAGGTTGGGGTGCAGGGGGGCCACAGAGTCCTTGAGGGATCCAGTTCATAATTACTAATGACCCCGGGTTCAGTACCATGAACACGGTGTCTGTCACATGCTCGAAAATGACAACAGGGGAATGATCGTTCACTGACTTTTAGGGTAGCCACCTGAAGTTCAGATATGCTCATCTTCAGCACCTTCGAAGTCCAAATCGCATACTCTGGCATTCCATGAACTGTGTTCTGCCTCAATCTACTTCTTCAGAAGCTTTCTCTCCTTTTTTTAAGTTTATTTATTTTGAGAGAGAGAGTACATGTGCGTGTGAGCGAGCAAGGAGGGTCAGAGAATCTGTGCTGTCAGTGCAGAGCCCGATGCGGGGCTCGATCTCATGAACCATGAGATCGTGATCTGAGCTGAAATCAAGAGTTGGCTGCTTAACGAACTGAGCCACCCAAGCACCCCAGAAGTTTTCTCTATTTAACCACACTTCATTCCTGACAAATGAAAATGTACAGTTTTATTGTTTACATTCTCACCTCTGGCTATTGCTCATTTGGCTCTTGCTTGACGGGAACTGCCCTGACCCCCAGACAACCCCTGCCTGTCAACCCTTCCCGTTCATCTAGCATGAAGCCACCTATGAACACCCCTGAGTCTGAATGGTCACTCTACCTTCGCTCCCACGAGATGGGAGACAGCTCTATTTAGCACTTCCTCCTGGCATGTTTTGCATAGCCGACTTACGCCCTGTAAAGGATAGAGTGGGTGATACGCAGGTACACCCACACCTCATTTGTAAATATCCACCTACATTAGTCCGAGGGCAAGGACTGGGTGGTATCCAACACACTAACGGGTGCCAATAAATACACTAAATCAGTGACGTCTGGTGGATAAACCTCTCCCGACTGGGAGACCCGCAACGTTAGTGTATTAGTACCCCCACACTTCTGAAGCTGCAAGGCATTTTGCCCTCCCCCTACTCACCAACACATTCTCTGGCAAATCTGGCATCTTCCTCACCTGCATGGAAAACTGCAAAGGTGGGGTGGCACCACCTGAAAGCATGTTTATGTTGGTTGCTCTGCCCAAGGCTCGAACCCAAGGTCTTGATCTCCAGAGAAGGAGTGACATACATGATTAACCTAAGTTAATGTTATCCAAACTCCCCTCTCAATTTGCACCTGGGCTGCATTTCTCATGATGGTTGCATACGACTCCTTTACACATGCCAGCCCTCTTTAAGGTTAAAAAATCCTTAATTAGGAACACGATAGCTGTAATTTTAACATCCGCTGGTTGACAAAATGCAAAATAATAAATAGCTACTAAGATTTCATTTTGCTTTTTCAGATGGATTCATTAGTTGCTCTGTCAGGGATTAAAAGGGTAGCTGAGTTGGGGAGCCTGGGTGGCTCAGTCGGTTAAGTGTCCAACTTCAGCTCAGGTCATGATCTCACAATTTGGAAGTTCAAGCCCCACGTCAGGCTCTGTGCTCACAGCCTGGAGCCTGGAGCCCAGCCTGGAGCCTGGATCCTGGAGCCTGCTTCAGATTCTGTGTCTCCTTCTCTTTCCGTCCCTCCCCAGCTCGCACTCTATCTCTGTCTCTGTCTCTCTCTCTCAAAAATAAAATAGAACAATGGGGCTACTGGGTGGCTCCGTCGGTTAAGTGGCTGACGTCGGCTCAGGTCATGATCTCATGGTTCATGGGTTCAAGCCCCACGTTGGGCTGTGTGTTGACAGCTTGGAACCTGGAGCCTGCTTCGGATTCTCTGTCTCCCTCTCTCTCTGCCCCTCCCCTGCTCACATGCTCTCTCTCTCTCTCTCTCTCTCTCAAAAATAAATAAACATTAAAAATAATAATAAAACATTTAAAAAAATTAAAAAGAAAAAAAGGGCAGCTGGGCTTTGCAAGTGGGCTTGTGAGTACCTTGGACTGTCTGATGTGTCCTATCCTGCAGAGGTCTGTTGTCCATCCACAGGGAACCATGCAGCAGGGTAGCCAGAGGTAAAGAGTGGAAACCTCAGGTCCCACTGCCTGATCCCAATTCCTGGCCCTGCCCCTGCCCCTTTCCAGCTGTGTAGCCTTGAGAAAATTACTTGACCTCTCTTGGCCTCAGTCTCTAACCATTAGGGCTGTTGTGTCTACACATGTCTGAATGACTTCATGTGTGTTAAGGGTTAAGCATAGGGCCTGAAACCTATGAAGCACTCTGTAAGTCATAACTATTTTCACAGATCATCCAAGCTCCCCTGGAAGCTTCTGGAAGAGAGCAAGCCCATCCACAAGCTTTTCTTCGAAGGTCAATCTAGCACAACAGTTAGGTCCTTCTAGGACTTTATCTAACTGTGGTCTGAGAACTGAGTGCTTCTGAGGTTCTTATTAACTGCAGGTTCCTGGGCATCAACCTAGACATTAATTATGACCCAGAGGCAGCTTCCCCCTGCCTCTCTGGTTTCTAGAAGGAGGAATTTCCTGGCTGCTAGCCCCAACCCTTTGTCTCCTCTATCACACAGGAGGACTTACCTGGCTGGTGAGCTTCAGAGAAACAAGCCTACATTGCTTAACCCCTCCTCCATCCCTATTCTGACAGAGGGTCCCCTTAACCCTGTCCTTTCCTGGGGAAGGCCCCTTTCCACGAGGCCACGGTTGCCCCACACTTCTTGGGACGGGGTGGGGGGGGGCCCAATTCCAACTCAGAGTGTTGATATGACAAACATCCACAGTAAGCCCTCCAATTTAACTTGCACTAAAAAGGTGACATTTTGCTCTCTTTTACCCTTAAATTGGCTCAGTGTCTGGGAAGGTGGGGTTCCCGTCATCTATTAATTCTCTCATGCCTCAATTCTAAATAAGAATTCCGGTCACTGGGTCTGGTCATCTGCATTTTAAAAAAACAGGTAATTGGAAAGGACATTAACGTTTGAGAATTAGTGATCCAGGTGTGGAAACTCTGTCCCTGACAGTCGAAGGCAAGGGTCGAAGGCGAGGTTCACCAGTCGGGTCCCCAGCACACGATAAACTCTTATGGCATCTAAATCTAGCCAGCAAACCAGCAGAACTCAGTGGCAGCCTCCAGTGGTAGGCTTCTTGAGGACAGTGAAGGGATGAAGAAAGCGAACATCAGAGCCAGACCGCCCACGTCCAATCCTGGCTCTTCCACTTATTAGCTGTGCAACCTTGAACAAGTTACTCAATCTCCTGGTGCCCATTTCTTCATTCATTTATAAAGTGAATATGTAGGACACCCCTTAGAATTAATTTTTTTTCTCTAGGCACTATTTTGTGTTCTTTGCTTATTCAAATGTTACCACTAACAATGCCTGGAAAAATAGTAAAATGTTCAGTAAATATCTGCTCTTATCATTACACCCAGAATTCCCTGGCCCCACCTTCTGTCCCATCCACCTGGATTCAGGCATCAGCAGTCTCGGCCTTCTCCCCCGATCCTTCCTTAGCTGACATGGTCCTTACTCTGCCTAGACTTTGGTTCTGTTTAATATCGACTGAGGGTTTGCTCTGTGTCAGATACCACACAAAAACTAAGGAATCAAAGACAAATAAAACACGGTCCTTGCCCTAGAGGCAGCTAGAAGAGGAGACAGATAAACAATTATGAAACAGCATGGTACCCGCAGTGACAGAAACACTGATAAGTTAGAGGAATGGAGGGCAGGGAATAATTGATTCTGTGGGGGAGGGTGGGTGATGCTGGCTTGGGGTCTCCCCGGGGTCGTCTACTGCATCCTTACCTGCACTGTGGGCTACACCTGCTGGTCCACACAGACCTCCAAACCCCCAAGCTTCCCCACAAGCTTTTCTGATAACAGTGCTATCTCACAACACCGTTCTCAGCAGAGACGGTGCATAAGACAGGCCATCCTTTATAGCTTTGCCAATCCCAGCTCATCAGCCAGATGGCATCTGGTCTCCAGAGGTCAAAGTCTAAAGCCTTAACCTGGATGATGCGAACACACATGAGACCTGCCATCCCATTAAGAGGTAAAGTCCCAGGGGACTCGTCTTGGGGGGCGGTGCAGGGGGCTAGGGGGGAACACGGGCCGCTGGCGTGCTGCCTCGCTCAGCATCCCGCACTGTCTCGTCTTCTTAGGAGTTATTATAATAAACCACCGTGACTAACAGAAAAGGCTTTGTCATTGTTTTCCGTACAGCCCTGTGGTTATGATTAAGTGCACTGTTCCCCGTCTTCCTTACTCCAGGCACAAGTTAACTTATGAAAATGAAGCTGTCTTCTTTGCTTATTCATACATCACCACTAACAGCCAGACAAGAGCGAACAAGCTTGCTATTCTGCTGGGGCCCTGGTGTCGGTGTCACCAGCCAGCAGACGGATGGCTCCAGGCTGGGAACTCCCCTCGCTCCCTCCTTCCACAGCTTTTGGCTCAAGGCAGAGAGCTCCGTTCAGGAGGTGAAGCCCCAGAAGCAGGGGGATGGTGATGCTTCCACGTGGCACATGGGGGCATGGACAGGGCATGCTGGGCTTCGCCCACCAGGTGGCCGGGAGGGAGGCAGACAGCATGGTGAATTAGACAAACGGTTTGTGACCCAGATGAAGAGGGGTCTAGCCCTGATTCTGTATGGTTTGGCCACGGTCTTACTTTTCTGAGCCTATTTCCTCACTGTAAAAGGGCAAGGACAGAATCTACCTCCCGCCTCCAAGAAGGGATGTGCAGTCAAGTGACACAGGCAAAGAGCCCTGCTCCTGGCAGATGCCTGCCTAAGGCACTGCCCTTCCTCTCCACGGTGATAGTCACTGTGCATATGGCGTCTGAGTCTTCCTATCAAGTGCTCACACCGGCTGCACACACTAGACTCTGCAAAATCTGGCCCTACTGCCCGCACCCTGTCCTGCTGGCCCTGCCGTGCCTTTCTGAAGCTATCAGCTGCACCAGTCTCCTGGCTGTTTTCTTCCCTCTGAACATTCTTTCCCTGCCTCCCCTTCGATGCTGGTGCTCCCCAGCTCCCATCCTTGCCCCCCGCCCCACTTCTTCTTGTTCTACATTTTATCCCTGGATGACAGGATCTGCTCCGGTGGCCTCAAGTACCACTGACAGGAAGTTAGTCACCTATCTCCATCCCAGTTCAGACCACTTTCCAAAGCATCTTCTCTTAATTCCTTGCTCTTCACACCCTTGCCATAACCAAGCCCCACAGATTTTATCTGCTATTTTTCAAACCTGTCCCCTCGCCTGCTCTGTCACCCCCTTATCACATTTTCTTCCCAGATTACTTGGCAGATCGCACTTGATCACCTTCTCTGAGGGGAGCCGTGCCATTCCATTCTGCCTATGTAAAAATATTTGGAAGGTGCAAATTTGATAATTTTGCTTCCTTGATTAAAAGCTTAGTGCTCCTGGGGGCCCAGGATAGCACGGATGGGTAGATGAAAATCTATCACGGACCACCCTAGCCCATCTGGAACTGGTAAACTCTTTCTTTTTTTTTTTTTAATTTTTTTTTTCAACGTTTATTTATTTTTGGGACAGAGAGAGACAGAGCATGAACGGGGGAGGGGCAGAGAGAGAGGGAGACACAGAATCGGAAACAGGCTCCAGGCTCTGAGCCATCAGCCCAGAGCCCGACGCGGGGCTCGAACTCACGGACCGCGAGATCGTGACCTGGCTGAAGTCGGACGTTTAACCGACTGCGCCACCCAGGCGCCCCTGGTAAACTCTTTCTAGCTGAATGGGATGGAAATGGATGCTTACGGTTAACCTCTCCAGGTAAACGCCAGGAACAGAGTTCTAATGCGGATTGCAGATGCTCCCAGGGCTGCCTCCTTTCCCCCGCCCCCAGGAAAGCTCCTGGATGCACAGAGAAAGCCCACCAATCACCGCTGCATATCAAAACTGCTCTGCTTGCACCAGCAGGTGAATATTAAAATGTGATAGCTAGGGGCTGTCCGTAGTATCAGCAGAGAAAGCAACAATGACTTTCCAACCTCATATTTATTCTAATAAGCTATTTTAAAATAGAAAAGTCTTTAATAGTACCATTCAATAATGCATGTCTGAGCACAGGACGGCTGTAATAAGGAAAACGTATAGTATCACATTACCGTTTACTACACATCCTGAAAGGACTGTTCCTCGCCCTGGATGCCCTCTGCTAGTGGGTGCGGAATAATAAAGCATCCCCTGAGAAGATGCAACACAAAAGGTATTTAAAACAACCCTGGATGGGTTGAAAAGGACTGTTTCGGGAACCTGCACGTTTCCCTACATCCTACATCCTCACTATAACTCTGCCTGAAGTCACTCTGGGATCACCGAAAGTCCCAGGCACAGCAAAGATCTGAGTACTCACTCCGGAACTGCCTGCTTTTACAGGTGGAGCCCAGAGAAAGGGAGTGAGGTGCTTGGGAACATACCATCCAATGCTGGGGCTCAAGTGCTGACTCCATGCTGGCTGTGTTTTCTACGCGCAAGCTTCTCCAACCTGGCTGCCTCTCCTTTCTTTGAACCTGAATATAATTCTCACCTTGTTCAAATTCTACTTGAATGGTAATCCTGGGTCAATTCGTAGTCCCTCAGTCTCCTCCTCTGTAAAATGGTAAAGGGATCTACTTCACGGGGTTCCCTGAGACTCTTGGTTAGGTTTATGTACCACAGGCTCATACTGTGCATCCTTGCATTGGAATGCACGTGCCCTAGTTAAAAAAAGGTCTTCTCTCCAATCATTTTCTTGCCTTGGGGGTTTTTCTCTAGTTTATTCATTCCAGTCAACCTCGATTTCATTTGGAGATAAAGACCCCATTCTTGCTGACCTTGATAGCTGAGGGATAATCCCCTCTAAGAGGAATTAGAATCCGTGTCACTCTAGAAGGCAGAATTAGGCTGAATGAGTGAAGACCGAAGGAAGATAGATTTTGCTTCTTATAAGAAAGGCTGTAAGTTCCCTTAGAGTTCGCCAAAATGGAAACAGGCTGCCTTTCTAGGGAGCAGCTTTTAAATACTGGCGTAGTTCTGGAAAAGGCTGCATGATTCAGCCCTCAGCCAGCAGGTATTCACCAAGATCCTACTGTGCACGGGGCTCTGTGTCAACTGCTGGAGAAACAACAGCGAAGAAGAAAACAGGCCCAGTCCCTGCCTGTCAGATTTTATGATCTCTACACAACGCTTCTCAAATGGTTTAGCTACCTTCCGCCAGGCCCCACCCCTAACCTCACTGAAGCAGATTCTCCTGGGATGAGGCCTGGGGATTTCTCTGCAAAAACAGCCCCCTTAATTCTCATGCATGGCAGATTTGGGGGCCTTTGGAGTGGGAGGGCACCCAGGGATTTCTGTACTAGATTTGATGACCTCAAATCTCCCTTCCAACTTGATTATAAGATCTCTTTATTAGGCGGTGTTCAGATTACTCTGTTGCACTCCGTTTCCACACCTACATTTGTGGTTAGGAACAACCTGCAGGGCCTCTCCCTCACACTGTGGGTTAAGGCTCCAAAGGACAGGAAAGAATGGGTAAAAAGGCTGGCCAAGGCGTATTTGACCTGCACACCTGTCCCTGCCTGCACCACCACCAGAGGTGGTGAATACGACAGAGTCCTCTGTGGTTCATCTGAGTGTTAATCCCAGAGCACTGAGCTGAGAGCACTTCCTACCCCAGGAGCATCTGTGGAAAACAGAAAAGGACAGCCTGAGGCTCAGAAAAGAGTCTGCAATCCAATAAAGGTCCAGGTAACAATTCCATCTGCCAAGATGCAAGAATAAGTCCCCACCCACCTCCTTAGGTCAGTCCCAAGTGAGCCCACATTAACTTAACTTACAGTTTAAAAAATCCTGCTCAATCTCAAATAATGATTCTCTCTTCTTCCTTCCTTGATCTTTGGTCTTTGGAAATGGGAAAAACTAAAAAGGAACACAGGGCCAGCCGCTGGGCAATCTTCCAAGGCTGCTTTTATCACACCAACTCCCAGGACGCTTGACTGCTGTCACCTCTCAGACGAGGCCTCCCCCAGGGGAGCAGAGCTGGCCTGGATCCAGCTACAACTTCCATCCGTGGACTCTTTGGAACTTTTTTTAAAAACACAATTTGTTTGGGGGCGCCTGGGTGGCTCAGTCGGTTAAGTGTCCGACTCTTGATCTCAGCTCAGGTCACGATCTCACGGTTTGTGAGTTTGAGCCCCGTGTCAGGATCTGTGCTGGGAGCAAGGAGCCTGCTTGGGATTTTGTCTCTCTGCCTCTGTCTCTCCCTGCCCCTTCTCCACTTGCATGCTCTCTCTCTTTCAATAAATAAATAAACTTAAAAAAAAACACCCACAATTTGCTAGCAACTTTCAGACACCTGGCTCACAGATACTCCTGTAACTCACTGTTGATAGCACCTAGGAGAAACAATCTCACTTTTCCTACTACGGTTGAAGAAAAAGCACTTACTTGTGGGAGTCTAAGACGACCAGAAAAGTTCTGGCTTTTCCAATTATACCTGACCCTTGAACAACATGGGTTTGAACTGTGCAGGCCCATTTACACGTGGAGTTTTTTGGTTAAATATGGTACAGGGCTGTAAATTCTCTGCTCTTCTGATTTTCTTAACATTTCCTTTTCTCTTGGTTGCTTGTAAGAATACAGGATATAATACGGATAATGTACAAAATATCTGCCAATCAGTTATTCACATGATTGGTAAGGCCTTCAGGCAGTAAGTAGGTAAGTTTGGGGGGAGTCGGAAGCTAAATGCAGATATTCTGACTGCGTGAGGGGCAGGGGTTCGGTGCCCCCATTCTTGAAATTGTTCAAAGGTCAATTGTATTAATTGTGCAACCTGGGCCAAAACTGCTTGATTCCTGAGCTTTAGTTTTCATTTCTTTAAAATGGATGATGGTAAAATTCAGTCTATTTCCATCATACAGTTATTTTAAGAGTAAAATAAAATGTTGTAAACCATAAACTACTGCTCAACTTTAAGTATTACCATTATTAGCCAACATTTTTGTGTCTTTTGTAGCTAGTACTTAATTTTTTTCCCATATAGTTTTTTTTTTTTTTTTTTGAGAGAGAGAGAGAGAGGAAGGAAGAGAGAGATAGCACATGTGAGGGGGGAGGAACAGAGAGAGGGAGAGAAAGAATCCCAAGCAGCCTTCACAGTCAGTGCAGAGCCCTACACAGGGCTCGATCCCATGAGTCTGGGATCATGACCTGAGCCGGAATCAAGCGTTGGAGTCTCAACTGACTGAGCCACCTAGGTGCCCCAGAGCATCTTTTGTTCTAATGAGGTGACTCTTGGTGGGCTCCTAGAGAGCTACATTGGGTGGGGGAGGCTGGCTATCAGAAAGACAAAGCCTTGATTGGAAGCTTGGGATTTTCACCCCACTGCCCAACCTCCAGAGAAGGGAGAGGGACCAGAGACAGTTCATCACAAATGGCCAGTGATTTAATCAACCATGCCTACCTACCTGACAAAACCTCCGTAAAGACCCTAAGTAACGGGATTAGAGACCTTGCGGACTGGTGAACACATCAGGGTGCCTGAAGGGAGTGCACTCAGAAAGGCCACGGCCCCTCTACCGCACCCTCCCCCTTCAACCTCGTCCTTAGGCACCTCATCCATGTGGCTGTTCCTGAGTTGCATTCTTTAGAATCAACCACTAACAGTAAGTACAGTGGGTTCCTGAGTTCTGTGTTCTAGCAAATAGCAAACCTATGTGAGAAGGGGGTTGAGGGAAGGTCTGACTTTGTAGCCAAGTCAAATGGAAACGTGGGTAACCTGGGGGCCTGATGCTCATGTCTGGTGTCCGAGGTACAGGCAGTCCTGTGGGACAGAGCCCATAAGCCTGTGGGGTTGGACGCCAATTCTGGGTAGTCGTGTCAGAACTGAATTGTAGCATGCCTACTTGGTGTCCTCAGGGGGCTGGAGCACTGGTTGGTGTCAGGAGGAAAATCCACCCCTCGACGGACTAGTAGCCAGCGCGGTAAATGTGGAGGGCCTCATGGTGAAGGAGTAAGGAGCTTCTCCGTGCAGGATAGGCAAGGACACAGCTGAAGGGTCTGAGGCAGGCAGGACACAACACCGGGCACCATGTGCAAAGAAGACAACGTGAACCGTGCGCCGTGGTGTGGTGTGGCACTGAAGGGAACTGTACAGCCTCATTTATGGCCATTAAATGCCCGTGTGATCTGAGTTTGGATCTGAAAAGAACGTTGTTGTTGCTGTGTGGGGTAGGATGAGTGGATGCTTGGAAGGGTTAGCAACCAAAGGTCTTATTTTTTTTTCCTTCTATTAGAAACAGCCCATTGGAGATCCACATGCCTGGAGATGCGTGGAGATGTAAGGGCTGCAGATGTGCATCATGGTCAGTAAACACCTTCTGAGGGATCTGGGTGCAGGTGGCATGCTTGGGCTGAGGGCCATCCACACCAAGAGGTGGAGGTGAGGTGCCTGCAATCCAGTAACGGGGTGGAGCACGCAGGGAAGGGGATAGACTCTGACGCTCCCCTAACCCTGGATCTCCCAGGGCTCCACATACCCCAGAGAGCATTGAACTGCTCTCTCCTTGCTGGGGATGGTGCTGTGGTGATAACGAGTCAGCCTGTGCCTGGAGCCAATCAGCCTCCTGGAAAGAGGTGGTAAAGGCAACTTGATGGAATTATTATTGTATGTGTCTTGAGGGACGCAAAAGAGATGCTGCTGGGCATGGCGTAAGTCTCCGAGGAGGTGAGACTCACCCCCTAAAATCGGTCAAATCAGTAGAGGGAGGGGAAGGAAGGGACAGCGAGGTAAGAGGAGAAGGGGAGGAAAGTTCTCAGGTAGGAACTCCCACGCATGCTCTCTGGAGTCAGCGTGGGGAGACACGAAGCCATAATAACAAAGTAACATACTCAGCCATAAAAAGAAAGAAGTATTGATATGCGCTACAACTCGGGTGAACCTTGGACACATTACACCTAGTGAAAGAGGCCAGACACAAAAGATCACATACTGTACAATTCCTTTTATATGTCTAGAGTAGGCAAATTTATAAAGGCAGAAAGTAGGTCAGTGGTTAATGGGCACTGTGGGAGGGGTGGTGGGGAGTGATCACTGGCTGGGTATGGGGAGCTTTTCTAGGGTGACAGGAAATGTCTTGAAAGTAGAGAGAGAGAACAGCTGCATAATGCTATAAACAGCTAAACACTACTGAAATGCACATTTAAAAATGGGCGATGTTTGAATTGGATTTCGCCAGCATAAAAGCTGATGACAACGTAGCTAATACATCGTGGAAGTAATATATGCCAATAATAGGTCTACATGGGGCATCCCCCTGTGTCTTCACCACTGAGGCCAGAGTGCCGAGACCTCACTCAATCCCTGGAGCTTCTCTGTTTGCCAATCATCTGTCTGCGTCCCCAGTGCCTTCCCTCCAGGCCACTGCTTTATTTACTTATTAAAAAAATTTTTTTTAATGTTTGTTTATTTTTGAGAGAGGGAGAATGTGAGTGGAGGAGGGGCAGAGAGAGACACAGAGAGAGGGAGAGAGACAGAGGATCCGAAGCAGGCTCCGTGCCGACAGCTGCGAGATCTAAATGGGGCTTGAACTCTCAAACCATGAGATCATGACCTGAGCTGAAGTCGGACGCTTAACCAAGTGAGCCGTCCAGGTGCCCCGGGGCCACTCTGCTTTAAATACTGCTCACATGTTGGTAACTTTCAATTTATATCCCCAGTCTGATTTCTACACTGAGCCCCAGAATCATAAACAGCCGCCATCTCACTTCTCTCCTTGGGGCATGTACCAGGCATCGTGGACTTGGTGCATCCCATATTGAGGTCTTGATCCTTCTCTGTTCCACCTGCTCTCACCTGTGCTACCCACATCAGAGAAGAGCAGCTCACTCTCTCCACCTCTCTAGTTGCTTAGACAGAAACTATGGAATCATTTCCTCAAGCTTTACTGAAATACAGTGGAATTCAATAAACTCACTGATCTGGAGTTTAACAAAACTTTGGCAAATATGTCTAGCCATGTAACCATCCTCACCATCAAGATACAGAATGGTTCCAACACCCCAATGTTTCCTTGGGGCCCTTCTGCAATCTACTTCCCTGAACCCCAGCTCCAGGCAACTGCTGATTTTCGTTCCGTTACACTATCGTCGAGCCTTTTCTAGGACTGCACTTAATAGAATCACAATCACAGGGCACACAGTTTTTCATATTTGATTTCCTGTACTTAGCATAGTGTTTCTGAAATTTATCCAAGCCATATGCATTAATACTGCTTTTCTTTTTATTGCTGAACCGTACCCTAAGGCTTGGATATATCACAACTGGGGTAGAATCAAGAGTTCTTGTTTGGCCTAAATCAAGCCTGCGATCCAAGCTGCAGATTTGGGTATCACTGGAACACAAATGGCATTTAAGAACATGAGCTTATGGAGGGGCACCTGGGTGCTTGGTCAGCTAAACATCCAACTTTGGCTCAGGTCATGGTCTCATGGTTCGTGGGTTCAAGTCCCGCATCCGGCTCTGTGCTGACAACTCAGAGCCTGGAGCCTGATTCAGCTTCTGTCTCTGTCTCCGTCTCTCTCTCTGTGCCTCCCTGCTCACAGTCTGTCTCTCTCTCAAAAATAAATAAACATTGGGGCGCCTGGGTGGCGCAGTCGGTTAAGCGTCCGATTTCAGCCAGGTCACGATCTCGCGGTCTGTGAGTTCGAGCCCCGCGTCAGGCTCTGGGCTGATGGCTCAGAGCCTGGAGCTTGTTTCTGATTCTGTGTCTCCCTCTCTCTCTGCCCCTCCCCCGTTCATGCTCTGTCTCTCTCTGTCCCAAAAATAAATAAACGTTGAAAAAAAAATTAAAAATAAATAAATAAATAAATAAATAAATAAACATTTAAAAAAAAAAAAAAAAGGACACAAGCTCATGGAAAGGAGAGGCTAATGGAGAAGACCAAGGCAGAATGCTGAGCCCCATAATGCTTTGCTGTTGAACAAAGGAGAAAGAAGCCAGAAAAGGAATCTCCCCTGAATAATAGCAGAAGGGAGGGCAACTGTCTGTCACCCGTCAATGGGGACTCTAAAGGTAGGGATTCTGCCATCTCCATCTAAAATTTGCAACGAAGCAGTCTTGACTCACAAACCCAGACTCACCCTCCCCGCTTCATTACACCTGCCATCACCTTTCATTCACAAGATGCTGTCTATGGTGAGAGTTGTAACTGGCTTCCTTAGCATTAGTGGTGAGAAACCAAGGTCTCTGTACTTCTCTCACCAGCTTCAGATTGAAGCGCCTGATATACACGCCTTGTGATACATGTCCTTCCGGGAGGGAAATCAGTTGCCACTCTTCTTCCCTGAAACAATGTGCCAAAGCAGCCCACTGGGGCAGGAAAGCTGAGCTCAAAATCACATTTCTCTCTGTCGATAACCTGAGGACAAGTGCTCACAGAAGAAAACTGTGTCTCATGTTTAGAAAAGGCCCCCCACCCCTCCGCCCCGTGTATAAGGAAACTCCTGCATCAAGGATGAGGCCTTTTTACTTAAAAAAAAAAAAAACAAAACCAAGAAAAAAAATGAACAAACCCATTCCAGCATCATGGCATAGGATATCAAAGTGGCAAGGGCCTGGGGAATATTTTGGACCACACTTTCCATCTGAATGATAAAGAAATGTTAGCAGGTGCCCTTGTCCTTCCCCTGTGCGGTCTCCGCTGCCTGCACAGAACATGAATTAAGCATCTGCTATTTTCCAGACACTGGGCTAAAAAAAGAATAGACACTCTAGTAGGTGCCATGATGCTTAGCATTTTACAATCTATTGTGCAAAAGTGAGTATAGATACTCCAAGATAAACAACAGAGGTATCATATCCTATGGTGTCTGAAGAACAACCACCAGGGGTTGCCTGGGAAAGCTCTGAGGGTGTCTTGAACTGAGCCCTGGAGGGAACAATTAACATTACTTAGTCCCTGTTAGGCACTGTGCTAGACGTTACTTAATCCTGTGACCAACCCTGCAAGGTTAGCGTTGTTCCCATTTACAGGTAAGGCTCAGAGATAAAATGGGACTAGCCTGATTCTGCACAGGCTAATGATGGAGCTGGGATCCGAGTGTGACCTGAAGCCTAGGTGTCGTTCTTCTGGGATGAAGATGAAAAGAGAAGGAAAGGGGGTTAAAAAAGTTTCCTACGGGTGCCTGGATGGCTCAGTTGGTTAAGCGTCCGACTTTGGCTCAGGTCATGATCTCACAGTTCATGGGTTCGAGCCCGCACTGCACTCTGTGCTGACAGCTCAGAGCCTGGAGCCTGCTTCCGATTCTTGTTTCCCTCTCTCTGCCCCTTCCCTGGCCGTGCACTGTATGTCTGTCTGTCTCTCCAAAATAAATAAACATTAAAAACATTAAAAAAAAGTTTTCTATATTGAAGAAATGTGAGAGACGGCATACGAGAGTGATCAGATTCTCAGAACTTATGCATGGAGGATTTATGAATTTTGCACAAGCCACCTGTGTTTTGGGGCATTTCACTGCATAACTAAAACTCCATCAGCAGGTACCCAAGTGCAGGAAAAGAGCTGAGTCGCATTGTCCACACAATGCACAAGTATTGGGCACTAGCTCTGACTATGGGTGACAGACCCATAGACAAGACAGGGTCCTCCCCCTCAGAAAGGCCACGGACTCATCAAGGAGACAAAGCATGTGACCAAATACATGGCCTGAAACGTGTAAGAGAGACATGCTAAACAGCAGACTTCAAAAGGGCATTAGAACAGCTTATCAATACCAGGTCCTAATGTGGTTAAAAATATTACACTTGGAACAACTTAGTAATCATCTACTCTAACCTTGTCATGGCATCACTGATGGAACCGAGTTACAGCAAGAGGAAACGGGATTCTCAAGATTACACAGCTGTGTAGAGACCAGAACCCTCGAGTCTTAACAAAACGGTGCTTCTCAGCTGTTCAGGATCAGCATGGGAAGGAAGGCTGCTGATACCAACAGCTGGCGTGGACCCTGGCTTCCTGGGGCCCTTACACACACTCTTCTCACGCCACACCTGCAGGAGCTGAACAGCAGACACGCCACATAAACCATGGGGTTCTGCTCGCAGTCTCGAAGCCTGCTGGTTGCCGTCCTCCTCAGAGAGAGTCCTCTCTTAGCAAGCCAAGGGCAACACACCTGTAATAGTCAGCTAATGGTCTTCTTTGGCATGGTATTAAGTCGCCAATAACAAAACGCAAGACCTTGCTTTTCAACAGTTTTGATATCCTTTTTGATGCAGACTATAAATGGAGGCTTGCAAGTTCAATGTAGAAAATAATTTGGTCTGGTGAAGTCACTGGGCAGTGGTGGGAGAGAGCCAGACAGGGGATGCATGTATGTGTATGTAGATAAGCACATAATTCTGAACAAGGAGCCAGCATTCTAATCTAGATCTGCTCAGCCAGCCAGCCAGCCAGCCATCCACCCATTCAATTCATCCAGCATTCATTTATTAAGTGCCGATTATGTGCCAGGCACTGTTCTGGGCTCTGAGTCGTAAACAACAACAACAAAGCCAAAAACCTTAAGGTCCTGTCTCGTTGGCACATCCGTTCCAGTGGGAGAGCCAGGCCACAGATCCACAGTAAAATGCCAAGTGGGGCTAAGAGACATGGGGACAGCACAGTAGAGGGGGGGGGGGGGGTCCAGACTGATGGCGGCAGCGGGAATGGGAGCCTACCAGAGAAGACAGGGGGTTGGAAAAGCATAGGTGAGGTGACATTTGAGGAGAAAGAAACTCTCCCTCGGCTCAGAGCATAAGTAAGAAGAAAGAGCGGCAGACGAATGGGGAGCCTATAGCACCGAGGCGTCCAGGAAAGGAACCAGGGGCAGCTGCAGTCTGTCTGTCTGTCCCAGGTGAGCTGGCTGCATGAAAAAGCTTTTGTCAAGGCTCAATCTAGAAAAGGTCACTGATTTAGTAGCAAGTGGCAGGTAAAAAAATCTGCCTGGATGGAGTGTGTTCCTTACTTAGAGCTCAAGGCTGCTGGAGAATAGGTCAGAAGGCACGAGGCTGCATGCTGTATGTTGGAAATACATTCCAGAGCCATCGAAGGAGGGAAATGATGCCCATCTTGGCCAGAGAAAGAGAAGCGCATAGAAACAACACATTCCCTGAGCCGAGAAGTTGAGAAGTGTACGTGGATCCCAGGGAAGATGCCGACAGCTTTCCCATCCTCTTTTTGTAGTCAAAATTAGGACATTTCAATTCATTTAGGCTTTAACTTACAAAACAGTCATTTCTTTTGCTATCAGAATTTAACCCTGCATGATTTGCCATTGAGGTCCTGCCAAAGGCCTGGGAGAAAGGAGTCATAGTGATGGATGACTGGTTAAGGGGCGGTGGGGGCATTGCAGAGTGCTGCATGATGGGGCCACACTGCCTGGGGCCTGTACTAAACTCCCATGCCTGGCCTCCAATTTTCACCAAAGGACACTGAACAAAGAGCTCTACAAAACTCTCCATTGTATTTATTGCAAGGATGTTACTGAGGACACCGTCCACTGTAGATTGAGTCCCCTCAAAATAAACAATTATATATTCTTTTGGAGCAAGAATCCTTCAAATGACCGAGTAGACCTTTTTACTTTGGCAGCCTGGAAGCTCAGAGCTCAACTTTAAAAACAGCACAGGATACAATGAACCTTGTACATAACTTATTGTGTAAGTTGCTTAAAACCCTTTGTAGGATAAAGTGGGCTATAAATGAGTGATAAATAAAACAGAATGTTTGTGCAAACACAGAGCCTGTTAGGTGTTTAACTTTGTTTAAACTTCTTACATGGTTTCTCACTATGGTTTGTTAGACACAAATCTTTGCAAAGTGTTTCCCATTTTCCATTTTCTAGTAGTGGGCCAAAGACAAGCTGACTTCTTTGTCACCATGTAAGGTTTGGAACTCCCTTAGAAGGAAGACTTTGAGATGTTGTCCTTTCACTGACTTGCTAACTTGGACAGCTACATATGCTCAGTCTAGTCTCCCAGGAAGTAGCACAAATTACCCCACTCCAGAGGTTAGAGTTTATAAAGCTTCAACCGATGTGTAGAGTCAAGCACAGTCAAGGACAGCGGAGTTCACCCGTTTCACCAAGGGGCCCGGTCCTTTCCATTAACCTTGATCTGGAGCACATCTGACGAGCAGCCTCCGGCCAGCCCATCCTCATTCTGTCTCTGCATCTGTCAGGCTGTCCGTCTCTCCTGGATCCTGGTTTTTACATGGATTCTGGCTAAACTCCACGGAAGTGACCTGGTTCTGACCTCCAGTTCCTATTTCTGTTTCACTTCCTGTAACTTCTGTTGGATGTCTGGGTTTTCTCAGTTTTCTCAGAAACCTGAGAAATGGGAAAACTACTCATTTTATCCTTTTCCTGCTGCATTTTGAACATACATCAGAGGCTCTCTCTGTTGAGCTACATTTAACCACTGCGCTGAATTAGGTACCTGGGAGGACATGGAGGGATGAGATTCCAAGAATTAAGAGCCCCTTGGGGCGCCTGGGTGGCTCAGCCGGTTAAGCATCCAACTTTTGGGCTCAGGTCAGGATCTCATGGTTCATGAATTTGAGCTCCACGTCAGGCTCTGTGCTGACAGCTCAGAGCCTGGAGCCTGCTTTGGATTCTGGGTCTCCCTCTCTTTCTGTGCCTCCCCGGCTCATGCTGTTTCTCTCCTTCAAAAATAAATAGACATTAAAAAAAATTTAAAAAAAAAAAGAAAGAAAAATAAGAACGAGGGCCCCTACTCTGGGTCAAGTTATCACAAGGCACTGCAAGGAGAGAGGAGCCCAGAACCGTCCCGCCCCAGTCACTGCCACGCTGACAGGAGCTCTGGTCCGAATTTCACACACGAGGTCTGTGAGCTATATATCCTGTCACCACCACACTAACGAGAGCTGTGTCAGTCATACACTGCTATGTATATGCCAACAGTTATGTAGTTACGTGCCACTGTCCAAGGAGCAACTGCCCCATGAATCTGTTGACTCGATTTGTTTGCCATGTGCTGTTGACTGGGTATTTGCGTGCCCCTCGAGTTCTTATGTTGAAATATAATCACCAGTGGGGATGGTGCTTGAAGGTGGGGCCCTTAGGAGGTGATCTCTGGGGTGATTCCTCAGAGATGCCTCACCCCATCAGCCATGTGAGGACACAGAAAGGAGATGGCCAACTATGAACCAGGAGGGAGTCCCACACCAGACACCAAAACTGTTGATGCCTTGATCTTGGACTTCCCAGTCTCCAAAACAGTAAGGAATAAGCGTGCCATGCAGTGTATGCAATTCTGTTAGAACAGCCCAAATGGATGAAGACACCAGACCAGGTAGAACTCTCAAATACCATTAATGTGTTTGGTTGAAGGTCTATCACCTTTCTTTTGTTCCTGGGTCTGCAAGGGGAGGGAATAGATTACAATACATCGAGGGCCTCCTGCCCATCCTTCCTGTTTCCCCAGGAATGTGTTACATGGACTGGTGCATAGGGCACGCAGAACAAGGTCTACTGAGTTCTTCAAGATGTCTCCACTTTCCCGTCTCTGCCCACTGGGCCATGGGTGAACCAAGAATGAGTTGTGGTTGCTCCAAAACCTGTGTAGGCCTGTTGTTATTGTTGCAATTAAGTATGCTAAGTCAACATTATGTAAATTGATTAATTAGAGTGTGAGAAGAGCTGTTTCTCTGAAAACTAAATTGGATTCTTGAGAAAGATCTGATGATGGCAGTGAGTAGCTGAACAACGGCTATTGTATTAGAGAACTCAGAAACGCAGTAAACATCGGGCTGGATTCTGCATTCCCGGGCTTGGAGAGTGTCTTTGATGCTACCTCTAACTGAAATTGGAAATGACATTACAAGCGTAGGCTGTATAAAAAAATGCCAAATAAGGATAATCAGTGGACTCTAAATCAGAAACAAAGCTGTGACTTCAAAACACCTGCATTTACAGCCATGGTTCATCTGTACGTTTTCTCCCCATATTATGGCCATCTTTGTGATACCTGAGCAATTATCATAGGCAGTCTCAGAAACAAGCATAACGAGGGGCGCCTGGGTGGCTCAGTCAGTTAAGCAGCCGACTTCGGCTCAGGTCATGATCTCGTGGTCTGTGGGTTCGAGCCCCGTGTCAGGCTCTGTGCTGACAGCTCAGAGCCTGGAGCCTGCTTCCGATCCTGTGTCTCCCTCTCTCTCTGCCCCTCCACCGCTCTTTGTCTCACTCTGTCTCTCAAAAATAAATAAATGTAAAAAAAAAAAAAAGAAAAAGAAACAAGCATCACGAGAGTTCTAGGCCAGGCCCAATTGTTCCGAGACCTGGGCATCCACTTTTGTGAAATATTTCCACAAAATAATCCCAAAGGTCCATCTGAGTTCTGACACTAGGATTCTGTGGCTGTCAATTAGCTCATAGCTGCTTAAGACCTAAGCACATCCATCAATCCATCTGTACCGAAAAGTCTCCCATACGATCTAAGGACTCTGACCTACCTTATTATAATCAGTGCTCCCCACCTTGGGTACTTTTATTCTTCCTTAGAGACAGGAAGATTTGGGACATATTGTCTTCATAGTTTTCAAACACACAGTTCTTGGTTTGCCTGTGACTTCTAAATGTATTCCTAATCAAAGTGTGGAAAACTCTTAAACATCTTATAAAGTCCTTTGTGCTGCTTCTGTGCTTCACGTTCTCCATTTCAATTAACTCTGTATTAAGGTGTCATTGGATGAAAGGCATCAGAGAAACAGAGGAACCTGTTATAAGCGCAACCTTTTAGCCCCCAGGAGATTCTAATTCCGTTCCACTTATGCAATATTTGACTGCTGCTGACCCGGTAACTTAGGGGCAAGCTTCCTCATCATGAATCATTTTAAAGAGCTTGTACATGTGGGCAGCTGTGGCTCTGAGCTAACAGAACTCAACATGCTGTCCACTCACCTTTTGTAGATTTGGAATAATGTGCCAGGTGAGAATGAAGCCAAAGGGGGCCGCAGAGAAAGATACAGATGAGGAACAGGAGCAAACCTGCAGTCTGGGAAATTCTGTGGCCATCAACAAAGCTAGGCACTAAGGCAAAGTGAGTCAACTTTGTCTTCCACTAACAGTCACTTGTACACATCACTGAAGATTTAAGGACAAGTATGTGGAAGAACATACTGAATCACAACCAGAATTTTTATTCCTTAATTCGATACACATTTAGTGGACATCTAGGACAGGTCATGGATTATTATTAAGTAAAAGAATGAATGAGATAGAACTGCTGACTTCAGACACACTGCAAATAAATATAGGAGACGTTTATGTGCATGAGAGACACAAGAGAGTATCCACTGTGCCCCAGTGGAACCTAAGTAAACTCCCATGGAAATACTGCAATGCACTAATTCTTTGCAACTGAGAGAGCCAGGGGAGGTGGTATTTGTGCTGGGTCTTAAAGGATGAATAAGATTTTGGTGGGCAGATTAAAAGTAGAAGGGCCATTTCAGGCTGAGGAAAGACCCCAAGCGTAACAATCACATAGAGCCCAGCATGGGGAAGGGAAGCTGCATACGTATCAAAGACACCAGCATCCCAGTTTCCAGTCCCAGCTGAGCCACTGGCCACTTGTGTGTCCTTTCAAATTCCTTTTATTCTCTGGGCTTTAGTTTGTTCTCTGCAAAATGGGGCTGATAAAACCCACTTAGGTACTATAAAGACTAGAGATAATATAGGTAAAGTATCTATACCTACACTGATGTTGTTTAATAAATGAATTGTGGTTTTTACTGTTATTACTAGGAACTAAATCTGGGCAAGTGGACTGGGGTCAGCGTGGACACAGAAATCTGGTCTTGACTTAGATGCTGAAGTGAGTGGGCATCAAATTTGCTAAACAGGAAAAGAATATGAAACTAATCCTTGTCCTATTTGTGCCTTAGGGATTTTAGGAACCATAATAACAACAGCAAAAGTAACAAACAGAAGTGTCCATAAGACAATTAGTATAGGGCATTTAAAATACACTGTTTCATTTAAGTTTTCCAATAACCCCAGAAGATAGATATTGTTACCTTCCATTTAACAGAAATGGAAACCGAGGCTTAGAAAAACTGAAATCTCTGCCTGTGGACATGCTACTAATAAGCTGTGCAGCTGTATTCAAACCCAGGTCCTTCCTGAGTCCAGATATGCAAGCCTCATGAACTGTTCAGGAATTCCTTTCAATGTGAATCTAGGGGTGTGGTCCATTGTGAAGACTTTTTCAGGTTACTGAAGAGTACAACCAAACTCCCCTGACACCACAGGGTTTGATACAGCTTGGGGTCCTGCCAGAAATGGACCCGACATCCTGAGGGCTGTCTCCTGTCCAGAATCCTCCTGGCTCAGCCAGTGTAGCTGAAATTCTCTGACTTTTCAGCACCTGACAACTCGGACAGCCCACGCCATACTCTCAGTAGGACCAGAGAACAACGCAGGTGGGTTTCTACTCTGTAGGCTGGAACGCTGGTGGCTAAGCCCATGCAATGGGCAGACACGTGGACGGCATTAGGAAGTTTGAGAACCTCATGCCACAAGGTCGGCCACCTCACACGGTCTTGCTACACACACAGTGAGAAGATGGCTGCCACCTTGTGGACATTCCCCGGGGGCCTTCGATACATGGAGCGATGCTGATGTTGGATGCATACCTATGGTAAAGCTAACTGCAGCAGAGGATGAGAGGGAAGGTTTAAAAGGGGTAAAAAGCAATTTCCTCCTCTATAAAGCCTTTCCCAACTTCATGGGCCAAATTTAGCTCTCCTGCTGCACTTCCATTGCTCCTGGACCATGTCCTCATTATAATAATTATCTCTTAGTATCAGCGGGCATCACGATCCTCTGAGGAGGCTTTTAAAAGTACATGCAGGGGCGCCTGGGTGGCGCAGTCGGTTAAGCGTCCGACTTCAGCCAGGTCACGATCTTGCGGTCCGTGAGTTCGGGCCCCGCGTCGGGCTCTGGGCTGATGGCTCAGAGCCTGGAGCCTGTTTCCGATTCTGTGTCTCCCTCTCTCTCTGCCCCTCCCCCGTTCATGCTCTGTCTCTCTCTGTCCCAAAAATGAAAAAAAAATAAACGTTGAAAAAAAAGTACATGCACTTGGCTCCCCATCTCAGGAGATTCTAATTTGCTAAGTTTGGGTTTTGGACAGGGAATTAGTATTTTTAAAGAGCCCCTCCCCCAACCCCGAGCATTAGTATTTGACAGTATGGAGGATAATATATCCTGAAAAACAAACCAAAAATCTTGGTAGAAACCTAAAAATGCTGGATTAGTGATGATGATGATGATGATGATGATGATGATGATGATGATGTGGGGGTGGGTGTAAAAAAGGAAAAAAAGGAATAGACAGGAACATAAGGATAATCTTCAGAGTCAATAAAGAAATTGATAAGAAAGCACAAATCCAGAGAGGTAAGCAAGCTGAAAGCAATACATGAGCTGGGGAACCTGCCTCCATGAGCATCATTAAGCACTGGTTTTAATAAGCCAAACACAGGAAGAGAGAGAGACTAGGACTGTAGGACTATGCAAAAGCAGGCTGGGCAACAAAGACTAAAGCCAGGAATCCACCCTGCCCTCCACAACCCCTGGAGAAGTCAGGGCCCTGGTCAGTGAAGCCAGCCCTGCAGCGGAAGAGAGAAGGGACATTTGCCTGTCCTGGCTCCAAGTCTGGGTGAAAGACAGTGACAAAGAGGTCTCTACTGAGAGTTCTTAACTCCAGGCCTATCCGCAGGTATTCGGGGGCCAGAATTCATAGCTGTCTTTTTGGTTTGAAACCACTGTGAACACAAATCCTCCCTGGAGGCATGTATTTTAAAACCTGGCATCAAAGAGTTCTCATAGATAAATCTCCAACTCTCTTGCCGCCGCCCCCCTGCCCCCAGACACACACATATACACACAGTTGCAAAATCTATCAAAAAACAAACCCTGCAGAAGTCAAAATGAATTCAACCCCAAAAGACTGACTATTGAAAACATTACATAAGAACATAACACAGACCCACAGACTGAGAAGTAACAGGTGGTGGTTTAAAAACATCCCCAAATTCTTTCACGCTCCTTCCATGAAAAGGTAGAGTCTAATCCTCTGCCCATTGAATGATTCATTTCGATACCAACCTGCCTCACACTGTTTGCTCACTTTGAGAGAACCCAGTCTCCATGAGACAAGGACACTTGAGAGGCCTCCATGAAGGGTCAGGTCAATAAAGCCCCCAGCCTACATCAGGCACCAACTTGCCAGCTATGTGAGTATACCTTGAAAGTCAATTACACAGCCTCTTCAATAAATGGTGCTGGGAAAACTGGATAACCACATGCAGAATGAAATCAGACCCCTATCTTACACCACTCATAAAAATGAACTCAAAATGGATTAAGGACGTATACATAAAAATTGAAACTATAAAACTCCTAAGAGAAAATATATAGAAAAAAAAAGCTCTTCACTTTGGCAATGACTTTTTTGGATATGACACCAAAAACACAACCAATAAAAGCAAAAATTAAATGAGTGGGACTGTATCAAACTAAAAAGCTCTGTATAGCAAAAGAAACAACAAAATGAAAAGGCAACTGATGAAATGGGAAAGATATTTGCTTAACCGACTGAGCCACCCAGGCGCCCCTATGAAAGATATTTGCAAATCACATATCTGATAAGGAGTTAATATACAAAATATATAAGGAACTCATACACCTCAACAGCAAAACAACAATCTGATTAAAAAATGGGCAGAGGACCTGGGAAGATGTTTTTCCCAAAGAAGACATACAAGTAGCCAACAGGTACATGAAAAAGTACAGCCATCACTAATCATCAAGGGAATGCCTATGAAACTACAGTGAGGTGTCACTTCACCCCTGTTGGAGTGGCTGTCATCAAAAGGACAAGAGGTAACCTGTACTGGCAAGGATGTAGAGACAAGGGAACCCTTGCGCACTGTTGATGGGAAAGTCAACTGGCATAGCTATTAGGGAAAATGGTATGGAAAAATTAAATACAGAACTACTATATAACCCAGCAACTCCACTTTTGGGTATATATCCAAAGGAAATGAAAACAAGATCTCAAAGACACATCTGCACTCCCATGCGGCATTCATCATTCACCCTGGCACTATTCACAACAGCCAAGACATGGAAACAACCTAAGTGTGACCAGACAAATAAAGAACATGTGGTACATTCAGTGGAATATTATTCAGCCATAAAAAGAGGGAGATCTTGCCATTTGACACAACTTGGATGGACCTTGAGGACATTATGCTAAATGGCATAAGACAGAGAAAGACAAATACTATATGGTATCACTTATATCGGGAAATCTGAAAAAGCTCATAGGAAGTATAACGGTGGTTACCAAGGGCTGGGGGTGGCAGTGAGAGGGAGGTGGCAGTGAGGGGAAATGTTGGTCAAAGGGTATAAACTTCTAGTAATAAGATGAGTTAGTTCTGGGGATCTAATATGTAGCAGGGTGAATATAGTTAGTAAGACTGTATTATATACTTGAAAGTTGATGTCAAATGTTCTCATCACAAAGACTGGGACATGATGGTAATCATTTTGCAATGTACAATGTATCAAATCAAATCAAATCAAAAACACATTGTATACCTTAAACTTACATAATCTTATAAGTCAAATCTATCTCAATAAAGCTGAAAAAATAACTGAAACAAAAATAAAATACCAACACCATAACACAATAAAATATTTTGTGTGTAAAAAAAGGGGAAAAGATCAATTATCCAAACCAAGATGACATATGCCTACAACAGCATGAGTCCCCAAATGAGAAATGCCCAGCTAAGCCCTTCCTGAATTTCTAACAGAAATCATAAGACATAAGTGACTTGTTTTAAGTCACTAAAGTTGATTTTAATTTGGTATGGATGAATAGGTAACTATCCATACTATAAAAAAGTATGATAAAAGAACATGAAAGCTGTCAAAAATGACCAGGCATATTTGAAAAGAAACCAAGAAAAGGACGTGGAAATGAAAAGTGACTGACGGCTGACTTATCAACAGAAACAATGTAAGCCTTTAGAGAGTGGACGAATTTCTTCAGCATGCCAAAAGAAAATCATTATCACCTAAACTGGTGGATACAGTGAAAACATCCTTTAGGATGGCAAAATAAAGACATTTTTTCAGAGGATCAGGAACAAATTTGACTAGGAGCAGACATTCATTAAAGGAAATTTAAAAATATACATTATAGGGAGGAGGAAAATGATCCTAGAAGTCTGAAATGTGGGAAAGAATAGAGAGAAAAAAGCAAATTTATAAAGCTTTAAAAACATACCAACTGAAAATCAACAATGCTACCTAATGAAATTAGAAGAAAAGTGAAATATGGCACAAAAACAGACACTCAGATCAATGGAACAGAATAGAGAACCCAGAAGTGGACCCACAAACGTATGGCCAACTAATCTTTGACAAAGCAGGAAAGAATATCCAATGGAATAAAAACAGTCTCTTCAGCAAGTGGTGCTGGGAAAACTGGACAGCGACATGCAGAAGAATGGACCTGGACCACTTTCTTACACCATCCACAAAAAGAAACTCAAAATGGATGAAAGGCCTAAACGCAAGACAGGAAGCCATCAAAATCCTAGAGGAGGAAGCAGGCAAAAACCTCTTTGATCTGGAGGGCATTATGCTAAGTGAAATTAGTCAGTCAGAGAAAGACAAATATCATAGGACTTCACTCAAATGAGGACTTTAAGACACAGAACAGATGAACATAAGGGAAGGGAAGCAAAAATAATATAAAAACAGGGGAGACAAAACAGAAGAGACTCATAAATATGGAGAACAAACAGAGGGTTACTGGAGGGGTTGTGGGAGGGGAGGATGAGCTAAATGGGTAAGGGGCATTAAGGAATCTACTCCTGAAATCATTGTTGCACTATATGCTAACTAACTTGGATGTAAATTCAAAAAATAAAATTTTAAAAAAAGAAGAAAAGTGAAACAACCTAACGTACTTTAAACAACAAGCATGTAATTCAAGAGGAGGTGATTATAGACAAAGCATTCTAAAGTTCTCATGGGTTTTTTTTAGGAGAGGGAAAATATTGATTTTAGACTTTAAGTTAAATATTCATGATAAGATTCCTAGATTCCTCAACCTAACAGAGGTTAAAATCCAAAGAAGATCAGAAAGGAGAAATGAGGGAACCTAAGAAGTGGGACCAGTAGGAGGCACAAAATCAAATGGCAGAAGTAACAACCACCATATGAATAACAGAAATTTGGATAAATAGACCCATACCTTCTGGGTGAAGGATTTTTATACAAATTTTTTTTAAATCCAGCTACATGTCATTTAAAAAGGAAAAAAAAAATAAAATAAAAAGATAAAAAAAAATCAAAAGGCAAATATGAAATACATCTATTAATATACCAAAAAAAGACACCACTAGAGGTAGTCTTTACATTATGAAAACATTGAAGTCTATCGATACATTATTAGGATCAGTAAAAGTCTATCGATAAATTATTAGGATCAGCAAGAGTTTAGTAGATTTCTGCATATAGTGTCCATATACAAAAGTTAATTGTCTTTTCATATATGGACAATAAGTTAAAAATACACTAAAATTTCATTTGCAATGGAAAAAAATACATCAGATACCCAGAAATGCATCTACAGAATATGTGTAAGACTTTTATGGGGAACACTATAAAGTGTTATTGGAAGATATTAAAGAACAAACCAAAAGAATAACAAATCATGTTTATAGATTAAAAAAAAACCCTCATTATCATCAAGATAACAATTCCTGTCAAACTGATTTATGGATATTGACTTGATAAAATTCCAATCAAAATCCCAATGTTTATGAGTGTGTGTATACATGCACGGGACCTGAGAAATTTATTCTTACACATATTTAAGAATAGGCAAGACTCTGATAATTCACTAAGGTATAAACACCTATACATACTGTATTTTTGTTATAGTTCAATTTTAAAAAGCTTTTTTTTTTTAAAAGGGAAAGAATATGTGAGGAGACCACCACTACCAGCTACCAAGACCTATTATAAAGGTATAGTAACATAATGTGGTACTGATACAGGGATGCGCAAATAGCCTACGTATATGCAGGAATGTGATCTATGACAGATAAATGGGAGAAAGTTGATTTGGAAAACTATCTTGGAACAAATGTTTATAAAAAATAAACAAACTTTATATAAATCAATCCCATATGAAGTTAAATATGAAAAACTCTTTAACAAACTAAAAAAAAATTAGAATAAAATGTGGAGAATATTTTTTAGACCTCGGGGTATGGGTTATTTTCTTAAACCAAATACAAAAGCATGCAAACCATAAAGGAAAAGTCCGATAAATTCAACTGTGCTCTAATGTCAGTGTATCAATGGACACAATAAAAAAAATTAGAAAGACATGAAATAAACTGAGAGATGATTTTGCAGCATATAGAATTTGCAAAGGCTTAGTATCTAGAACATATAAAGAGTGGTTACAAATCAATAAGGAAAAGATGAGCAACTCAATGGAAAAATGGGCAAAGACATGAATATTTCTAGAATAGAAAATCCAACCAGTCAATAAACACATTAACAATGTTCAACCTCATTAGTAATAGAAAAATGCAAATTAATGCACCAGTGACATATCATTTTTCACACAGTAGACTGGCAAAGATTTTAAAAAGTAAGACAACAAGGAGTAATTACCAGTGTAGATGGGTAGCCATAGGAACCCTTAATCACTACAGTGGGAGTATAAATTGTAACAACTACTTTGGAAAACCACTGGCAATCAGTAATCAAGTTGAATATATACCTATTCTATGACCCACCTCTATGTGTAACCCCTCAGGAAAGCCTCAGGAGGTATGCACCCTAAAATATATATAAATAATATTCATACAAGTATCGTTGGGAATAGCCAAAACTGTGGCAAAAGAAGGGATACACTGTGACTTAGGCATACAGAGCAGTGAAAACAGAATGAACTCAAGTTACATGTTGCGATGCTGATGTAGCCCACTAATAAGACAGGAGCAAAAGAAGGAAGTTACAAAAGTATATAGGCAGAATGCTTCCATTTTTAAAAAATGAAAAGAGGCAGAATAAATAACACAGTATTTGAGAATGTGGATTGTTAAACTACAAAGAAGAGCCAGGAGGTGATAAAACATACTGGATTCTGGATTTAACTCTGGGCAAAGAGTACATAGGGCTTCAAAGGGTTTGACGAAGGTTTATTTCTTGAGCTAGATGGTGGATACATGGATGTTGGATTTATTCTTCTTTAAGCAGAATGTAAATATCAAATGTATTCCTTTCCGTGTAGAGCATGTCTCATATATTTTAAATACATAAGAACAAAAATGACAACAGTTGCTACAAAACAAATAAAGCTGGTGGAGGCAGGGGGACAAGGGGTAAATAAACAGCCCAAAGCCCAGGGGATTCTGCGAAGCGCCTCCAGTTGTGTGCCAGTGGGTCCTGTTGTCCTAAGTGTTTATTTGCACATCTGTCTTCCTGTTACAACTGTGAACCCGGTGAGGGCAGCGATTGTATTCCGCTCCCATCTATTTCCCCAGCCGTGGCATTGCTGACGTGCCACGGACATTTGTTGACTAGTGATGATGGCATCCTTCCTCATACTGCCTGAGCCAGAAAGCTGGAAGTCAACTCTGATTCCTTCTCTCCCTCACCAACCATAGCCTAGCATCCTAAGTAGCACATGCAAAACATATCTGAGATCCAGACACCTCTCTCTGCAAATGCTGCTATCCTCCCCTGCCCTAACCAGTCACCCTCCTCCAATCCCACTTCCACGCTGTAAACAAGCTATGTTCTCGGAACGCAAATCAGATCCACACCAGTACCTTACTGTAAAACTATTTAAACATAAAAAACAAACTATTAGTGTGGCCTCCAGATCCCTACATGAACAAGCCCCTGCCCATCTCCTTCTGCCCTTCCTAATGTGTGTCCCTCAAGATTACTCCAGCCACATGGGACATCCCGTTCCTCCAAGGCCAACCGTTCAGATGCCATACGTGCTGGAATGTTCTCTGCCAAGCTCTTCCCTACTTTTCTCAGGGTCAGCTCCTCTGCACTCTTTCAGCTTAAGGTTCTCCTTCTAGAGAAGCCTTCCTTCTTGTCCCTCTCCCCAAATACCTCCCCACTCCTTTATTCTCAAATTCTCTCATGTTTCCTTCAGATGACCTATCACATTGATTTTTCTCTTGCCTCTCTTTCATACTACATAAGCTTCTGAGGGGGGTTGTTATTCTATGTCTAGAGCCCAGTAGTGTCAGGAATATAGTAAGTGTTCAATAAATATTTGTTGAAGGGGAGGAAAAAAAGGAAGCCCAGATTAATTACAATGGAAGATACTCCTTGGATAAGTCATGAACCTTAACTGTGATCCCAGGTGTTTCCCCTCCTTTCCTGATCTCCTCACTTACCCACTCTCCCAAGGACAGGATGCTTCCTGTGGCAAAGGAGCTCAGAAGAACCAGTCCTCACCTCATTCTCCCCTGAGTTTTCTCTGTTCTCCCCTTTACCACACACACACCTGATGTGGTAGTTCTCTCACACTGATCCTATGTGTCACTTCTAAAGGAACGATATTATTGTCTCAATGTTCTCTTACATTCTCCAAGGGGCAGGTGCGAACTGTAAGGAAAAGACTGGAGACGCCCTGCCTTCCCTTGGCCGCTCTTCCTTGCTTACCTGCCACATGGCTGTCTCTGAATCTGTACAAATGGTGACACTCAGCCCAGGGTACTCAGTGTTGAGATGATTCTCAAACTACGAGAACAATTCAAAGGAAATGATATGGGCTCATTGGAGACGCGGCGATTATTAGAACAAGACCTCTAATCTCATGAACAGTTTTCCTAATTAACAAGTCCCATTTTCCCTTAACTGATGTATATTCTAATTTTTTTAATGACAGCTCATTCATAAAGAGGCAGAATCCAAAAAGAAAGCCTTCTGAGTTTTGTTCAAAGGATTCAAGTTTAAAAGCAAATAGGTGAAGGATTAACGGAAGGTTCAAGTTTCATTAAGTAGATGTGTTGATGTTACGGGAAAGTAAAGTACAGAGGGCCAAGCCTTTCCATCCTTAGGAACACGTCGCCTGTAATGAATTCTGTACAGCACTGCTTTCAACCCTGCGATATTTCATTCATTGATTTTATTGTCAAATGAAAAGGCTCTGGTTCCAAGTGGCATTTCGTGAGACAGACGGGAGTGACCCAGACTTCATTACTCGGCACTTGCTCTCTGGATAATTTTAATGCTACGTGGGCGGAAAGCAACAGAAGAGGACAGTGTGCTGATTCCAACATCTGGAATCACTTTGGTTGAGGTCCATGCTGCCAATACCCCCCAGCTATTCGATTCCATCTGTCTCTAGAAATTTGTGTGCCTGCCCTGGATGCTAATGAAGGGCCTGACCCCAGCTTCTCTCCCTCCCCTCTGAGGCTCAGAGGGGTGACTGGCACAGGTGGTCAATCTTGCTAGCTGTGGCAGAAGATGAGGACAGAGAAGGAGTTCAGCATGTGGCGGGAACACCCGGGAAGCATCCCGATGAACTATTCAACAGCATGCTCTCTGCACTGTGGCAACACCGGGGAGGGCACAGAGCACAGAGAGCCCCGTCTCTTCCGTGATCTTGTCACCTTTTCAATAGAAAGTTCATTTTTTTTTGCCAGGGGCTCTCTCCATCAACGTCTCTGACTCTACGCGTGCCTATCGAATGTCGTATGAGTTTCGGTCCCAGATCACCAACTCTACACCCAACATTTCGATGCGGCTGTCACTCAAGTTCAGCATGTAACAGCCCAGACTCCAAATTTTTCCAGCATGGTTGCCATTTTTAGGCCACAAGTCTGGGCGCTTGAACTCAATTAATTATCAAACCCATTAGTAATTCCTTTGGAAAAAGAGGACATAAAGCCACAACATTTATTATTTCCTGGGAACAGGTGCTCTGAAAATATCTGTTTTATTTTTCCTAGTAGCCGAAGTACATATCTCAGTCTCCATTTTTCAGATGAGGAAACGAACTGACAGCTGAAGGGCACTCAGCTGGAAAGTGGCAGAACCAGAGCCCGGCCTTACACGGCTTACGGAAAGTCCAAAAGCAAACCCCCAAAACATTAAGCAAAAATAATCATTACTGTTGCAATAATTATTAATAACTAATAATAATGAAAACCATTGCCTCTCTGTACAAAGCATATGCTCAAGTTCTCAATGTGTTTAAGGATTTATCACTGGTCTTTTCTTTTCTCCGGTCGCTAATTTTTTGTGTCTTAACCATTTCATTTCCCACCAACGTGCCTCACCAAAAGGAATACCAACATGGACCGGGGTGCCTGGGTGGCTCAGTCGGTTAAGCGTCTGAGTCTTGATTTCGGCTCAAGTCATGGCCTCACGATTCATGAGATCAAGCCCCGTGTCAGGCTCTGCATTGGCAGTGCAGAGCCTACTTGGGATTCTCTTCCTCTCTCTCTCTGCCCCTTCCCTGTTCATGCTCTCTCTCTCCCTCAAAATAAGTAAACTTAAAAAACAAAACAAAACAAAAAAACATGTACCAGTTGAATAACTGGTCAAGACCAAACACAAGACTGCCTGGGAAACTCTTTCACTCAAGGAGGTGTGGGTCTTAGCTCCTTCCCTCTCTCCCACTGCCAGTCCAGAGGACACAGAGAGGGAAAACACTGGGCTGATTTTATGATCAATAAAAAGAAGCGAAACCTCAGCTCAGGGCTAGTGGAATTAATGGGAAGACCACCCAACGAATTCAGTTACAGCTGGAACTCAGCAGACATTCCTGATTCAGGGTCATTTTCGTCATGTTAGAGCTGATCCTTTGGGTTGGTTTGATATGTCCAAGCATACCCTAAGCAGTTTGGAGATGAAAATGGTAGTTATCTGCAGACTGTCCCAGGCGACTTTGTAGGATTTTGTACACAGAGAAAATCTCTACAGTTGGTAGCTGATGAAGGACAGGAAATAAGAGAACAAGGACAGGAGAAGGTCTGCTGTACCTGATCTCTTCTTAAATATTTATTTCTTCTCAAATGTGTAATATAGTGATTTCCACTGAGGGAACTACTGCCTCCTAGTGGGTGGTCTGGAAATCTGTGCAGGAGGTTTCTGTTATTGCTAAGACTGGAGAAACCACCGGCTAAATTCAGAAAGTAAAGTCAAGGATGATCAATATTCCACAGTGTGCAGGACAACTCCACACCACAAAGAATTGTCTCTTGCCTCTCTTGACTTTCAAGTACCTCACCAGATATTCATTTAAGGGGAAAAGATGTCAATAATCACCTGTGTATGAAATCAAAATTACATTTTACAGTTAAACTCCACATTTTTCTGCAGACATTGATATATGCTGAATTTTACAGCAATGCAACTACGGAGTGAACAGAGGGAAGATTCGGTTTTGTTTGTAATTTTACCCAGAGTTCATCATTTTGTGAAATAATGCTATCGACAGCAGCGTCACTTGGAGTATCGGAGTCACCACCACATCTGTATCTCTCTGCATTTGTGGCTGTCACCGGCACAGGAATTCTACCTGTTGAAGCTAGCACATCATGTCTTCCTGTCTTCCAGGGTAGGCATTTCTGAGCATCAGGGTGACGAATTGTCCTTGAGGGGGTTCCTGAATGTAGAACTCTTAATGCTAAATGAGAAAAGACCCAGGTAAACCGGGATGGGTTGGACACCTCATTGAACAGGAACACATAAGCACTGTACTCTCAAAATCATGCCTTCTTTCCTTCTTTATAACCCGCCCCTACATATACACAGAGTGCCTGGCACATGGAAAGTTCTCAAAAAATATTGCTGAATGAATGGGAGAAGGAAAAAAGAAAGACCATTCTCTTAGAGTTACAAAAATTAATTCCCCTCCATATACATGCTTGCTTCTTTCTAGAAACATGTGGCTGAAATACAGGCTCACCTTCCCACCACCCCACAGTTTGAAGACATCTCATATTGTTATAGTTTTCTGCCAAGTAGCTCCCCAACACTTCTTTGGAGGGCAAAGAAAGCTGGCCTGGATTTTACAAAGGAATTGTAGTATCACAGGATCACAGATTTTTTTCAAGGGAACTTCAACACCATTACATCTGAATAATCACTTGTATCCAAAGAGTCCCAGACATGTATTGTTGGCCACTGTGTTTAAGTTGCCTGTTAAAAGGCAACATAGGGGCACGTGGGTGGCTCAGTCGGTTAGGCGTCTGACTTCGGTTCAGGTCATGATCTCAGGGTTCATGAGTTTGAGCCCTACATCGGGCTCTCTGCTGTCAGTGTGGAGCCTTCTTTGGATATTCTGTCTCCCTCTCTCTCTCTCTGCTCTCCTCTCTCTCAAAAATAAACATTAAAAAATAAATAAATAAAAGGCAACATAACGTGGCAGGTGACTCACCTACTTACAATCCCAGAGACATAAAACCTACCGACTTATACTTGGAAAGTTTTGTGTATTCGTATTACACCTGCCTTCTGCTTGCATACACATGAGTTTGAAACCTTGCTCTATGCCTTTGGGACCCAAACAGCTTCTATATTTTTGATAAGTGATCCTGAGCCTCACCTTGAACATCTGCTGTGAGATAATAAGCAGTAACTGGAAAACAGTTCTCTGTTAAGATTAAGAGGTGGTCACAAGAGGAAATGAACCAAAAAGCTTCCAGGGAAAATAAGGAATGCAGACAAAGAGCAGGATGCTGTGGGTTAGCTGGTGTCCCCAGAGAAAACCCAGCTGTCAGCACGATGCTAAACCTCCCGAACCCCAAACCGCTGCTCATCTGCAATCCTGAAGCAATTTAGTTCAAGGGAAGACTGTTAGGAAAAGCAGACAGTTTTTAAGTCTCTTATGTTTTGGTTCCCTCCCTCTCTAACCAATTTGACAATAAATTTCGTATTAAAAAGAAAAGCACACAGATAGAGGCGAAACACCATGAACATGGGTTTCTGAAAGGACTACTGGATTTACTGAGACCTCTGGCCTTCTGTCAGGCTGCACTTCTCTACCCATCACCATCTTCCGGAACCACAAGGGGTAGGACCAGGGGGCAGAAGACCTGAGTATGGGAATAGGGAATGGTAGAGTCTATTCACTGAAACAAAGCTTTAGAGTTTAAAACTGCATTCAGAAGTTTTTGGGCTTTTTTCTTTTTCTGAAAGACTGTCTAATCCAGTATAGGAGGTGACTTCTGGAGCTGGACTACCAGGGCTCAAATCCCTGTTCCATCTCTTCCTACTTATATAACTTTGTTGGTCAAGGCCAACTGGCATATCTTCAGTCAGCCTCCTCCTTGTTAGCTAAAGACGGTAACAACAGAGTTTACATTATAGAGAGTGTTTACAAACACAAATTGAGAGAGAGAATGCAGAGAAAATGTTTAGTCCTGTTCCTGGTCCATTTTGGATACTCAGTATCAGCTGTTATTATTATTATTATTATTTTTTTACAGCTTGATTTAGATACAATTAACATGCTGAACAATTAGCTATTTTTATTAAATTTTAAATTTTGATTCCAGTATAGTTAACATGCAGTGTTATATTAGTTTCAGAGGTATGATATAGTGAGTCAACAATTCCATACATCACCCACTGCTCACCATGGCAAAGGCACTCTTTAATCCCTGTCACCTATTTCGCCCATCCCCCCACCCACTTTCCCTCTGGTAACCATCAGTTTATTCTCTTTAGTTAAGAGTCTGTTTCTTGGTTCATTACTTTCTTTTTTCCTTTGTTTTGTTTCTTAAATTCCACATATGAGTGAAACCATATGGTACTTCTTTCTCAGATTGACTTCTTTCGCTTAGCATCATACTCCAGCTCCATTTGTGTCATTGCAAATGGCAGAATTACATTCCTTTTTATGACTGAATAATGTTCAGTTGTGGGTATGTGTATATGTCTTCTTTATCAATTCATCCATCCATGAACACTTGGGCTACTCTCATAATTTGGCTATGGTAAATAATGCTGCAGTTAACACAGGGGTGAACAGATCCTTTAGAATTAGTGTTTTCATATTCTTTGGATACTCAGCAGTGGGATTATTGGGTCACAGGTAGTTCTATTTTTAATATTTTGAGGAACCTCCATTTTTTTCCACAGTGGCTGCACATATCTGCCTTGCCACCCATAGTGCAAGAGGGTTCCTTTTTCTCCACATCCTTGCCAACCCTTGTTGTTTCTTGTGTTGTTGATTTTAGCCATTCTGACAGGTGTGAGGGGATACCTCATTGTAGTTTTAATTTGCATTTCCCTGATGATGAGTGATGTTGAGCATCTTTTCATGTGTCCATTGTCTTCCGTATGTCTTCTTTGAAGAAATGTTTGTTCATGTCCTCTGCCTATCAGATGTTTTTTGAGTGTTGAATTGCAGAAGTTCTTTATATACTTTGGATATTAGCCCTTTATCGGGTATGTCATTTGCAAATACCTTCTCCAATTCAGAAGGATGTCTTTTAGTTTTGTTGATTGTTTCCTTTGCTGTGCAGAAGTTTGTATCTTGATGTAGTCTCAATAGTTAATATTTGCTTTTATTTCCCTTGCCTCAGGAGACATATCTAGAAAAATGTTGTTATGGCTGATGTCAGACAAATTACGGCCTGTGCTCTCTTCTAGAATTTTTTTTTAATTTTTTTCAACGTTTTTTATTTATTTTTGGGACAGAGAGAGACAGAGCATGAACGGGGGAGGGGCAGAGAGAGAGGGAGACACAGAATCGGAAGCAGGCTCCAGGCTCTGAGCCATCAGCCCAGAGCCTGACGCGGGGCTCGAACTCACAGACCGCGAGATCGTGACCTGGCTGAAGTCGGACGCTTAACTGCGCCACCCAGGCACCCCTCTTCTAGAATTTTTATGGTTTCAGGTCTCACGTTTAGATCCTTAATCCATTTTGAGTTTATTTTCTGTACGATGTTAACAAAATGTCCAGTTTTTCAACACCAATTGTTAGACGTTTTCTCATTGCATATTCTTGCCTCTTTTGTAGAAGATTAATTGACCACATAATTTTGAGCTTGTTTCTGGATCTTCTATCCTGTTCCATCAATCTATGTGTCTATTTGTATGCCAGTGCCATACTGTTTTGATTACTACAGCTTTTCAGTGTAACTTGAAATCTGGAATTGTGATGCCTTCAGCTTTTTCAAGATTGTTTTGGCTATTCAGGGTCTTCTGTGGTTTCATACAAATTTCAGGATTGTTTGTTCCAGCTCCAGAGAAAAATGCTGTTGATATTTTGATAGGGATTGCATTCAATGTATAGATTGTTTTGGGTAGTATCACATTTTTAACAATTTTGCTCTTCTAATCCATGAGCCTGGAATGTCTTTCCATTTTTTTGCATCATCTTCAAGTTCTTTCATCAAGGTTTTACAGTTTTTAGAATACAGTTCTTTCACCTCCTCAGTTTATTCCTAGATATTTTACTATTTTTAGTGCAAATGGAAGTGTTTAATTTCTTTCTGTTGTTTCCTTGTGTATAGAAATGCAATGGATTTCTGTACATTGATTTTGTATCCTGTGACCGTACTAAATTCATTGATCAGTTCTAACAGTTTTTTGTTAGACTCTTTAGGGTTTTATATATATATAATATCATGTCATCCACAGACAGTGAAAGTTTCACTTCTTCCTTACAGATCTAGATGTCCTTTAATTCCCTTTTCTTGTCTGACTGGAAGCTAGGACTTCCAGTACTATGTTGAATACTGTCTTCTTCCTGACCTTAGGGGAAAAGCTCTCAACTTTTCACCACTGAGTATGATATTTGCTGTGGGGTTTTCATATACGGCCTTAATTATGTTGAGGTATGTTCCCTCTAAACCTACTTTGTTGAGGATTTTTATCATGAATGTTTGTCAAATGCTTTTTCTCAATCTATGGAAAGAATCATATGATTTTTATCCTTTCTCATACTGATGTAAATTAGCCATTCTTTTAAAACACATCTCTCCTGTCCCTAAACCATCTAGAGCCCATAGTTTGGACAGGTGCAATTACAATGTGTTGTCATTTAAATAAGGTAACTTTTCACTCCGATTCTGTTCCACACCTCCACCCCTAGGAAATAATTAGGTACTATTTAGGCAGGCCCCAAATAATGGTAAGGTCATGAACAAAGAGGGCAGAATTAGAGACCCAAACAGTGGTGTCAAAATGTTGTAACAGGATTTTCTTCATCAATGCTGACAGCAAGCTTTAGTGACATTACCTGGAAATGTACTGTGATATGCTACCTGCTGTTATGGACTGAATGTTTGCATCCTCCCCAAATCCTTATGCTGAAGTCCTAACCTCTAACGTGATGGTATTTGGAGGTGGGCCTTTGGGAGGTAATTAGAGTTAGATGAGGTGATGAGGATGGGACCCAGTCTGATAGGATTAATCCATTATCTTAGCCTTAGAAGAGACAGTAGACAGCTTGTGTACACCCATCCCCCCATGTGCACGTAAAGAGCAGGTCACGTGAGCGCACAGCCAGCCGGCTATAGCCTCCTGGCCAAGAGAAGAGATCTCAGGATGAAACTTACCTTGCTGGCACTTTGATGTTGGACTACTTTGCCTCCAGAACTGGGAGAAAATAAATGTTCAACCCACCCCACCCCATTTATGGTATTTTGCTATGGTGGCCGGTGGCCGAGCAGCCTACCATACCTGCTATTCTTCAGCTTAGTTTACCAGAAACAAAAGGCAGCAGGGGGCTCAGGACCACCCAAGACGTGAAGAAACCATTTTTTGGGGGGGCTGCCTTATGAGCCTGTCACACGTTTTCTTTTCTCAGGTCATGTAGAAATAACTTTCCTGGAAAAAGTTTTCAGAGAGATGAAAAAGAAGGGCTAAGAGCTGCACTGTGACTTCATTTTCAAAGTGCCATGGGTGCCAAGGGGATTCTGTAAGAAATATTCTTAGAAGAGCCCCACCTGGGGTTTGAGAGATCTTGACACTTGTGTGTGTAGATTCTTCCTTCTTACACAAGTCAGGAGGGGATCAACAGAGTATAATTATGACACTTCAGCAAGAGTAAGGCGAGGCCAATGGGTCCCTTCCAAGAAAGCATTTGCCTGTCAGCTGCAAGGAAAGGGGAATTCTGCAATCTCTGAAGGGCTCTTTGTTGAAAGTTTCTATTTGATAATTATGCTGTCTGAAGATTTTCTGACAAAAGTCCTGCTTTGTTTAGAAACCATGCAGTCTTGCTCTTTTGGGTTCAACAAAAGAGTAGGAAAAAAATTGTCTCAGTATAAAGTACTGAATAAGGTACAAGAATGCTGTTTGTGCTCACAGGAACTTAATTTCACGTCCAAGGGAATCTATAAAAGGATTCAGAAGATACCCCCAGAAGCTTGTCCACAGGTAAGCATAACCACCCCCCCACCAGCCAAGGATGCAGACCACACCCTCCCCCCTAAATGTGAGTCCTTCCAGTCCCAGGGCTCCATTGAATAATCCCACTTCAAGCAAAGGGCTAAAAGCAGTATGACTATGACCTAGGTAACACTAAGAATTGCAATGAATTGCTAATAAATGGAGAATTAAAGCCTATGACTACCATCTGTCTTTTCAGATCTTGCACAGTCCATTTCATTGCAATAAAAATAGCCCAAATGCCCAGAGAAAGAATCTCTGATTGCCAAAGAATCTAAAATCCTCACCCTGCCTTATCCAGATTCTTTCTACATTTCCCCAACACACAGCCTCTCTGCTTGAACATGTGAGTCATGGGCCGTAGGACCTTCTTCCTGGAAGCCTTCTTCTCAGTTCCTCAGTCAAGGTCAAGGCCCATTTCACACACCCTCTCAGATATGGATTAGGCTGTAGTGATGACAAGTTCAGTGGGCACTGGGGAGGGAGGGAGGAATAGGACACAGTCCAGAGAAAGGTAGGCTCGCAGACCACGGGTGCCATTCTCAGAATAGCTCATCAGATGCTGGTTAAAGGAATGGTATTTCTGAATTTGGCTTTCACGGGACACAAGTGCCATGATGCACTGTGTGTTCATGTATGCCCGCCACAATGTCCTCTCCGAGCCTCACAGGACATGTATGTAACCTGAAGAGATAAAGAAGCTCCCTACTTAAACCTGTTTAACCCAGCATTTCCCCCAATGTATTTAACCACGGAAGCTTTTTCTGGTTAAACACCTATTAACATCTTTGTTCTCCAAAATAGTCTGGGAAACAGTGCTGCGTTACCAAGTAGGATGAAATCTTTGCCAAAAGAGAACTTCAAATAAAGCACCAAAGGGTAAACCCTCCTCCATGCTGTTTCCCTAATTGCAGGGGGATGAAGAGGGCAGACAGCTGTGTTTGGGACTCAGTTATGCAGTTCGATACCTGTGACCTTGGCCAAGTCAATTAACCTCTCTGAACCACAATTTCTTCAGCTGTGAAAGCTTAATAAACTGTCACAGGATTTCTTTGAAAATTAAATGAGATAGCACAAGGAAGTATCTGGCAAAATGCCTAGAAGGAATCTAATAGGTGTTCAATAAAAGCCTGTTTCTTCCCCCTCTCATTTTATGGAATTCCCGTAACACAGACACGGTCCACATCACTGAGCTGGCACTTACAGGTGGTTAAGTACTGATGGCTCTCCTTCCCATGGGATGCTGCTTGGGGTTTACATCCCCAGTCTTCGAGGCTCACGGAGTGGGTGCTTCAATACATAGCTGATATCAAGAATTTTACAAGTAGTTATTTTTCAAGGAACCCTACCATTTGTGTTCCCTGGTGGCAAGGTGACACCTCTTGAGTTCTTTCTGCGTGATTCCTGAGGCCAACTTTCCATCCAGAGCAGGTGAGTTGCAGACGCAGGAACTAGATAAGGACAGGCATTCCTGCAGCCAGGAAAGAGGTGATCTGTAGCTGATGTGTTTGTGTGGGTGGTGCTCCCATATGCCTCCACTGGGCGTGCTGGGGTTATGCCCAGCATAACACTTACCGGACAGTCCCTGATCTCGTCTCATTTCCTCACTAGACCTTCCACCTTTTCAGAACAGGAGCAGGGCCTTGTTTATCAGTATCTCCCAATGCCTACCACAATACCAGGCATCAGATGAGCACTCGATAAGTGATGGATAGATGGGCAGATGGTTAGAACAAGGAAGGATGGGGAAGAGGGGGAAGGAAGGAAGGAAGGAAAGAAGGAAGGAAGGAAGGAAGGAACTGATCTCAATTCTACTGATATATGAGCTTCATAAAAAGTGTCTTTTTGTCCCCTGTTAGTCACTGCTGTATCCAACGGGACTAAAACAGTGCCTGGCACTAACAGAGACTAAATAAATATTTGTTGAATGAACAGATGAATAATTGAATAAACTAAGCTGAGCTACCCATTTGGAAAATTAGCTGTAAACAATTACTACTCACTGACAAATCAAATTGCTCTCATATTATTTCCTGATCTGCTGATTCCTCAAAATTATTAGGACAGTTTAACATTCATGCAAGTCAAAATGAAAGCTGAGAGACAGTAGCAAATATGAAGGTCTCCTAGGGGTCAGGCAATGTACAAAGCTGAGGGACTACAAGACGTGGCCCTGCCCTCCAGGAGCCACAAAGACCTAGAACCACGCCTCAACTCAACGCAGTCGGTTGACAGCAGCAGGAGGAAAAGGAACAAGCACCTTCTGTGGCTTCACACATCACAGAGCAGGGCTGCGCCACCCCAGCTAGAGTGCGCTCGGGGAGGAAAGCAGAGAATGACAGTCTCAATTAATCCCTTCATGATCCTAATGTCAAAAATGTAAGCCTTTTATGATGCAGTAAAACTATTTTTATGGGTTTTTCCATCCGTCTCATGTCTTGATGTATTTTTTAATCAAAAAGGATAAGAACAAGAAGTCAAGTGGGTATAAATCTCCTGCTCATTTTTCTGGTTCTCTGCCCAGGGAGGAGAGACAAGCCCCACAGTGCCCCACAGGAGATTCTGTAGTGCTTCCTGTTCTCCCTGGGAGTATTTTCCAGAAAGAAGCCTATTATTCCTGGTTTGGAGAGCTGGGCCTTGCTTGAAACAACAGACACATTCTCTAAAGACTACATGTAAATGAAATCTCAGTAAATCAAAACCTCACGTTTCCAATAACTTATAGGTTTATCATTCTTGATTTCTGATGGTCTGATGACGAGACCCAAAAAAAAGTGTTCTTGCATGAAATGTGCAAATCAGAATAAAGCACAAACAAGGAAATAAAATTACCTGCATTCTTATCACCTAGAGGTAATTTTAAAATGTAATCTTAGACTTTTATTCCATATTGAGATACAGATACATATTCTGACAAAAAAAGGGTAATGGTAGAGGCACTATGTAACCTACTGTTACAGCTGATCTATAAATATGTCATCAGCATTTACTCATGTCAATATTCTACCTTTTATTTACTAGCTCCATTAGCATTCTGCTCTATGGACACACTGCAATTTAACAAGTTCTTGATTTTGGATGCTGGATTTGTTTTCAACATTTTATCACAAATAATGATAAATATCTCCCATAATTTCTCATCTCCCATAATTTCTTAGAAATAAAATGGCCATGTCACATACATGCATATTTTTAAAATTAGATACATTTTGTCAACTTGTCCTGCAAAAATGCTTTGGCCATTTATACTACCTCTAGCAAGAAAAAGTCCTTACATTTTTATCTTTACCATCACTGGTGTGTGTGAGTGTGTGTATGTGTGTGTGTGTATGTATATTTATACATATGTATATATACGTGTATATATATATACACGTATATATGGTAGTGTTTAATTCCTGTTTTATTTTTCATTTTTTGATTAGTCACAAAGTAGAATTTTTTCCTATGTTAATTGGCCTCTGGATTTCCTGAAGCAAAGGATATCCATGTTCTTTGCCCATTATTTTTTTCTTATTGATTTATAGCAACATTTTACATACTGAAATACTGATGCATTATTTTTCATCTATGATGTACATCTTCCCTAGAGTAGTTTCTTTCGACGTTTTTGTTTTTAAATGTTTATTTTTGAGACAGAGAGACAGAGCATGAATGGGGGGACGGTCAGAGAGAGAGGGAGACAGAGAATCAGAAGCAGGCTCCAGGTTCTGAGCTGTCAGCACAGAGCCTGACACGGGGCTCAAACTCACGGATCGCGAGGTCACGACCTGAGCTGAAGTCGGATGCTTAACCGACTGAGCCACCCAGGCGCCCCTCGACGTATTTTTTTTAAGTGTTTTGTCTCGTCTCTTCATCCACCCTCCCAATTTTTACTTGTAGTTTCTCTTGTCTCCTTACTTATCAAATAGTTATTGGGAAAATGACAGGAGAGAAAACCACCACCGTTCACTCCAAGTTTATCAGTAATTTATCTATGGGATGATCAAAGGAATTTTCTTCAAGGTGGTAAACTTCATCCCTTAGAGCAATCACCAACCCAAGGAGATGCTGGCAGTTAATCTAGAAATTGGTCCCTACAGAAACCTTACCAGTTATCTTAGCAAAGTCAGGCAGCAGCAGCCTCATTTAGAACAATACAATTTTGAGGGACATGGACATCACCAACAGAGTTGAGAATTTGGAGTTCCTCAAGGGACTCTGAGTTTCTGGGTCAGTAAGGCCACTTCCTGCATGTTAAAGGAGGGTCTCGCTTGTAGGGAGATGTTAATCAATGAGTTACTTCCCCTAGAGAAAAGTTCCTCCATGAGCAGAGAAATCAGAGTAAAAAGACCCTTGTCTCTATTAATGGAAAGCTGGCTATGTTGTTCCTCAAAATGATGATGCCAAGAGTCTGAGCATTGGTGCAGCTCCCAGTTGGTGGGGACAGGTATGGTGCCCTCTCCACAGGGTGCTGGGAAACCAGCAAAGCAGAGATCCCACCTGCGATAGGACGGGCCTTACAAGGTCTTGGAGCAAACCAACCACTACAGAACCAGAAACTCCACCGTTGATCTTTTACTGTCATGTCTCTTGTGGTTCCATTTATGAATTACATTTCCCCACTACTTTCTAATTGCAAATTTTGAATCTTTTTGAAAGACTTGTCTGGTGTGCATTGGGTTTGGCTCACACTTGGGCCAGGGCATTAAGGGTTAAGTGGTATCGTCCCAAGGGCCACCAATATGGCAGCAGTGAGAGCGGGGAGAAAGACTCTAACGGAAGGTCAAATTCAGAGGCCCTCTACCCTTTCTTAGAAAAGGCATTTGTACTTCCACAGCCACCTGGAGATCCAAGATTCCATTTTATTAATGAGAATGCTTTCCTGCACAGCCAGCAGTCCAGCAAAGCTTGGGGATACATTGATTTAGGGGATGGGAAGGCATGCAAAACTGGCCACTGAGTTCTCATGCCCAGAGGACTGAGCACAAGGTAGTTTACGGACAGGGGAGGAAAGGATAGACAGAAGGAGGATAAGGCAGTGAAGAGGCAGGCTAGAAATCAAGATACAGAAGCTTAAAGACAGATGGGAACAGGTGAGAGTGGGTGGGGCAGTAGCCACAGGCGGCTGAGGGAGAGAACTGCACCAGGACAGTGGATATTTCTAAAGACCGCTGACACTCTTAATTATAACCTCGGGCCACTAAAGCTCCTGTCTCGTTAAAAAACAATTAAATTATCTTCACTCAGTTAAACTGATGCAGGCAAGATAGTGGGCCACTGGCTTTTAAAATTCTCTTCAGAAGCAGGAATGACACAGCAATGGGTTGGAGATCTGGGGAGGGTGACACAGGATGAGAGAGTGCCAGTCTGTGTCTGGGCCAGGCCTGGCGGTGGGTGCAGGCATCACGATGGTGGTCTGGCACAGTGAGATCTACAACCAAGATGGCTGCAAGTTTAGATTTTTCTGGTAATCTGTGAGCATGTTTGAGGAGACTGTGGGTACAAACAGTGGAAAGCCATGAGCTGGGATGATGACCACCATCTCCTTCCTACAAATGCATTTATCACTGGGCTGTAAATGTGGGACATTTCAAAGGTGCTCTTCACCAAATACAAGAAACAACGAGATAATGGACAGCGTGGGGGAGATTCTGATATCCCTATGTTTAAAAAAAAAATTAGCTGTATTTCCATTGTTCTTCTCACTTTATCAAACAATCTTTTCTAATAAAATCAATAAATATTTATGGAGCTAGGTGCTACGGGGGATACAAAGAAAAATGAGCCACGGTCTCTAACCTTGAGGAGTTTCCACTTAATGACTATTTAAGAGACTTTTTTTCCCCCTACAACCAATGTCATCACTATTTAAATGCAGGAACAGGAATACTCAATAAATCTTACTGCGAATCATACTTGGAAAAGAAATAATGTTTCTAGAAAAAATGTTAAGGGATGATAAATTCCTCTTTTCCCATCTTCTCAGAGTTTCTGCATCTGTAGGTACCAGCAATGTTAAAGGGCCCGAGGATCCCGCCATCTTGAAGTGAGCTGGGAAGGGCATGCAGGAAGGCTCTGGGGGGCTTGTACTGGAGGACAGAAGTGCAGGAGGGGTCCAGGGCTTACTCTTTAGCTGACTTTAAGAATCAAGCATAATGGGGGCACCTGGGTGGGCTCAGTCGCTTGAGTGTCCAACTTTTTTTTTTTTTCAAAAATTTTTTTTCAACGTTTTTTATTTATTTTTGGGACAGAGAGAGACAGAGCATGAACGGGGGAGGGGCAGAGAGAGAGGGAGACACAGAATCGGAAACAGGCTCCAGGCTCCGAGCCATCAGCCCAGAGCCCAACGCGGGGCTCGAACTCACGGACCGCGAGATGGTGACCTGGCTGAAGTCGGACGCTTAACCGACTGCGCCACCCAGGCGCCCCGCGTCCAACTTTAAGTTCACGTCATGATTTCATGGCTCATGGGTTCGAGCACAGTCGGACTCTGTGCTGACAGCTCGGAGCCTGGAGCCTGCTTCGGATTCTGTGTCTCCCTCTCTCTCTGTCCCTAGCCCACTCGAATTGTGTCTCTCTCAAAAATACATAAACATTAAAAAAAAAAAATCAAGCATAATGGTTGCTTTTACTCTCCTGCTGCCACATTTTTACTTAAATTTGCCAACGGGATGCTGAGCCACGCCCCATCTGGTTATTCTCGTTCAACTTCTCTCTTTCCTCCACACTCATTGTGGCTTGTTAATCTATCACTTCACTACAGTGAAACCCCCCTCACTCACAGTAATCAATGAATCTTTTATTATTATAAAAGTAATATATATTTCTCGCGCGAAATGCTAGGAATAAAAATATAGCGAATAGAAAGAACTGTAGGGGCACCTGGGTGGCTCACTCAGTTGGTTGAGCATCTGAAACTTGATTTTGGCTTAAATCCCAGGGTCATGGGATTGAGCCCTGTGCGCTGGGTGTGGAGCCAACTTGGGATTTTTTCTCTTTCCTTCTGTCCCTTACCCTGCTTGCACTCTCTCTGTATAAAATAAAAATTAAAAAAAAAAAAAAAAAGAACTGTAATCCCATAAGTTAGAGATTCGCACTGTGAACGTTTTAGAGGGTATTCAAGGACTTTCTGGAGCTTAGACGCTGTTTTTTCTTAGACCACCACCCAAACTCAATCATCAGCTCAAACACCATGCTATCAATCAGTGAGGCCTCTCAGACTGTACTTCCCAGTTACCATAGCAACTCCTCTACTCCCCACCGCCTCCCCACCCCCACCCCATGCATGCTCCACCACCTAAAACACTATGTATTTATGTGCTGTCCTGGGGGAGAATACCAGCTCCACCAGGACAGGGACTTTGCCTGTTTTGTTTGCTGCTCTGTCACTAACACCCAAGGACAAGGCAGTGCTGAAGGAACGAGCCGAGCCGTAATTACCTCAAAACAGCCAGCACTCTTCTCCACCCAGTGAAGAACTGTTAGTAACAAAGACCATCACTCCAGGGGATGGCCTCTGCAGGTCTGCCACTTGTGCTGGTGGAGAGAAAGGGGCAGGGAGGCCAGGAAAGAGCATGGGAGCCCTGGCCGCCAGGGCTGACTCTACACTTACTTTTCTGGTTGAGCTGGAGCATATGGCTTGTCCACACTGAGTCTGGGCTTCCTCACTTATGTAAATGAGAGGGCTGGAGGGACCCGAAGCCCACGGCTCTTGCATCTATCTGTTCCTTGTTATCATACGGACAGTATGGAGAAAATAACACACAGCCACAAAAAGCAGGGTGGATGTCTGACTACTCTCCCTACCATCCACCCCGTGCCACCCCCTTCCACTGGCACAGCATTTGACAGTTTACTAAGTGCTGTCATCTAGACGATCTCATTAACTTTATCTATTGGCTAATCAGCTCCAAGAATCTCAAACAGAGCATCAAAATCAAGCTCAGTGCGCTCCCAAAATGCCATGACAAAGACAGCAGGATTAAACAGAAGCGATAGGGAGAGCCAGCCAGAGAAAGACTGAGAAACTCCATCGATGAGATTAAATGTAACTTCAGAGAGGGGGAGAAAAAGAGCACCAAGAGGCAGGGGAGCTAATTTTCACATAACTCACCCAAATTGCATTTAAATACTCTTCAGGCAACTGTCACCCTCCAGCAATCCCATGGGGATTACACAAACCATGCCAATTCAGCTCTATGTCCTTACTCCTGGCACCTCCTCCCCCACCTCCCTGATGGACGGGATGAAACTAGGTGGTTTCACAGGCTCCCACTCCCCAGACTTGGCTTGAGGGTTCCAGGATCCTCAGGAAGTGGCTGCCAAAACTTTTGTAACAAATTTAGGAGGATATATCTAGATTCCTATCGAATCTGTTTACTGAGTTATGTAACTGTGCTCTTATTGTGATTCTGTGACTTTTATCAAAAGGCTGGATCTGAATTGCAGACACAAATATTCCCTTCTTACATTCTCTCCCAATGAGTGACTACAGCCCCAGGTGATTCTCCAGTCCTTGCAGATTGCTATAGAAGTTTGCAGAAGCAAACACTTTTTTTTTTTTTTAGAAGTCCTTTAGGGCAACCGTAAACTTATGCTCATCAAATTATTTATTCATTCACCTGTTCATCCATCCAACAGATGACTATTGAAAATCTCCTGTCAGCAAGGCAATGGCGGTAAAGAATCTCATTGGAACTGGAGAGAAAGATGTAACTCACTTGCACCAGGGGTTAGAAGGCTGCCTCCTGTCGTCATCACAAGATGCTGAATTTCCTGGCCCCACTCCCTGGTGCAGGCCACCAATTCCTCTTGCTTCGATTTACATCAGTCTGACAGGGTTCTCTGCAGCAGCCTAAGGTCTTTCTCCTTTTCTCTTCCAAGTCCTTTTACCCAGCACACACCCCTCTGAATGCTTTTCTGGCTCATGAGTTACTCTGTCCAGTACCTTTGGGGAGCACTTTGGTTTTAAAGGTCTTTCTCTCCTGCTGCCAAGCTGGGAAATCAGAGAACATGCCTGTCCATCTCACAGGGTCAGTCTACCTCTCGAATAAGGGAGTTTTGAGAACACGTTGCTAAGGATGCTGTGTTGTTGCCACTGTTAAGAGGTGATTTTGTTTCGCAGAGTAAAGAGGAAAAACTCACTAAAGTCTAGAAAGTAAGTCTGCTTTCTGGCCCAGTGCTTAGGAAAGTGCATTCAGAATCTCTCTTCTGCTACTCACTGGCTGCAAAACCGTCATGGGCACTTGATTTAAAATTCTGTGTTTCAGTTTCCCTATCTACAAATGGAGATCATGATAGCTCCCCTTAGGGTTACTGCCAGTGTTAAATAAATGCTACCTTTATTGAGCATTTACTATGAGTCAGGCAGTGTGTGAAGAAGTACTTTTACAAATAGAATCTGTTCCACTTCACATCAGCCTCAGATCAAGGTACTGGTGGGGGATTTTGGTTTCCTAGAAAGAGTGTTTCTGGAGCAACTAGGTTGGGATTAAATACTTCAATGATGAACAGGAATTGGGGAAATGTCAAATGAGGTTGGTCCAGATAACTAGAGTTGTGCTAGCTATGTACCTACCTAATACAGCAGCCACCAGCCACCTGCAGCTACTTAAATCTAATCAAAACTAGGTTCGATTAAAATTTAGCTCCTAGGTTACACTAGCTGCATCTCAAGTGCTTAATGACCAGTGTGGCTAGTGACTATCTTAATCAACAGTGCAAACATAAAATATTTCCATCATTCTAGAAAATTCTATCGGAACTGGGAAATATAAAATAAGTTATGGAAGGAGAAATGAGAAAAATCAACACCAGGGTGTGAGGGTCAACTCCACAGACGCTTGTGAAATTTCAGCAGATTTTCAGTAATTTGTCAGGGCTAATAGGGTGAGGCTGTTCCCCTTTGTGGTCTGTCCTAACAAAGTGCCTTGGGGGCATCTGGATGGCTTTGTAGGTCACCTTTAGTAGTTGTGGTTACTAACAGTTCAGCACCATTTACATTTTCAGATCTTTTACTAATTAGCACAGATCAAATAAAGACATTTATTAAAAAGTCATACAGAATCCACTCCAACAAGCCAAATCGCTCCCCTACCATTTGGCCTGACAATATTAATTCTGATAACCTAGCACTAAGGAGCCATACCTCAAAAATAAATCATCTGGTCAATCATTATGACTTGCGGAAATGCTTTGCAATACTCTCGGATGTAAGGAGTCTTCCCTCCAGATATAGCCTACTCTCTATTATACAAGCTCTAATGTGCTCCCAAACTCCCTCTGGCCACACCCAATGGCCCTTGTAAAATGCAACTGTGATCAGATCCCCCAGCTTCAAAAATTTCACAAAGCACTCTTCCCTAGATTACTTATCAAAAGCCCTCGGCTTGGCATAGGATCCCCTGCACAACCTGACTATAGTTCGCCAAACCCACCCTTACTCCTCTGCCCCAGACCCCTAACTACTCCTGCTGCATTCAATCTCACAGACGCAGACTTGTTCAGCCATTCATTCCTTCAAAAAGTATTTATTAAGCACTCCTAGGTGCCGAATATTATGCTAGGTACTAGAGATACAAACAGTGAAGGCAGGAGAAAACAAGATCCCATCCCTACCCTCATGGAGGTTACAATGTAGTCGGATGAGACAAGAGATAAGTAAATGTATTTAGATACAGGATATGCCAAATGGCGATAGGTACTACAGAAACCAAAACATGGGTGGTGGCTGGTGGGGGTACTTTCCTTACATTTAGATATTATATTATTTTCTTAAATCCTTTGAAATTATCATTCATTCATTCAATAGATCTCTATTGCGTATTTGCCATGTGCTGGGAGGTGTTCTAAGCGTTGTGGCTACAGCAACAAACAAAACAGATGCCCTGACAACACCTGATGGAGCTTATGCCTAGTGGCTGAGAGGGATCATAAGCAAGGCAACACTGTAGAGGCTCAGCTGATGGCAAGTACCGAGGATAAGGGAGGTGAAAGGATATAGGAATGCAAAGATGGGGATGGAGAGGTGGTGTTCCCGTCTACACAGAAGGTCACTGCGGCTGGACATGCACAGACTGTACATGCATCTTTTATTGTACATGCACTTGCATAGGTGGCCACTTCCTCCTCTGTTTCCTCTCCAAGCCCTGACTGCAATGGTACTTTCTGGAGCTTTTCTGATTCTCCCCCTGATGGATTTCTCCCTGCATGTTAGAAACACCTTGATTCATCTAGTATCATACAATATTACATTATGGATTTAGGTATATGTTAGTCCCAGTGGGTTCAAATTCCTGAAGGGCAGGGACAGTGTCTTATCCATCTTCGTTTATTTATTCTAGAAGCTTTCACGGAACACCAGCTACAAAGCTTGCCCTGTTTCTATACTATAGAGGATAAAAGAACCCCTATCATTTTGTCCTAACTTGAAAAAGACCTGTTATCTGTCCACCCTGCCCGCCCACAATAAAGCACTGATGTGCCATTTAAATAAAATAACGTGTGCAGAAGTGTTTGAAATCGCACCAAGAACATGAAAATTCCTCTGTAAATAGGAACTGTTGCTATTATAATCATTCCTAATCTAAATCCGTTGTTTGTCTACTATAGTACATGCACTGTTATCTAGTAAGTACATTATGGGAATGCTTCTGATTTTAGTGTCTGATGATGGTAAGATACAACTCTAGCACGACCTGACTAGTAAACCTGAAAGTGGGCACCTGGGAATCCTGTACAGCTTATCTGCTCACTAAAGAGACAGCTCGTATGTGAAGGCATTGCAGTGACTTCAAGGTGGTGACTGACCCTCCACGTCATCTCCAACACTCTTGATACTCAGTTATGGCGGAGATACTCTTTGTTTTCAAAGCCTGTAAGTATGGACATTTCAAAGCCTGTAAGTATGGACATGGCTCTTTGCCCCCCACCCTGAGCTGCACAGCGGCCCCACCTCTTGGGTCTTTTCTGCTGTTCACTTCTTCAAACCCTTGGCACCAACTCCCCAGACTCTCTTCCCTCCTAACCCATGTTTCTTCTCTCATATGTTACCTATATATTGTCTGGAGAACGTGTAAAAAATCTCAGCAGCTCAACGAGACAAAATTGAGCCCTGCACCCTCGTGCCCCATTGAAATAGCTGTAGGACCAGGGGGGCAGATCTGTCTCTGGGTCTTGGAATGTTCTTTTGTAAAAGGGAATAGCATCTGCTTTCAATGCAGTCGAGAGGAGGTACATACCCTAATCCCACAGTGCTGGCAACACAGTATCTGGAAGTTCGAGGGCATGAAAATGCTCTTTCCTGAATAGATGGCCACCTACTACATGTGGTTATAGAGATACAGCTTAACAATTATATTTTAAAATCAGAAAAAGTTTTTAATGTTTATTTATTTTTGAGAGCGGGGGTAGGGGCAGAGAGGGAGGGAGACACAGAATCCAAAGCAGACTCCAGGCTCTGAGCCCAATGCAGAGCCCCATACAGGGCTCGAACCCACGAACCATGAGATCATGACCTGGGCCCAAATTGGCGACTGAGCCACCCAGGCACCCCTATTTAAAAAAAAAAATGTTTTAAGTGTATTTATTTATTTTGAGAGAGAGAGAGAGAGAGAGAGAGAGAGAGAGAGAGAGAGAGAGAAAGCAGGGGAGGGCAGAGGGAGAGAGAGAGAATCCCAAGCAGGCCCCACTGACAGCAAAGAGCCCAAGGCGGGGCTTGAACTCACAAACCATGAGATCATGACCCAAACCAAGGTCAAAAGTCAGATGCCTAACCAACTGAGTCACACAGCACCCCTCAAGAAGTACTAAGTAGGCATGAGCAGGAACCATGTTTTTATACATTAGCTGTTTGTGGACAGGAAGACTGAGGTCAGTTGACCTGTACCTGTTGGGGGGGGTCAGACAGAACCTCTGATAAAAATAGTTAGAAAGATGAATGCATATTCTCGATTGGGCTACACCAGGCAGCTAGGGCTCAATAATTTAAAAGACGATGCTGGACTCTCATTTCAAGGTGAGAGAAAATTCTGAAGAGGAAAGAATCTTTTCCAAACTTACTTCTAATGAAAGTGTTGGTTGGCTGCATTTCCCCTGAGCTCAGGTCTTGGTCTATGGAGGGGAAATCACATGGGGCTTTGCCTAGACAATGAGCCACTTCATTTAAACTGGAACTCAATGGCGGGTTTTCTAGCCCCAGTTTTGTGCCCAGCATTGGGTAGGCTTGAAAAGTTTTTGAAAAGTATGAATTCAGTCTTTTTTGGCCAACACTGCCTGCATAGTTAAAACTAAGCAAAATTGTCGAATTGACACAGGAGAGAAATTTGGGATGTGGCTGAATTACTACAAAATGCAGATGAGGTTAGGAGGAAAAAAAAAACAAAAAAACAAAAACCCACCATTCCACAGCAAGTTGTAAGGCAAAATTTCTGCCGTGGTGGGGACTGACCCACCGACGGGGCTGCAGGGCTCAATACATGAGAAGAGTTTCATGGAATATTTGAAAACTGAAAACTTGCAGAAGATGCTAATGTTCTGCGCCGAGCAGGTGCCAGAAAAGTGCTGAATTACCAAATGGGCGATGACAGAGAAGAAAAAAGGCTGGCGGATGAGCAAGTAACAGTAAGATTGATGGGACCGGTCAGCCACTGGCAGGTGACAGATGAGCCAATGCATCACCAAGGAAGATGGAGGGAAAGGCACAAAAATACTCTGAGCTGCGGGGTGAGCTGCGGGATGGAGTCTCTCTAGCTGAGAAGCGCAAAGAAACCGGAGCTCTTGGGCTGTAAGCTCCATGGCCCAGGGAACAGAGCGGGCCACCCTTGATTCCTGAATATGCCAAGTGAAGCCAAAGGAGGGTGGGAGAGAACACTGGGTATAAACCAGCTGCCAGACACTGTGCTCCACCTTTACATATGTTACCTCCTTTGACTCTCCCCCAAATATACTGAAGTAGACAGCAATATCATCGTGATTTTATAGCAGAAGAAACTGAGTCTCCAACTTGTATACTCTGGTAACACAGCAAGCAGGGAGCAGAGCAAGGACTTACAGCTGGTCTGTCTGAAGGCACAGGTTGGATGCTCTCAGAGCTCTGCAGAGTTTTTCACTAACGTAATTCCTAGGACCCTGGGGAATGAATACACAGCCCAGATTAGCCTGCCGGTAAGCAAGCCATTTCTTTGAAGTCTCAATTTTTATCGTAATCATTTGTGCATTTTATCTTGTATTTGTGTTTTAACTGAAAAATAACGTTTTAAATTTCTTACCATATGGAAGGACATACTGTCCTTGTCCTGGGGGCTTGGAACAGTGACTGGAGTCATAGCAGGCACCCAAGGGGAGAGGGGAGAACAATGGGTGGGCCATGTGCACCCTGTCTTGAAAGGCAACATATTCTACCATGCTGCCTCCTCACACTCCATTTTCAGGGCAAAATAGGAAATATCAGAGTGCCCCATTAAAGTCAAAATTATGTTTAATGGCTGGATAAGTGAGGAGAGCCATAGTGCTCGGGCAAATAACTCGCATGTACTCTCTCCAATTGAGAAATAACCTATCTAGGCTACTTTCCTGGTAAAAATCCTCTCTGTCCAAATGAATACTCCCATGGGCATGGTGTTTTCTTACAGTCTGCATCATCTGTGCAGCTGACATTATCGCTCAGCCTAATGGTGACAACAGGTGACTCTGACCCTAATAGTGACAATAGGTGACTCTGAGTGTTGGTCCAGGTACTGGCCAAAGGGTTTTACATGGGTTGCCCCAATTAATCTCTTTCAACTACTCTATGAAATAGGCTGTACTATCACATCCATTTTGCAGATGAAGAAACTGAGGACGGAAAGGGGGCACCTGCATGGCTCAGTTGGTTAAGCATCTGACTTTGGCTCAGGTCATGATCTCATGGTTTGTGGGTTCAAGCCCTGTGTCAGATTCTGTGCTAACAGCTCAGAGCCTGGAGCCTGCTTCAGATTCTGTGTCTCCCTCTCTCTCTGCCCCTCCCCTGCTCATTCTGTCTCTGTCTCTAAAAAATAAACATTGAAAAAAAATTAAAAAAAAAAACAAAACACAACTGAGGACAGAAAAGCTGAACTGCTTGGTCCAAGGTGATCCAAGCTAGGGCATCTTGGGGCTGGGATTCACATCGACGTAACTGGATTCAAAAGCCTTCATTTTAGCAAATCGCCCCAGGTAGCCTGGCTCCTTGGCCCACCTTTGCATAGTACAAAGCGAAGAAATGTCAGTAAGCTCATTTCTCTTGACACAATTAAGAAGCTCTACTAACCCATTTGCTGAGTGGGATCTTCTATCTTCTGATTGGGTAGCCATCATTAGCACCTTCTATCGGTGCTAAGGGAATAGTTGCTCAATCCTTGCCAAAGGTTCTCATCTAAAAGATGCTGCTCGGAGATTGCAATGCCCACTGTCAGTTTAACACAAGTACAAGGTAAATGCCCAAGGTAAATTTGCTTTTGTTAAGCTCCTCAGCCCAGAAGTCAAGTTTGAATGCTGGGTAATTGATAGATACTGGCAAGGCTATGGTTGTATGAAACTCTGTCAAGAGAAAGCAGTGTGGAGTCATGGTCAATCCATTCTGGAACCAAACAGCCCTGGGTGTGGATGAGGAACCTTTCCACTTACAGGTTGCATGGTTCTGAGTGCTGAACCTAACCGCTGCGTCTCTGTTTCTCCCATCTGTAAAGTGGAGTTAGTAATTCTGGCCCCTCAGTGCTGCTGTAAAGATAAACTGAGACATGCTTCCCTAAGGTTAAATGCTATTTGATGACTTGTGTGAATGTCCACAACAACCGAGCTCCTTCTAAAACACGACACAGATCAATGTATCGTAATGATCCCCGGACAACAGCAGGGTTAGGGGTGCTGCTCCCCCTGCCCCCACACCGTCAAAAATCCACATACAACTTTTGATTTCCCCCAAACTTAACTACTAATAGCCTACCGTTGATCAGAAGCATTACTGACAGCATAAACAACCGATCAACACGTGTTTTGTATATGCTATTACGACAAAGCTAGAGAAAAGAAAATGTTACTTAGAACATCATAAAGGAAAATACTAGCATTGTCCTATGTTTATTGAAACAAATCTGCATGTAAGTGGTCCCGGGCAGTTGAAACCTGTAGTTAGCTGTTCAAGGGTCAGCTGTGTGCGAATGTGTTCAGTTTGGTGCCTAACACACAGTGAATGTTCAATATGCTGTACATGACAACGGCATCACAATATTGGGATCTGTGCTGCCGTGTTATATTTTTAATTGTTCGGATCAATAACATCAATACCTTGCAAACGTGTCTCTTTAAAACTGTTTCAGGGGCGCCTGGGTGGCTCAGTCGGTTGAGCGGCCGACTTTGGCTCAAGTCACGATCTCACGGTCCGTGAGTTCGAGCCCCGCATCGGGCTCTGTGCTGACAGCTCAGAGCCTGGAGCCTGTTTCAGATTCTGTGTCTCCCTCTCTCTGACCCTCCCCCGTTCATGCTCTGTCTCTCTCTGTCTCAAAAATAAATAAACATTAAAAAATAAAATTTAAAAAAATAAAATAAAACCGTTTCAAACTGCTTTCCTACCATCGTCTCCAATTGATAATCACAAACCCCTGGCGGGCGGGTAGCTCAACTAACATTACACTTCTTCGGCAGATAAGAAACGTGAGGTTCAGAGAGATTGAAGAACTTGCTTAAAGCCAGGAGGCTAGTTGGTGTCACTGTTGCAGCTAAGACCAGAGATCGGATTCTCCTTCTTTTCCTTCTGCCACCGCTGCTTTGAAAATACCTGCAGGTTCTGCGAGATCACAAGGAAGAGAGATAATCGGCTTCTCCAGGATCACACAGCAAGTCCACGAGAAGGCAGGAAACCGTCCTCAAGTCTAGTCTTCCACTGTGCTGCAGTCAGGCAGATAACTGCACCTTCCGGTTCACAGGGAGAGACAAACTCCGCTCAGGAATGCTATATCTGAGCCCCAAGTCAGACAGCGGCTGATTTCCTCTGTGCTCTGCCTCCAGTTCATCAGAAAGCCCTCCATGAATGAGCCCCACACCCTACCTCCTGACTCCCCTCCTCCACTTGCTATACTTCGGTGATACCTGCTTCCTTGGTTGGTCTTTATCTGCTTTTTGCATTTGCCGTTTGCTCTGCTTAAAGCACTCTTGGCTCTTGGAAGCGTTGGTGTCTTCTCTTGGCTGAAAGTCCTCACCCACCCTTTGTGAATTCCTACAGAAGCAGCCTTACATCTACCCACTCATCTCTGTATTATTGCTCTTGGGTCCTTCATAGCCCTTATCACCATCGCAAGTTGCTTCTGTGCAGTCTTCTTTCCTCCACCAAGAGATCTAAGCTCCATGGGTGCAAGTCCCTTGGCTGTACCTCATGCAGTATGTGTTACATGGTGTAAAAAAATTTTCCAACCCCAGCAGCACCTGCCTAGGAGACACCAAAACTGGAAGTGTGTGTTTCAGTGCAACTGCTCTTAATAAGCAGCTGAAGCTGTTCAGAGACCGTGATCATGGCAGGCTCTAACTGGACCTAAAAAGAAAAATTCTTTCCTAGTCAATGAACTGTATTACTTTCTCTCAAAACCTCTGTACAATCCAATGAACTCATCCTGTCCCACTGAGAACACAGTTTTCAAGTGCTCTTTCCTAACCTACCTCCCTCTTTTGTATTTAAAAACTGACTTTTTCTCTCTGCCACCTATTCGGTAATTTTTTTTCATTGGTGTGTTCCCTTACCTGGCAATGAAATAAACAATAAATTCAACTTAGTTTTGTTTCTTTGTGTTTGTTATATTTTATTTATTTATTTATTTATTTATTTATTTATTTATTTATTTTTCTTTTTTGCTCTTGTCAATGAAAATAGGGCTCTTCCTGAAGTATTCTGACATACCTGGAGAGGCAGTATACATAGGGACCTGAATCTCAAATTCGGGAACAAGACAATCAAATTCAGACCCTAGTTGTGCTATTTTCTTAGGCAAATGGAGTAACCACTCTATGCCTCAGTCTCAAACTACAATAATAATGATAATAATAATAATAATAATAATAATAATAATAATGCCTGTGTCATGGTCTGGCCCAGAGTAAGAGCTATCTAAGTGCCAGCTACCATAATTATTCAGCACAATGTCAAAAAAGAGCCTCAAAATTTGTAGACAGGATTCTTACAAGGTTGTTGATAGAAGCTTAGGGCTAATATGTTTATCAGTTTTTCAATGTGATAAAACATACAAAGTGTCCAATACATATTGAATAAATGAGAGCAACTCTTCTTCTAAAGCAAGGCATGAAAATCAACGCAATGTATTATTACTTTCAACTTTTTACTAAGTCTTTGCTAAATAATGAAGTTAGTACAGGCAATGAAAATGATAACAACCTTACTGTTTTAGAAGAGCTTTTAGGGGTGCCTCAGTGGCCCAGTCAGTTAAGTATCTGACCCTTGATTTTGGCTCAGGTCATGATCTCCTGGTTCGTGAGATAGAGCCCTGCCGTGCTGACAGCATGGAGCCTGCTTGGGATTCTCTCTCCCTTTCTCTCTCTGCCCCCTCCGTGGTGCATGCTGCCTCTCTCTCCAAACATACAAACGAACAGAACTTTTATATACTTGATTTCAGTTACCTGACACTGCACAAAGGAAGGCTTAACGGGTGCTCATTTTATAGATAAGGAAGCTGAGGATCAGCGATGGAATTGTGACTTGTCCCTGGCCCCACAGTGCAGGGGAGTCAGATTTAACTTTTTCGCTAACTGTATTTCCTAAAACCTCAAGTAAGGGAAAGTCACTCAAGTGGAATTGTTCTATAAAAATAATTTCTAGAATTCCTTAGAATGACTCCCTAGGAGAAAACGGGTTATGATTAGGATATTTCTTCCTTCAGAATAGTAATCTTGAGGATGTATATCCAAGATGCTGCTATTGTTAAAATTATTACTGCTGTAGGAATATCCTAAAGCATTTTCTGAATACCAAAGGACTGGCATATCTTTCCCTCTGAGAGTTGATTTAATGTTCATAAAAAGCCAAGAATCCCATGTACTTTTAAATCTTGTAAATAAGATAAGTGGTAAAGAAAAGTAATGAGGGTTTGTTCTTTTTTAAAAAAACATTTTTTTAATGTTTATTTATTTTTGAGAGACAGAGAGACACAGAGCACGAGCAGGGGAGGGGCAGAGAGAGAGGGAGACACAGAATCTGAAGCAGGCTCCAGGCTCCGAGCTGTCAGCACAGAGCCTGACACGGGGCTCGAACCCATGAACTGTGATCATGACCTGAGCCAAAGTCAGATGCCTAACTGACTGAGCTACCCAGGTGCCCTACCCTCCCCATCTTTTTTTTTTTTTTTTTTTTAAATAAAACTGACTATAAAAGGAGACTCACATGGTTTACAAGGTAGTTTTGTAATAGGACTTTGGCGATGATGGACATTTAGAGTAGCCTCTTTGATATTCCGTTTTGTTGCTTGCTGTCTTCCATAGAATTAGGCTAATGCTTTGTAGCAGGGTGAACTCTGGGGTCAGAGCGGACCCCAAGCCTAGAGCTTTCTGCCCTAAATGCAATAAGGAAACCAAAGAAAGGTGCTCTGTAGCAGACTAATAGTTGCAGCTTCCTCTTATCTTCTTCCCTCCTCTATTTTGTAGCCGCCATTCAGTTTAGATGGGAGTCACCTCACCCCTGCTCAAAGCTTGGACCCAACCTGATCTAGGCAAGGAGCATAATCCGCTCTTTAGCTATATAGATTGGATAAGGAGTGGGGCTATGGCCTGAGATAGTGCAATTAGAGTAAAGCATAGGACTCTTCCTCCCTTAGAGATAAATGAGGAAGCTGGCAGCCCAAGGGATGGATAGAAATCATGTGCTACTAAAAGGGAAGTCAGCCTGAGGACAAAGATGAAGAATCTTTGAGAAACGAGCCAAAGCCCATCTGCCACCTGCAATTACACAAAGCAGCGCATTCATTTTTTATGCCAGTATGGTATGGATTTCCTTATAGCACGACTCCTCTCTCTGTTTCCAGAGCACCCTACGTCATTCCTTACATCAGATTTTAAGTATGTAAACACATAATAATTATATCATTTCCTATGTACACATTAGAACGCATATACGTAAGATAATATGTAAATCTGCATATGTGTTCTTTTTTCTTCTACACGTAAGTTTTTCAAAGTAGAAAAGGATTCACTTTTGAATCCCCAGTGCTTAGCACACAGCTTTGCTAACTAAGTGGGAGAGGCTTCTCTCAAAAGACCATTAAAGTTTTAGAACCTCTTGGGGATGCCTGGGTGGCTCAGGCAGTTAAGCAACTGACTTTGGCTCAGGTCATGATCTCACTGCGTGTGGGTCCGAGTCCCGCATTGGCTCTGTGCTGACAGCTCAGAGCCTTGGACCTGCATCAGATTCTGTGTCTCCCTCTCTCTCTGCCCCTCTTCCACTGCTCTAAGAATAAACATTAAAAATTTTAAAAAAGTTTTAGAACATCTTCAGGCAGCAAAGGAATTACAAGGCACTTACTTCATATCTCGATCTTTCCAAACTCCTAACTTTACCTGTCCAATTACAGGTACAAACCCACTTTGAGGACCACGATGTTGACAATTAAAGAGAGAGGAAAAACATCATTACAGGCAGAATCTCCTATGGGAGGCCATTTGGATATAAAAATTCTAGTATGTATTTATTAAGGAAAAACAAGTTCCATAGCTTCCTGGTTTATAAGGTGGTTAAGTGCAGGTGTGTGCATCCCTCCCTGATGCTATCTGGGGACTCTCTCCTTGCTAACTGTGGGCAAGCTACTTCACCTAAGTGTTTGTGTCCTCATCCACAAAATGGGGATGATAAAAGCACCTTTCCTTAAGTGACTGTTGGAGATTAAATAAGGCAATATGCATGAAGCCATTAGCCTAATGACTGGCATTATCAATAAATGGAATGTATTATTATTACTAATGTTATGACTCTTATTACTTCAGCACTTGCTAACACAGAAGCCAATCCAGGCAAGTGCCTTAATGGAAATTCACAGCTAAACCAACAGAAGAGTTGCCATCCCCGAAAGGGATGCAGGAGGAACATCTGGTCCCAACACAGGTGTAAGCTCAGGGGAGAGACGGCAGATGATCACTGCTGGACCGGTGACGAGATGGAGGTTTCAAGGGAGCCTATGGATGGCTTCCCGACCCAGCCCAGGACCCTGCTGGAACATAAAGAGGAACCAAGAGAATGGGGAGGGGGTAGGGGCAGGCTGTGACACTTCAAAGCCATTTCGGGGCTGCATCTGAGAGGTGCAGGATTGAAAATGATACATTAAAGAGCTGGACTCAGAAGGCGAGTGGATTAGAGCTACTCTCCAAGTCAGGGACGAAGCTAATGAGGCTTTTCTTGTCACCATCTGTAAAAGTTTATTACTTATACTTCAAAGGCAGTGAGCAGCAGAGGGGCTGGGGAGAGGGACTGCTTCTCACAAGAACAGGAGCAGGAAACAGAAGATGCTGACTTTGGGGGGAAGGTGGGGGGGTCACCCCCTTCATCACTGCTTCCAAAAGAACTAAGCCCGGGGGCGGGGCGGGGCAGTAGTCTGGATGCACACACCTGTGATGGTCAGGAGCTGGTGGTGGTCACAGGGTGGGAAGAAGATGGATAGGAAGGAGGATTAATTAACTTTATTATGAGGCAGGAGACCGGCTGGTTACCCTGAAATTACCTGCTGGCAGCCCTCAATTCTGATCTCACACACTCTGGGTTTCTTTCCCGGTAGAAAGTGCTCCAAGTCTTTGTTAATATCAACCTACTTAACACCTGGCTGTCCGTCAACATATATTCCACTTGAACACGGTCATCCAGACAGGATGGCAGGCGGCTTGCACAATGACTCTTCACTCACCCGTGAGATGGATGATGCCTTCCTTCTAGCTCAAAGCAAGTCACTTTTGATAGTTTGTAATTACAGAGAAAGGAACAGATATTCATTCCCTCATTAGATATGTACTGACTGCTCACTACTGTGTGCCAGATACCAGGAATACAGTGAGGAGCAATGATAGCCCAGGCCTTGCCCTCCTGGAACTTTAGAGTCTAGTGGGATATATGGGACATTAATTAAAGAATCATGCAAAACCAAATAAATTCAAAATGGCAGCAATCCTAAGTGCTATGAAGGGGTAACATGATGTAGGTATAAAATAAGAGGAATGGATCTGAACAGGCAAGGCTCTCCTGAAGGAGTGAAGATAGGGCTGAGGATGGCAGAACATGTAGGGTCAACCAAGCAAAGGTGGGGAGGTTGGCCTAGGAACACAGGGAAGAAAGCTCCAGTGTGAGGGAAGAGCATGTGCCAAGGCCCTGTGGTGGCAGGGAGAACGAGTCACTCTAGAAACACAGAACACCAATATTTCTAGAGTGAGGCAAGGAGTACGTGGAGAGGCAAGTAGGCATGGACTTTTGTCTGTATTTTTCACTACTTACCCTTTTGGTTCGTACTGTGTGCTTTTACACCACATAGTAAAGCTCAAGTGTATGGGAATGCAAACTGGTACAGCCACCCCGGCCGGAAAACTTATGGAGATTCCTCAAAAAATTAAAAATAGAACTACCCTATGACCCAGCAATGGCACTACTAGGTATTTATCCAAGGGATACAGGTGTGCTGTTTTGAAGGGACACATGCACCCCAATGTTTATAGCAGCACTATCAACAATAGCCAAAGTATGGAAAGAGCCCAAATGTCCATCAATGGATGAATGGATAAAGATGTGGTATATATAGACAATGGAGTATTACTCGGCAACCAAAAAGAATGAAATCTTGCCATTTGCAACCACGTGGTTGGAACTAGAGGGTATTATGCTAACCAAAATTAGTCAATCAGAGAAAGACAAGTATCATAGGACTTCACTCATATGAGGAGTTTAAGACACAGAACAGATGACCATAAGGGAAGGGAAGCAAAAATAATATAAAAATGGGGAGGGGGACAAAACATAAGAGACTCTTGAATATAGAAAACAAACAGAGGGTTGCTGGAGGGGTTGTGGGGGGGCGGACAGGCTAAATGGGTAAGGGACATTAAGGAATCTACTCCTGAAATCATTGTTGCACTATATGTTAACTAACTTGGATATAAATTAAAAAATAAATAAATTATTAAAAAAAGTTCAAGTATAAATGCTGAAGTGAAATGAATGATTTACTACGATGTCAGGATTTTATGTACTGTATCTTACTGAATCCATTAATTCACTGATTCCCATGCAATCAATTCCTTTTACTCTTAGAGAAAGAACAGCTGATAAACCCAAGGTCACAGAGGTGGTAAGTCCCAAAGTGGAGATCCCAATCAGGTACCCTTCAGAAACTTTATAGGTAGGCTAGTCTGTGTAATGTAGCTGAAATTCACGAGTTAGGTTATCAAACTAAAATAATGAGTCAGGAAGAGTTTGCTCACTTAAGACATGATTCCTGCACTCAAAAAAAGCACTCAAAAACAATGACTAGGAAATGGGAGCAGCCACTTTGAAAAAATGGCTCAGCAGTTTTTCAAAACACTGCATATGGAGTTATTACCTGAGCTAGAAATCACACTCCTAGGTATTCACCAAAAGAAATGGAAAGACGCCCAGGAAAAACTTGTACACGAGTTTCGTTAGTAGCATTATTATTCATAATGTCAAAAAGTCATTAGTAGCATTATTCATAATGTCAAAAAGTGGTTAACAGCCTCAGTTCAGTGTCCAATAACCATGAATGAAAAGATGAAATGCGGCATATATCCATACAATGGAACATTACGTGGCCATAAAGAGGAATGAAGCACTAACAAGGGCTACAAGATGGGCGAACCTTGAAAACATGCTAAGGGCAAGAAACCTGTCATAAAGGCTATATGCTGTCTGATTCCATTTCTATGAAATGTTCAGAATAGGCAACTCCATGGAGAGAGGAAGGAGATTAGTAGTTACTTAGGCTGGGGAGTGATGGTTAATGGGTACAGGTCTCTTTTTGGAGTGAAAGTCTAACATTAGATTGTAGTAAGGGTCATGTAAGTCTGTGAATATACTAAAGAGTACTCAACTGGACACTATAAAGAGGGGGATTTTATGGTATGTGAAACACATCTAAAAAATAAAAAGGAATAGTGACTAAGACTCCGACAGAGTCTGAATCCTTAGTCTGAATCCTTGCTCTACTAATCACTAAGCCATGTGAAATAGGGCAGGTGAATTTCTCTCTGCAAGCTTTAGTTTCCACATCAGCACAAGATCCACACCCCCAGCTCACAGGGAAAGAGGCAGCAGCACATTTGCCATAAGACCCCCCCACTTAAAATACCTTAGGTGGACGCTGTGATCATCGAAACAACACATGACAGTGAGAAGCACAATTAATCATGTGTCCAGCAAGTGCTACATCTCTTGCCAGCTCACAGATCACCCCCATCCCCTAGAAAAAGTGCAGAAACTGAAGAGAGTTTCCCCTGGAAGAAGAGAATAAAAGGCTCACCAGGTCCATTCTACCTGCCCCAGACATGTGAAGGAGAATTCTAGGAAGGGAGATTTATTCTGCCTGGTGAGGGCAGATCCTGGAACAAAGAAAGGAGTTACAGAATGAGACATGGGGTTGAATACGAAGAACTTTCAAAGGTCACTGTTCTTTGGAGGCGGAATGTGTTGTTGTGATAGTGAGTTCACCATTGCTGGGGGTATGCGAGCTTAGCTGACGACTTGGGTAAGACAAGTGGGTACTCTAGGCCTTGAGGATTACTTGTCATGCTGAGATTGTCATTTGAGGCGCCGTCTCTTGGTTCCTGTCATTTGGAATCAATTTCCCTTCTCTTCCCTCACTTCCTAGTACTTAATAAATGACGGATCTGACAACCGCTTTGCTCCCAGAGCAACTTGCCCTCTGCTCTACTAAGCACTGGTCATTCTACATCAGATATAATCATCATGCCGTTCTCCTTGCCAGGGACTGCTCTTTTCATCCCAGACATCCCAGGGCCCTGAAGCACAGGAGGCACTGAGTGTGTGGGTCAGGGCAGCAACATCCCTATGCTTTATAACTACAAACTGTCCTCACTCAATTATAAGACTCACTGCAATGCATTCTGGACACTTGCTTGACTCCCCTCTGACATTAGATCTTCCCTGAAAGAAGGAATGGGGTCTCATTTCAAACCTCTTTACCTCACAGGATGCCTCGAGCATGGTACACACTACGTAAAATATAATATGTATTGTGTATGTGTGTATGTGTGTGTGTGTGTGTATGTAGATATATATATATATATATATATTCTCCCCCCCCCCCCCCAAATCAGAGCAAGACATCTTCTTACTGAGGGCTAAAGAGGCAGCTGCTGCTTCTGGAACAATTTTCCATTTACACCTAGTAATAAATGACAATTCTGAACCAGGCATGAAAACCATACAGCTCCTAGAGCCAGAGATCAAGCCCCTCAGGGCAAGAATTTGGCATCGGGGACATACAACTATAGATGTACCTCACAGGGGCCCTTCCTCATCACCTAGGCTGGACTCAACTTGCAAAATTCTACTCGGGGAGGAGCTGGGGTAGTGTAATGGAATCCGAGGTCCCAAACGGATCTCCTTTCTTATAAAAAAAAAAAAAAAAAAGATTCTACTAGGATTTCTGGGTTTTCTTGCCTCTATTTAGCAAGCTGCTCAACAAAGGTTACTGAGCACAGACCGTGTGCCGGGGCTTTCTTCCAGGTATCTGGGAGATACTAGGGCAAGGGGTACTCACAGGCTGAAGGGAAAAGTCACGGAGAGAGAAGGAAGTGGGTAATTATAATAGTGTCGCACACCATGCAAACATGGAGGCCATGAGTACTGAGCTCAAGGGGACCCCAGAGCGATGCCCTGAGAATGAGTTGGAATCCAGCAGGCTGATGAGATGGGCATCCCAGACACAGGAATTAGAATACGCAAAGGCCTGAGAGCTTGTGAGCAGTTTGGTTTAATAACTTTGTTTGCCAGGGGCTGGTGGGAGAAGGAACGGGGAGTTGGTGTTTAATGGGTACAGAGTCTCAGTTTGGGGAGATAAAAAAGTTCTGGAGATGGGAAGGTGGTGATTGCTGAGCAGTGTGAATGCACTTAATGTCACCGAACTGTACACTTGAAAATGGTTAAAATGCCAATTTCTGTTATATTTTACAATAATTTAAAAAAAAAAAAAGATTATGCCCAGGAAGCATGCCCAGGACCCCCCTTCTGCAGTCTATAAATTCAGGAATCTCGGCTGGCACTGCACTGGTGTGGTATGGGAACCAGATACCCACGGGAAATGTCTCAGACTCCCTCTTTACAAATAATCTAGCAGTTTTAAAAGCTGTCGCCTCCGGGGGCGCCTGGGTGGCTCGGTCGGTTAAGCGTCTGACTTAGGCTCAGGTCATGATCTCACGGTCTGTGAGTTCGAGCCCCGCGTCGGGCTCTGTGCTGACAGCTCAGAGCCTGGAGCCTGTTTCAGATTCTGTGTCTCCCTCTCTCTCTGCCCCTCCCCTGTTCACGCTCTGTCTCTCTCTATCTCAAAAATAAATAAACGTTAAAAAAAATTAAAAAAATAAAATAAAATAAAAGCTGTCGCCTCCTGAAAGAGGTGAACCTTTAAGTCACACAATTTCCCCCTCCTCCCCAAGTTTTTAACAAACTCCCCTAATTTTACCCCTTTGGGTTGAGGGAAGAAATGAGGCAGAGTTGAAATAGGCAGGCATCCTTTGATAAGGTGCTCCCTCTCCTAATTAACAGGACCCGACACAACTAAACATCTGCCAGCTTCAAAAACTTCCACGGTGATGAGCTTTGATCACAGTGGAGCACATAATATCTGTACCGAAAAGAGAATTTCACACAGCCGAAATCAGACACCGCTCAATCCAACTTGACTCAACTCAACCCAACATATGAAGACGGCTGTGAGAGTCAACCCACGTAAGGCATGGGGGTGCTGCAGAGAACTGGGAATGAGCAAGATACGATCCTTGCCAAATTGAAGGCACCCCGCGGTTCCAAAGCAGCCTTTCTCTTCTTCCAACGTGCACCATGTTCATGGACAAGCTAATGGGAGGCTCGTGTTAATTCTATCTCTTAACATTTCCTGCAAGTTTCCTAAAGCCTATGTTTGGTAACTCAACACCACGGTTGTCAAAAGTTTATGAAGTTGCCTTTCTATCTGGAAATGATCCTTTCTTGGTTTCTCTTCTTTCTCTTTGGTTCTAGTCTCACAAAACTCAGAGAGAACTGTCATTTGGTGAGCTCATCCAACAATTTCTGACATGCCTATAAATCATTTTCTGCTTCCCGGAGAAAGTTACAATGTACATCCTGACATCGCCATAGGAATTATGCAGGTGCATCCAAAAGGTTGATTCACAACTTTCACATACACCCCAACTGAATCAGCACGTCCTGGCAAGCATTAAAAAAATACCACTGCATATTATTACTTCATGTGATCTTGTCTCAAGAGAAGAATCCATCCAACTGTGATGGTGTTTTGAATGCAAAAGAGAAACATGGCAGAAAAACATTGAGAAAACTCAGAGTGAATTCAAATGGTGGGGATGTCTTTGAACCACAACTGTTTTCCTCTCTAGAGTCATTAGTGCTAATTACTAACAACTACCCTGGTGACAAGTGCTGGCAGTTACTTAACTGCTAATTGGCTTCAATTTACCGCTCTGATTGTGTGGTCACAGGTATATATTTGCTTGGGGAGTGAGGAAAAAGAGCAGGTATCTCAAGCCTTGAGGCTGTCCTTTAAAAAGGCATCAACTGTCTAAAATGTCCAGTTTAACCCCAGTGGGTCTCAAACTTTCCCGAGCGTCGGAATCACCTGGAGGTTATTTAGCACAGACCTGCTGGGCCCCACCCCCCAGAAATTCCGATTCCACAGGCCTGGGGTGGGGCCCAAGAATCTGAGTATCTTAGAGGTTCCCAGGTGATGCTGGAGCTGCAGATTCCAGGGCCAGCGGCTGAAAACCACTGGCCTCCTCAATCCTCTACTCCCCTCAGCCAAGGGAGTCTCTGCCTCTCCCGCCTCAGCTGTCCCACCTGCTGCAAATGGACGGACGGGCGCAGCCCAAGACCACCGAGCGCCCTGTAGGGTCTCAGGGTGCACCGCCTCAGGCAGGAGAGTGATGCTGTCTGAACGCGGGGGATATCTACTGAAAGACGGGGATTTAAGAAATGATTTGCCCCGCCCCCACACAACCTAACTGGGCATTTTACAATCTGTCTGCTTTTTCAGATGGACAGAATGAATCCAAGAGAGAGTAGAGGAAAAATGAGTAAAGCTTCCTCACCTGGGGTTCACCCAGCTGTGACTTGGCAGTTAGAAAACGTCCTGTGTTGGGGCGCCTGGGTGGCGCAGTCGGTTAAGCGTCCGACTTCAGCCAGGTCACGATCTCGCGGTCCGTGAGTTCGAGCCCCGCATCGGGCTCTGGGCTGATGGCTCAGAGCCTGGAGCCTGTTTCCGATTCTGTGTCTCCTTCTCTCTCTGCCCCTCCCCCGTTCATGCTCTGTCTCTCTCTGTCCCAAAAAATAAATAAACATTGAAAAAAAAAAGTTTATAAAAAAAAAGAAAACGTCCTGTGCTTCATTGCTAGGACCCCTCTCCACCCTGCTCTTTACGCACATTTTAGACCTAAAGGCGTAGAATGTGTAAATATGATAATAAAGGTTCCAGCCCCTAACCTAACAGATTAGAGAATAAACCCGAGGAATGAGCCTTATTCAACAAACTGCCATAAGCAGACAATGCGCTGGGAGTCAAGGATATAATCATGACAATGGGGACTACTGTTCCCAGTGCAAAGGACAGTGTGGGGACTTCAGCACATGCCTACAGCGTGCCTGTCAGGTCCCAAGTTTCTTCTCAGCACTTGGCACATACTTATTTAGTCCCAACAACCCTGGGAGTTGGAACTTTGCAGGAGAGGCTACTAAGCCACAGAGAGGTTCAACAGCTTGGCCAATTTGCTCATAAAACGTGAAGGTAACAATTGCACCCAAGTCACCGGCCTCAGGGGATGTACCAAACCCTATCCTATTGCCTCTGTTGGTCAGTGACGTCACCCACGTTCCACCGATAAGAAAACAGAAGCCCACAGAGGTTTCGAATGGACTTGGCTTCTGATTCTGAAGTCTGTGCTACATGCCCCCGGGCTCTCCGATGATTGGCATGAGGCAGCCCCTGTTCTCAAGAGGAAGACGGGCATAGAAACTAGGAAACAGAACTCAAGGTGGCGGGTGCCATGACGGTGCAGTAATGTTAAGCAATCCTTCACACACAAAGTGATTTTCTTCCTGTTCCACTGATGGGCTGTTAAATGACTAATGAGACTGATCTGGGGCAGCCAGATTTTGCTCCCATTTGGGCCAGATGTTTCCACATGTGGCAGCTGTACTCGGATACCTTCGCATGCAGCTTTTATCGCCACTTCTTTGTTATGTTGCCAATGCTGCCCGCGTTGAGTTGTACCTGTGTGCGTACTTCCTTGTGCCCTCATCCGGAAGCTTAATACCCTACGTGGTAATATTTGTTGAGTATCCTTTAAACTCTTACGGAGACTTGAAGGCTTTGACACAGACAACACGGGTGGTATTTTCCTGGCATTTAAAGAGGTTTTCTCTGTGTTATCCATGGTGCCGCTACTGAGAGCAAAGCAGGAATCAGCTTTGCATCATAAACCCCAGAGCATTTCGGCTCTGCTATCATCGTTCCCCAATATTCTAAAGATTTAGGTGAACTAAGCAGTTTCACCCCTGAGATTAATCCCATAAAGACAGGATGGCTCCAGGTTAGAGACAGAACTCCCCCAAAGCTGGGATGTTTGCAGGCCCCTACGGCAGAGATGGAATGCCTCACCCCGGACTCGGCAGAAGGAATGTGTTCACAAGGAGGAGTGGGTCTTCTCTCCTCTCTGACGGCCTCTGCTATATCCTGCATCTTTCGAGGCAGCTTCTGCACACCCCAGCTTGGTAAAGACAAATCTGAATGATGTCAAGGTTGCCTTTTCCCATGAAACAGAACATCATTTTTCTACTTAATGGCCAGCTTTCCTCCTTCAACTCCACCAGAAGAGATGCTTTTGTCGAACTGTCCAACTATATCAACCACCCACACCTGTGGATGGGACCGCAGGGCATCACCTTGTCTGACCTCTATTTTTTTTTTAATTTTTTTTTAAATTTTTTTTTTAACGTTTATTCATTTTTGAGACAGAGAGAGACAGAGCATGAACGGGGGAGGGTCAGAGAGAGAGGGAGACACAGAATCGGAAACAGGCTCCAGGCTCTGAGCTGTCAGCACAGGGGCCCGACGCGGGGCTCGAACTCACGGACCGCGAGATCATGACCCGAGCCGAAGTCGGACGCTTAACCGACTGAGCCACCCAGGCGCCCCTGACCTCTTTATTTTACAGGGAGGAAAACTGAGGCCCAGGACAAGGAACCACTTACTTGTCAGTTGGTGGTCAGGTCACACAAAATATTTTTTTTAAGCCATTCTTTTTTTCTTTTTTTTTTTTCTTTTATAAAAAATGTACTCTGAAAAAAAATCAGAGTCAGAACTTCATTGCGACCTAAAACATTAAATTTATACCTCTGCAAGGGCTCTCTCTGACATCCCTGGCTGTACTATACAGCAACATGCCTTTAAGAAGAAAACTGACAATTTCGATGAGGAACCTTCAGAAAATTCAAACCCCAAAATCACACTCTGCTAATTTATACTGAAAGATGAATCTGGAAGAAGGAATGCTATATGCCACAGAAATTCAGTAAAGTCTTAAGTAAATCTTCAAAAAAAAAAAAAAAATCAGAAACATCCTAATTGGCCCCAAGTAGTGAGAATGTCTTAAAATAATAATGATATATCACTAAGTGGAACATTACCCAGATAGTGGAAGTGATGATTATATGGATCAATAATGTTAAGTGAAAATATAAAGAATCAGAATTGCCTACAGAAGCAACACAACTGTCTTGAAAAATGTAGAGAAAAACTGGAAGTAACTGATCAAATAGTGGTGATTTCTTAGTAGAAGAAGTATGATTTCCCTCACTTCTCACAATCTTCTCGAGTCTCCAACATATTCTGCGATGCACAGACTTTATTCTATAATGAGGAACATGCACTGTTCTTTTTCTTTTTTTTTTTTTTTACATTCTTTTTTAAATGCCTGAGTGAGATGTGCTATATTACCCTGACCGAGGTTTTTTTTTGGGGGGGGGGGGTGGGGGGAGAGTGTGGGGGGGGGGGGGCAGTGGCACCTAACACCCAAGGATCCCGGAAGATGCAAACATTGCATTCAGATGTTTTGCTGGAGAAACATAGGTGAGAAGCAGGGCTGTCAGGATGTGCTCTGGTGTGACCATTAATCAACATGCTCAAACAAAAGTAACGAATGTAAAAGAAAGGTACTGCGGAAGAGCCTTTCTGAGAAAAGGAATCGTGCTGGGGGGGGGGGGGGGGAAGATTTGTAACAAATGCAGCCATTTAGTAAGATTAATGAAAGGAGAAACCACTTTGCATGGCGGTCAATCTTCAATAATTTAAGGGTAATCGAGACTAATTTCAAGGTAATAGGAAAAGCTACCGATGTCTAAATTTTGGCTGAGATTCCTTTATGTGCTAAATGGGCTAACCCTTGTGAAATCTGAGTACTACTGAGAATAGGGCAATTCCAGAACCTTCTGGTTCCCATTCCATACAGTTGTATGGCCAGGCTCCTGAATCATAGAATTGGCATGCAGACGACGGAGACCAGCAGCAAGAAGATGTTTCTCCTCCAGGAAACTAGTTAACAGTAAGCAGAATGATGACAGATCCAGGAGAGCAGAATAAACAGAAATAAAGTACGTGCAAAAGAGGAAATTAATAAAAATCCCCATGGACCGCACAAGGATTGATAGAATCCTTGCACTGGAATGGGCAGAAATTAATTTCTCTGACCCTGGAGCACTCCCCCATATGTGAAAATGCATCATCGCTCAGGAGCTGGGATACGGACTACAGACTGCAACGACAGAAACAGAAAAGCTCTATAGACCTACAAGCTGAGGTTCTTTGCACGCACACACACACACATGATAAGGCATATGTACATATATGTATACTTATGTACACATATATGATACGTATCTGTATACAGGCACAGATATAGAGACCTCATACTGCCATATTTTAGTTGCCCAGTATATATGTGGAGGAGAGACAATCATCCCAGGTCCAATACTACTTAAACTGAGTCTGAAACAGACCCATGTCGAGCTGAAACAAACACTTGGTCTTATAGAAAGGGACAGCCAAAGTCCAAAGCAAGAGGCCTAAGTTCAGAGAGGGTTCAAACAACATGAATGGACAAAGCATCACGTGCACACAGGAACCAGGCACTGGGCTAAGGAATTGACGTGCAGTATTTCCTTGGCAGCAGGTGGTGTGCCTGGCCCTCTACGGCATGTGAAAACTACCAGCTGATACTGAGAAGTTGTTTGCTCAAGGGGTCAGCAAACAGCACAGCCGAGATTGAACCCGGTGTGGTGTGACTTCAGAGGGTAAACTCTTGATCTCAAAGCCACTTTTGTCGGTGGTGAGGCCTGGATGGCAATTCAGGTCTCTAGACTTTGGGCCCAAACGTTCCTTCTTTCACACCATTACGAGTGGCTTTTCCAGTGCTAATTGAGGCATCGAGACCTTGAGAGATAGCAAATCTATCCATGCCAGTGGCTCATCCTGGACATCTATGAAAAGGTATGTTCCAAAAGGCAGAGATGTGGTTTGGTTTCACTGCTCTTTTTTGAGGGGCTCAAAGAATCCCTAGCACATGACAGGTACTCAGCATACATCTGCTGGCCGGCTGAATGAAGGAAGGAATATCGACAGCAATTAGAGAATAGAAAGCCAGGACAGTCTTTTCCAGAACGTTGCAGCTGGACAAGAATTCTGGGCTCACTCAGCACACATTCAATAATAAAATTAGAAATGCCATCCTTGTTTTATAGACTGAAGAACCCAGGTAAGGAGGTGGGGGTCTCCTGACTTAATCTGCCTGGAAGGGAGTGCAGAGTCCAGGAACAGGCATTTGCCAAAACACCGGGGTGTCCCAATGTGTACTTCACAGATGAACGATGCCCTGAGATACTTGGTGAAATGAATGAATAAGTTTCTGAAATTCAGTGCATGTCAGCACACACAGGGCTCTGAGAACCCTGAAGTCAAAAGCCAGGTCACCTTGTTTAATCCCCCACTCCCTCCAGCATATCTGACCTCAGAACCGTCCCACACCACAGCTGCAAACTCAATGCAGGAAGTAGTGTGTTTCAGCAGATTCTTAAAATTCAGTGGCGACTTTGGCCTCTTACGTGCCAACACCTGTTTTCTGTTTCACAGTCAAGGTCCTGAATCTTACAAATGGCACAGAGTCTGAATCAGACTCATGGAGACCAAGAGGAAGAAATGCTTCTGCCTGAGCAGATCACTGATAAAAGCAGGCAGAGTCAAGAGCAAACCCTCAGCATTCTCTTGAACCCTCACACCTGGTTTGGCTTTGCCAGATGGCAAAGAGCATCCCCACACAGGCACTCCACACATACCAAGCAACAAAGGTGTGACTGGCACTGGGCGAGCCCTACAGAATACATAGAGCAGTGAGCAGCTCGGATCAAGTCCCAGCCCTCCAAGAGCTTACACTTCACTGGGGTAAGAAGAGCAATAATGATGAACCATATGTATAGAGAGAGTCAGGTCTTTGAGGCAAAGGGTGTAAGGGAGAGTGTTTGCAAAGGCAGGGAGTGCTATTTGGAGGAGGGTGCTCAGGGAAGGCCCTTCTGCTAAGGTGACGTCTGAGCAGGAACCTAGGTGGGCCCTAGGGTGACCTGGGGGCACAGACTTCCAGGCAGAGGGACAGCAAGTACAAAGCCATGAGGCAGGTATGTGCACACTGTGATGGAGACACAGCAAACATCCAGATGCTCAAAGTGTGGCAAGCATAGGGGATAAGCCCCCATCCCAGCATCCTTCCAGGGCTGGCCTCATGGTCTTATGACCCATTTAGCCACCAAAAACCCCAAGCTGCACTTGGATTAACACTCTGCTGTCGCCATTCTAAAATTCCTAACAGTTCTAGAAAGAGGAGGTCTTACGTGTAATTTTGCACCGTGCTCCACAGATTACACAGTCAATCTGCTGCTCGCAACACCATCCACAGAGGACCGGCCAATGTTACCCTCAAGACCAGTGCCTGTATCACTGGGGGAAGTGCTCCCCACTTTGTCCTGTTTAAGCCCTTTTCTCTTCCACTTACTAGACAGTGATGACAAGAACCCCACAGAAGTCCACAAGGGGTGGGGGGCACCATCATTTTTTTTTTTTAATGTTTACTGGAGCTTTAAAAAGAAAACAAACACTCTTGTGTTGGGGGCCAGACCTCCAAAATGTTGCCAACTCTTTATTATCTGCATTAATAAGGGGAATACGGAGTGTGAATAATTCAAAAGAAGTGATGAAAATCTCCAGTTCTTGAAGGTAGCATGTGGCTTTTTTTTCTTTCTTCCCCTGCATAGTTTCCTTAATTGTGAATAAGCACTGACTGGTAATCCTGAGGCGGTACAACCTGAGCCACGGGAAAGTGAACTCTCCGTTACTGAGCAAAGCTGCTGAAGGATGAAAAATTGTGAGGTGGTTACAAGCTTACTTCCCTCACCACCAACTCTCCCCTTCCTCATGATCACCTGTCAAGTAATCAGGGGCACACTCTCACATCCGTGACAGTTTCCGTCTAAGAAATGACAACCCATGTGTGACAGTGCCACCAAAGTTGCACCTAATACACAAACAGTTCTGCACATACCTTCTGAGGGGTCTGAGAACTGCCATAATCTATGGACCCCAGGTAAGAGCCCCCCTCCCCGGACTGAAGAATGGGGTGCATGGCAAGGAACTGGCCCAGCACCCAACTGTTGTATCACCAGACGCAGCACACCCTGGGAAGGAAGGGGTAGATTTGGGTCAGCCACAGTGGCTTCTTCTACAAAAATAAGGCCACAAAGTTGGACCCCAGCAATTAGGTCCAGGAGATTACAAGTGGAAGGTGACATTCCTTACCATCTTTAGACAGACTTTTCTATTACTTGGGGCTCTCTCTTCCCAAGGCAGTGGGATTCAGAATAGGACTTAAGGCTGTTTTTATGGCCAAGAAGACAACCACAGGAGAACTTCAGGCCTTTAAGTGAAGGAGCTGGAACAATGGCAAATGTGCACTGAGCATCTTTTGTTAATCACTGTTCTAAACACGTAACATATATTATTACCTCACTGGATGGTCACACTAACCATATGAGCTAGATTCTGTTACTGTCATCCCCATCTTATACATGAGGAGACTGAGGCCCAATTAAGTTAAACCACCTGCCCAAAGTCACACAGCCAGTAAGTGGTAGGCTCAGGACTTGGAATGCTGGCCGACGGGTCCTTCTCCACTAGTGCTGACCATAACAGGATCCCACATAAGTTCTACCCACAGGGACCCTCCTAAGTCAGCAGGCCACGGACAGTTCTCCAGGATAGGGGTCGATGTGTGAGAAATGAGGCTAACAGTCCATGGTAAAAAGAGTGCCAGCTATTTCCTGGGAGGGTCCCTAAGAGACTGATTCAGACAAAGGGATACGGCTGGGGGTACTAGACAAGGTTTAAAATTCTGGTAATAATCTGATATACCTAGCAAGAACAGACACGAAGAAAAATTCCATTTAGTCAGCTGGCTGTAATGTGTTTTAGGAAAAGGAAAATAAAAGGTTTCACTTGCGGCCACCTGATACCACAGTCTAAAGGGACTTTGGCTTCCACAGGAAGAATGAAATCCCACGGATATGCCTAAGCTGCTGAATGAAAATCCAACTCCTCCTGCACACTGATCTCTGGCAAAACCCTGAAGGCCTCTGAGCTGCCCACACGTCAGGAGGACACGTGTGCTCTAGAGAGAGGTTCACCCCAAGGAGACCGGGGAACTCTGGGAGGTGGATGGCTAAGGCACAGATTCTACCCCAGACACAGAGGGCCCAGGATTTTGCAAGTTCTAATGTTAAAAACCACTCACGCCAGAAGGGGGCACTGTTACCTCTAAAACTCACCTGAAGCTCCATCCAGGTCCTGAGGCAGGTTACCTGAGCTGATAAAAGGAAGCCCCAGCCAGACCCTTCAGGTTTCATTCATGGGGCAAAGGGCACATCTTTCAGGTTCCATATCACAAACTAGGCTCCCCATCTCCCACCCCTGAGGACTTTACTTCCTACATTAAAAAAAAAAATTGATGATTCCCTTCCCAAATTTCTTTTAAATAGTTGCTATTTTTACATCTTCTCTGCTCTACTGAAGTCTGTCATTTAACCAAAAGAAGAAACAATATTTTAGAAGTAAAGAACAAGGGGGGAAGAAAAGAAACCACTCATTTCTTCAGAGGCCTGATCTGGGATGGCTACATCACTAGCCCACATTGTTTTTAATGTCGGACATAAAAGACAACATTTCCAAGTTGTGTTCTGAAGGAAAGGGGGATTTATTTCTTCTTGGTATTTATTTAAAGAGCATTTTCTTTTCCTTGGGTTAAAAAGTTGCTCCAGCTGGCTTTCCCTTGTCGAGAGGCTTGTCTCCCTTGTAAGAGACCGTGATTCATCAATTTCAGTAGTTCTTAAACTGCTGTGAGCCTGAGCCCTGCACACAGGGGTGATAAAATGTAGTCTTCTGGATCCCACAATTGTGCAAGGAACATCCTCCGGGCTTCTGCATTTCTAACAAGCATGCAGGGAACTCAGACCTCTCTCTGCAGAGCACAGCAGTTCAGAACTGTCATCTCCAACTCACGCTGCCCCTGACACGTGTCCAGCTACTCCCTGTGCATTAGGCTGAAGCACAGTCCACTCCCCGACTGCTTCTGCAGTCCACAGTGGAGTCCTAATCCTGGGTTTGTTCTGCTGGACTTCCTATGGTTTTCTCTGTATTTCTGTCCTGGTTTCAGTAATGCTCTGTGAAACACAGGCTGCAGGAAATTCACGGGATTACTGTGCAAAACACGGGCTATCACTTTGTGACTTACTTTGCTCATTTGTGAAAGGCAAGCACTGAGCGCTAAGTGCCCTACACTTCCCTCCTTGTCAACTGAGGGAGGGCATCCCAACCTTCCCAATTTACTCCCATCACTGCACTTGCCAGCACCTGAAATAACTGTTTCTATTTATCTCTTGCTGGAAGGTAAGCTTCCTGAAGCCAGAGCATCTGACTTTGAGTCCTTAGCACTTGCCAAGTAGAGTCTTGATGAATATTTGCTGGTACTGCCTGTCTAACTGAAGATGAGATTGAACTATGAGTTATCTCAGGAATGAAGATGAAATGGTGGAGAGAGAGCATGACAGGGCATATGCGGTTCTTAGAGAACTTGTCTCAGAAAGAGCACACTGGGACCCGCACTGCTGTGTAACAAATCACCCCAAGACATACTGGCTTCAACATGCAGGTGGACCACGCATGGTCTCATGGCTGAGTTTGCTCAGCATCTGTAGTTGGCTCGTGGATCAGCTGGGGTTGGCTACTACGTGATGGCCTCTGCAACCCCCATAAGGCAGCTCAGGCGACAGGGACTTCTCTTCACATGGTCTCTCATCCTCTGGCTGCCTGGCCCAAGTGTGTTCACATCACAGCAGAAGGCAGCAGAGGGGTGAGCCTCAAAGCTTTCCAGTCTCTGCTCAGGTCGCGTTTGCTCCCATCCCATGGGCCAAAACAAACTCCTCCTCTTGATGGGCGGGGCTGCAAAGCCGTGGTGCAGGGCATGCGCACAGGGAAGGAAGGAACTTGTGGCCATTTCTGCAAATGTGCATGCGCGCACATGCATACACAGGCACGTTTTTAATTCGCATCCTACTGCTGAGTTGCAGCAGACACATTGCTGGGAAGGGTAGCCCTTGGCTGCTTAGCCATGCTCCAGCTATAACTGTATCACTGGGGAAGGGCAAAATGAATTTTCTCTGTTCCAGGAATTTTGTCAGTTCTGCCGAGTCGCCCGTTCATACTCCCACCAGAAAAGCCTGAGAGGGCCGCTTTCCCACAGCTCCGTCAACAGAATGTGTTAACCAAATTTACAGATCTTTGCAAATCTCAGATTTTAAAAGTGGTATCTCGGTATAGTCTTATATGCATAACTGTTTGTTTTTTTAATTTTTGAGAGAGAGGTTGAGTCTCTTTTTTATGTTTAGGAACCACTTGTATTTCTTCCTCTGTGAATGATGTGTTCATATTCTTTGACCATAGCTGTTGGTCTTTTTCATGTTAATTTCTAGGAGTTCTTAGCATATATAATTTTGAGATTAGTCCCTTGTGTGTGACATGAGCCAAACAATTTCCTCTTGGGGAGTCTTGATGATGGACACCACACAAGCCACCAGGGGCTGCCTTCTGGTTTGAAATGACACTATTTGTCAGAAGCGCAATAGAGGTTACACCTAGTTAGACACTAGGACATTATTTGCCCTGTCCATCGCATCATTTACTTTTTTTTCTGCTTGCAGTACTATTTCCTTTTTTTCCTCCCAAGTTAAAACAAAAACAAAAACAAAAACAGAACCGTTTTTGGTTTGAAATAATTATAGATGTTGCAACATAGCACAGGGAGGTCCCACGTACCCTTCACACAATTTCTCCCATGGTGATGTCTGACATTAAGTACAGTACGATATCCAACCAGGATACTGATGTTGGCACACTGTGTGAATAGCTCTGTACCACTTTATCATACACGGAGAGTCAACTAACTACCCAGCAGTCAGGAAGGAACCTGACCTGTCTCATCTGACTGCAAACACCTCCCTGATGCCGTCCATTGCTTTCAAAACTGTAGCTACTTCCTTTTACTCTCTCACTCCTGGCAACTGCTCATGCCATTTCCTTTCTAACCTACTTATTTTTCTTTGTGCCCTCATCATCTTCTAAAATCTCTAATGCTCCAAGTATAGGGTCCCATGTAAAATGTGTTTACTTGAACCTGGGAAACTACCAACGCAACCCTGGGACCCCAGAACGTCTGCGTCGTCATCCCGTTCCGTGTTCTCTCATTACCTCCAACATGCACCCTTCCGGAGTGAGTTCGGGTGCCAGACAACTGCCTTCATCCCAAAAGCCTTTCAGTCAAACCTTTCTCTCATTCCAATACAGGTGTGAGCCTCCTAGAGGTCTGAAAAGCCACTCCTGCTTCCTGGTTGGCTGGAGTCACTGATCTACCAAAAATCACAAGGTAAAGCTAAAACAAAACAGAACACCTTCAAATCAAACAGAAGCCATAAGAAAAGCTCAGCCCACTGTCACTAGGCATGGTACAGAGAGCCCTTTCTCTTCCAGTGTCTCTACAGGGGAATTTATCTCTGGTAGAGGTAGTTTGTTGTGGCAAAGAAACCTGACAAGAGGGACCCCAGGAAATTCTGTCTGAAATGCAGTAAGGCTGCTACCACTGAGGTGGTTTTGCATTTGTCGATTTAGTACACAGACCTTCTGGTTTAGGAAGGGTCTAAATGCTTGTTTAGAATCTTTCCATTAGAGAGTGTGGTGTTGTCATAAAGATGAAAGTCCTACCTCAGTTGAGACAAATAATAATTAGGGCAGGGAGAAAGGAGGACAAGAGTCAGAGCTGACCCCGTACTGCAGAAGGTCTCATTACCTGCTCTGCCATCAAGAACAGAGGGACCCTTGACCTGCCGGCTCTAACAGGCTCTGCTTAATCCTTTAGGATGGAGGCCCAGAGAAAACACCTTCAATGAAAAACAGTCTCCTGGGCAAATCAGTGGCCACCTCAGGGCCATGGTATCAGCACGATTTGCAGCATAGAAGGTGTGACCTCCAGTAAGAGATTGGAGGTATTATGAACCTTGATTGTAACTATTGTACAAAGTAGAGAGACGGAAGCCGAAAGCTGCAGGAAATAGCCTCTCAAGCAATTCTGCTGCATGCCACTGAAGAGAAAGAAAAACAAATACAAGTGATACATGATGTGTGATCAGGATGCAGGCACCCGTCATGGAAATTTACCTCTTAGATACCATCCTGCCTTTGCCTCACGGCTAAACAACTTCATCTGTCCCAAGGCGACCCCTAAGCCCTGGATCCTCTGTGTCTTTACCCATCACACTGGACCCACTCACTGTGTCTGAATTGGGCCTCAGAGTGGCTGCAGTGATGGAGGAGTCTGCAGCTCTTTGTTCCACATTCGTCACCTGTGTTTCACCTGTCTGATTAGCTGGCTTTCAACAAAGACACGGGCGTTGGTATTCTTAGCACACGAAAGGCTAGGTCTAAGATACAGGCTTGCAAATGGGACACTTTGGAAAACAGTTTGGCAGTTCCCCAAAATATTAAACAGACCTTCTGTTTAGTATATTCCCAAGAGAGCTGAAAATACATGTCCACACAAAAACGAGCTATGCAATATTCATAGCAGCATTATTCCTAAGAGCCAGAAAGTGGAAACAACCCAAATGTCTATCAGCTGATGAATGCATTAAAAAATGTGGTATAACCCTACAATGGAAGAGGACTTGGCCATAAAAAGGAATGATGTACTGATACATGCTACAACGTGGATGAACCTTAAAAACATGCTAGGCAAAAGAAGCCAGAAAAGATCACATAATGTATTATTCTATTTATATGAAACAGACTAGGTGAATTCCAGATGCAGAAAGTAGGCTAGCAGTTGCCATGAGCTGGCAGGGTGAGGAATGATGGGGAGTGACCACAAAAGGCTGAGAAGTATCTATTTTGGGGTGATTAAAATGTTCTAAAATTAAAAAGTTCTGATATAGTTGCACAACTCTCTGAATGTTTGACTATGCTAAAAATCACTGCACTACATACTTTAAAAGGGCAACTTTTATGGTATGTGAATTATATCTTAATAAAGCTGCTAAAGAAAAAAAAGAAGAAAAAGATATGGGCTTACCCAATACAATAAAGACCCCATGAATGAATGCCTGCTAAAAAATTACTACGAGGGGAAAGAAGTCAAAGCAAAGTTAACTAATATCTTTCCAACTTTGGAAGATGAGCTAAAGTAATTGCTCTCTCTGCTATGTATTACAAATGATAATAAAGAGCCCCAAGTCCGTCTTTTAGTATCTCCTCCATTCACAGCACGATCCACCGCTTAATTATTCATTTTCTGATATTCAGGAAAATCAGACGCAGTGAGATGAAGTCAGCTAGTTCCTAAGAAGCAGAGCTGGTATCAGAACCTGGTCACTTCATTAACCATTTATTCCGGAAGGATTTATGTGCCTACTATGTACACAGCACATGAAGTTCTCGGTCTTCAAGGGCTTCTAGTCTAATAAGGGAGATGTGAACATTTTCAATAACACAAAGCAAAGCTCTTGAGGAGGCCGGTTTTAGAAAGAGATGGCAGTGAAGTAAAGGAGAGACTGACCCTGCTTGATCTGGAGAAAAACAGAATGTGCTTCAGGAGAAGGTAATGCCCAAACCAGGCTTAGGGTCTGGAAGCACTCGTCAGATGAGTAAAGCCCAGTGCAGGCGTCTGTTCACAATACAGGTAAATTCCCCACATAAAGGTCTGGCTTGACACGATCCAGGGAGAGCAGTGACAATGGGGCCCCAGGAAGAGTTCACACGGAAAACGCTGAACACAAGTTCTTAAGTTGCAAAGGCCGTTCTGATCTTTCAGGGCAACTGATTTATACTGTTTTCCTTTACTCTCAGGAAACTTGCATTTCCTGAACTCCTTTCTCTTCTCTTTGTATACTAATTAATCAAATACTCAATTAGCCCACCATTCAATTAAAAAAATAATCAGGCAAGGTGCTGGGACTGCACAGATACAGTCACAGACTTGCTCCCATGCAGCTCACAGTTGAGTGAAGAAGCCTTTCTCAAAGCATGACCCAAAGATTGCATCCGTGTGACCCATGAAGTTGGGTAAAAATATGGATCTCAAGGTCAAATCCTGGTAGGTCTGGGGACCTGGACCTGGAAATCTGTTTTCCTAAGGAAGCCCCACATGTTTCTAGGCTGGTGGTCCTCAGAATGCACGTTGACAAACATTGGCTCAGTGACAATGACACTGGCACGTGGCAGGGGCTCCAAAGACCCAAGTAGGTGATGTGGTGGGAGCACCAGAGGACATTTACCTTCAGGGAGATCAGTCCTGACATGACTCTTTCTTGGTGAGAAGTACGGGGATGGTGGGCAGCTCAGAGACCACCTCAAAGATGAGCGTCAACTTGAACCACTGTCACCATTTCTCCACCATCAAGATGACTTAACATGCCCCTGTATCTGATGTGACACCTTCTGACCCAGCTTCTGAGTGCCACAGAGTCTGTGGTCCCCTGGCTCCTCTGTGGAAGGTACAACCATCTGCCCAGATGCTGACCCCATTCAAGGAAAGTGCCAACACAAAGAGAAAGTGACTGACTATGTGGGTGAAAGGAACTGTAACTGTAAGAGGGAAAAATGAGAGGAGAGAGAAGGCCCAGAAAGGAGAGGAGGGAGAACGAGCCGGTGTTCCTAAAAGACAAGTCATACCCTACCCTAGAGCAGGGCTAGACGTCCGCAGGCAGAAATGCAGTTCCCATATGGAAGAGCAGAAGAACAGCTTTGGTGCCAAGATACTTTGGAGCTTGAACAACTAAACAGCTGCATGGGAGCAAGCCTGTGACTATATCTCTGCATCCCCAGACCTCATCTGCTGTATTTTTTTTTTAATTTTATTTATTTATTTTTTTTAACGTTTTTTATTTATTTTGGGGACAGAGAGAGACAGAGCATGAACGGGGGAGGGCAGAGAGAGAGGGAGACACAGAATCGGAAACAGGCTCCAGGCTCTGAGCCATCAGCCCAGAGCCTGACGCGGGGCTCGAACTCACGGACCGCGAGATCGTGACCTGGCTGAAGTCGGACGCTTAACCGACTGTGCCACCCAGGCGCCCCTAATCTGCTGTATTTTTAATTGAACAGTGGGTTAATTGACTATTTGATTAATTAGTATACAAAGAGAAGACAAGGAAGTCCAGGAGATAGAAAGTTCTAGTTTCTTGAGAGTAAAGGAAACAAAATAAATCAAACCGATTTCTGGACTTGAACAAATAGCTTAATCTTTCCAGGGCCCCCAAATTTTCTGCTCTGTAAAATCAGTACATTAATATCGATCTCAGTCTATTGGAGGAATAAAAAGAAAAGTTCTAGCAATAGATCTCTGCACAGAGTAATTAATGTACCTCCTTTCTTCTCCTTCAAATTGTGGGTTTTAGAGGGTCAAATCTCATACAGTTTCCAAGATTAATAATAGCAGATAATTTAATACGTGTCTACTAAATATGGGGCACTGTATTCAGTATTTACATTTGTGAAATTCTTTAGTCTTATACCCTTACTTTCCAAGGTGGAGAGGTTCATCAACTACAATAATTATTGTACACCCACCATCAAAAGTTACAACGTTCCATCTCCCTTACCCAACTCCCTAAACATGGAACGGTGAATATCTTCTCTACTCTCTCTCTTTTTTTTTTTTACTTCCCCAGTATCTTTTCTACCAGCCATGTCCTACCAAAAAAGAACTCTCTGAAGAGTTGGAGGAAGATGAACTTCAAATGGTATCTTGCGTGCTTTTCATTAGAAGAAATATCAAACCCTCTTTAATACCTGGCTCATCGCCACTGAGTGTTGTGATGGCCTCCTGCTTTATCAACCCAACCTCAGGTTGGGTGGCCCCTCAGGTTGAACCAGCACCGTGGGAATCACAACTCCACCACTAAGGTCCATCCAAATGCAGTAGCTAAGAATCTTCCTAATTTACTGTGGATACCTAATTACCTACAGGAATCCAGTCAAGGGCATTTACCAACTGGGCACCTGGAGCCAAAAACGATAGTGGGCAATGAAGTACACAGGAGACAAAAAGCAGCCTAATGTGTAGAGCTGTTGGCAGGGCAGAGAGCACTAAGTACCCCAAAGGAAAGACGACATAGTTCACAGCGGTGGAGGTTCTTACTCTCAATGAAAAGGTAGGACTTCCAGAAGAGAAAGGATTTTCGCCTTGCTTTATCTTTCTTTAGAGACCGTGGAGTAAAGATAAGATGGCCTGGGCCATGGCAGCCATCTTGCAACCATGAAGCAAGAAGTATGGAGACAAAAAGCCAACACACTAAGAATATAAAAAGATGGGAAGAATCTGGGGTCTTGAGGACACCGTGGAGCTGCTGCAAAGGCCCTGGGCTTCCCTACCTCCTTATGGCTTAAAGCCCTGTCACTTGCAGCAAAAGCTCACCTAACTGAAGTGACATATATAGCAATTGGCCTAGAACTTGGCAAACCAAAGATGTTCACTTCCTGTAGGGCAAGACTGTTTCACTGAAGCATTTTTTTTAAAGCTATCAGATAAGCCTCCTAATGGCACTGGTTTTATATTTTCCCAGCAAACTAAAAATGAAGACCAAACAACCCAGGGGCAAAATGTCCTTTTATCCCAGGTCTCATACGACCTCAGCTCACCAGTATTGAGAAGTTAGGTGTGTTTGCTCTCTTGTGCCCCCTGAAGTCAACTGTGTCCGTCTCATAGTGCACAGACCTCACTCCGTACCTGTAGAATCTGAATCTTCAAGCACGGGACCCATGGTCTGAAAGTTCCCTAGGAGACAGACTTTGAAGCACATCCAAATTTGAGAAATACCAGCCTGCATATGGACTCAGACTCGGATATGATCATTTGGTTAGCTGGCCCTTTTCTCCGGACTGGAAGGACGCTATCTTATTGTCTGGCCATCAGCACAGCAGGAATTCAGGCATTGCAGAGACTGGCCATCCTGACTTTCCACCTGGTCATTCAGGGCACACACAGGGCACTGAGATCCAGCCTCACCCTGACCTTCTAACAGACGTTCCAGGCTGGGAGGTTGGAGGCTCACGTGTCCTGATGGTACGTCAGCATCTTCATCCATAACCTGAGACCTGACCCCATCAAGTCAGAAGCGCTGCCCGTGTGGACAGCTAGACACACATACAGCACTATCACGCAAAGCTACATCAATTAATCCTTCAACTATCCCGGGTCGACATCATTGTGACTGCCCCTTCCTTTTGAGGAGCCTAGAGACTGACTCACTGGCTCAAGGTCACACAGCAAGAAAATGGCAGAGTGGAACATGAGTATGGTCCTATGCTGGTTTTGTGATCATGTGCTGCCACCCCAGACAGAGATCCCGGTAAACATGGAATCCCACTTCCTAGAGGAATTCAGACATTGGGCCTGACAGAGGTAAGCCTTGAAGGCAGCCATGAAGCCAGCCGTTAATTACCTGAAGGGACATCATCAGAAAATCAATCAGCCTCAGCTCTAGGTCTTGGAGGACATGACTCTAAACAAGGAGAAGAAGACAGGCAGTGGTTTAGGCTTATCCAAGCTTTGCTCAAGATGTCCAGAAGCAGAGAATATTGTCCTGTGAGGTTAGCTTCTTTCCAAAGGATGCATACAACAGAGGCTGAACACCTTACCTGCAAGGCAGGGCTTATATGGAAGGGTCTGAAGCCTCAGGAGTGCCGACATGATCCAGAAAGCCATTTTAGCGTAACTGTGCCATGAACTTAGGTGTAGCAGTGGTATCCAACTCTGATATGCTTGGCACATAGTAGGTGCTTAATTAATGCTTACTAAATAATGAATAAAAAAAACAGAAATGAAGAGGGCCACATATATCCTTTAACTCCATCACATGCTAACTGTATTAACCTAAGTCTTCCTCATGTGAGATCTAGGAACTTGTTAATCTCTTAGTGTCCCATTTTCCCCCACCTGTAACACCTGTTATACTGGTCTCTGTCCCCACAGGCTCTAGGATGGGTTTGTGCAGGCAACAAATGGATGCACAGATGTAGAAGTCCTGAAAAGGGGGGAGACTAGGAGCCCCATCTATTCAGCCCCTCCTCTTGTGCCAGATGCCACTCTGTGTATGTCTCATGGAGCATCTCCAATAATCCAGATACTAACACTCTAGGGCAGAGATTTTTCATCCCCGATTTACAGATAAAAACACTGAGGTGGACTGAGGTGGTCACTGACCCAAGAGCAGACAGCTACTAGGTGGCCTGGTCCTTGTCTGCAAGTGCTTATCACTGCTGGCTTAAGTTCTGGGCTCATCAGCCCCTCCTGATATTTCTAAGACATGACATTAAGACTGTGCTGATTTTAAGTTTATTTATTTTGAGAAAGAGAACGTGCACATGCATGAGTGGGGCAGGGGCAGAGAGGGATAGAGAGAATCCCAAGCAGGCTCCATGCTCAGTGTGGAACCCAACACGGGGCTTGATGTCGGGAACCATAAGATCATGACCTGAGCCAACATCAAGAAGAGCTGGACACTTAACTGACTCAGCCACCCAGGCACCCCAAGACTATGCTGATTTTCAGAATGGAAAAGAATTCAGTCCTAAGACCCTTTCCCCTTGTACATACAAGAGGTATATGCTAATTTCTAAGTGCCAAGCACAGCGGTCAGCACAATTGGCCTGAAAATGGCTGCTGGATAACGCCCAGCTATTAATTCACTAGGAATGGACACGGAGAGCACGAACTCGTATACCAAAGAGCCAGCACAGAGCAAGATATGGCATAGGTTAGAGCTCAAGACATGCGTTGAACTCGAATGCTTGGTTTCTTTCAGTGGGAGAAAAAAAGGTAAAAATATTTAGAACAAAGAAACATCAAGCAGATGTATCTGCTGTAGGGACAGACCATTTTAGAGATGGGGGTAAAAAAAAAAAACAACAGTACATAATTGAGCATCCCAGGAGGAGAGAGGGACTGAGGTCCAGCCACTGAGCACGGATACTAATCTTTTAGGAGCTAACAGATGTTCATTTTATGGGCAAAGACAAGAGCCGTTTGGCCTTTTTAGGTAGCTATAAAAATCTGGATAATTTTAAGTTATTCTAATAGCTGCCTGACAATTTTATTAACATCGTCAGCTGCTGGGTGGCCCTGTCCATGCCTGAAGGAACGAGCCCTCACTTGGGATTATTCTTATCAGCTGTGTCCTATTCGGAACACCTTCCTGGTTTTAAATTAGCCAGAATAAGAGGCTGTCTGCCCATACGGCCCCTTCGAAACTTCACGGCAGGCTTTCTCTCTGGGCATGCAGTCCCCTTTAAGAGGCTGACAGGAGCTTTAAAATCAGGCAGTACTCCGCACCCCGGTTTCCTATAGTAGTGGGTGTAAAACACCCAGACTTCATGGACTTTTACCAGCGATAAGCAGGATAATGTAGAGTTATCCCAGAAACTGACACTTGGTGTTCAATAAGTTGTTAGTTTGTGTTTTCTTCTCATTAGCCCAAAGTCATTTGAAAGAACCTAGGTGGCGAGGCTCCCCATTCAACAGGGATATGAAGCCAAGAATTTTTCTGACTACTACTTATTATTATTATTAACAAAATGTTTACGTCATCAAGAGCTCATGTGTCAAGAGCTATGCTAGATGTTGATGTTACAGGATTTAAGCTCCCAACAATTTCCTGAGAGACTAAGTATTGTCATCCCCATATTCGTTACAAGAACACAGAAGCCCAGAGCCATTTACTAACTTTCTTAAGACCAAAAGTTAGCTGAGTGCTCCTTTTCATCCTCATCTCTGTTTCTTAGGTATTCCTTTCTTTCATCTGCCAAAATGGACCTCTGACTTTTATATTAGAGATTTTCCTCCAATGTGTACTGACTCTTCACAGTAGATATGAATGAGACACTAAAAATGGCTTGGCAGCTTTGGGTTCACGGGTAAGCTTTTTAAAAATTTTTTTTAATTAAAAAAAAATTTTTTTTTAATTCCCCCCCCCCCCCCAGCTTTACAGAGATACAACAGACATGCACCATCAAGTTTAAGGTGCACAGGGTGTTGACTGGATATGCCTATAAGTCGCAAAATGACTATCACCAGAGTATCAGCTACCAACTCTATCCTATCACATAATTACTATTTCTTTGTTTGCAGTGAGAACATTTAAGATCTACCCTCTTAGCACTGTTCAAGTATGATACAGTATGATGAGCTAGAATCACCATGCGGTACATTAGATTCCCCAAACTTCTTAATCTTATAACTGGATGTTTGTGCCCTTTGACCAGTATCTCATGTGGGTGGACTTCCTGGCTGTTGGCCTTCACTAAAGGGTGATGAAACAAGTATTGGTCTCTTATTAGGTCCATTAGTCAGGGTCCAGTCAAGGAAGAGGAACCCCACACAGAGGAACCTTAGTAAAGGGTTGCTAGCTAGGTATGGGGGGGCTGGAAAAGCCAAAAGGAAAATACTGAAATGTCACATAAATAGCACCTGTGACAAGTGCCATTCAGAGAGCCAGCACAACAAAGGGAAGTGAGGAATTAGGATTCCTAGAGTTTAGGAGCTAGGAAGGGAGGCCCCCCTCAGACCTGGGGCCCAGGCCCCTGAGAAGGAGGCACCACAATGTGAGTGTTGGGAGGGGATAGACTAAAGTTGGAATGAACTGCATGCCCAGGTGAGGAAGTCCTGCAAAAAACAGACTGTCGATAAGCAGGAGCAAGCCCCTTCTTCTCTCCAGCCTTAGTTTTCCTCTAGTGCCCTATTCATAGAACCTCACAGGAGCCAAGGGCAGGACTGAAATGTTAGCAGAGTCCCAGCCCCAGCATCGCAGAGCAGAGCACACGAGGCTGGGTTTGAAGCTGAGAGTAGAAACTTAAAATGACCTCAAGTGAGCACACGGGCTATCCTAAACGTCAGTGCCAGACTCTTGGGCTGGGACCGTTCCCCACAGACATCAAACGACTTCTTGCCTAGAGGACAGGAAACCTGCCACACATATTCTGAGCTCTGGGTAGAGGAGGAGACTGAGGGGTCTTCTCTGTCCAGGACACAGACTTGGAGGCAATCTCCCGACATTCACTCCAGCGTCCAGTCCCAACCCCATGTGTGCGTGAAGGGGGTGGGGGGCGTCAGAGCCATGGGGGTGCAGTGCCCCCCATCTGCCTTCTAGATCCCACAGTTACTGATGCCCTTATCCGTTCTCCTCTCTCGTTATCTCTGTTCTTGTGAACTTGTGTCATTTTTTATTCCTTTCCTTCCATTTTAGTAGACTTTGGGAGGGTCCAGAAATAAACGCATGTGTTCAATCTGCCATGTTTTATAATTCACATTAAAAAAAAAAGTATGTGTGGATCCCTTAAAACACGTGTGCAAACCAAATCTATCCTCTGGACCATCATCTGCAACATCTGCAAGGCCTCACAATGCTGTCCTATGAATAAGGGAAAGCCAAAATAATTTGGGTCATTTTGCTTGGGAAGAGAAGGCTGAAGAACAAATTAATGGTAGGGAAGAGACCATTTGAGGACAGTGTGCAGCTGTTCTCTTGCTCTGCGAACAGAATTAAAGGGCATGAGCATAAAAGTATGACAGGAGGGATGCTAGCCAGACAGGAAAAACCCCTTCTCACCTGGATTACTGTGGGGCCCACACTGGTCTCCTTACCTGCTGCCTCTCCCTCTGTTAACTGCCTTCTGTGCCGTGCATTTCCCCTCTCTGATCTGGAACCTCTAAATACAACAGAGCACGCATCCAATCGTTTATCAATTAATTCCAGAATGCAAAACATGCCAGGGCCGTGCCAAACGCTGGGGAGACAGGGATAAACCCAACAGATATGGTCCCTTCGCCGTAGTGCTTAGTGCTTCACTAGAAACAAAGATAAGCCAACAAGCATTGTAGCAAAAAGTCATTCTGATCTGTGATGAGGTCTCTTATTTTTATCTACTTCCACAAATAAATCTTGCCTACATGCCAGGGAGCTGGCTAATCCCCGTGTTAAAGGAGACACACACAATCCTCACCAAAACACAACATGAGGTTGCTGCTGTCAGCATGATTATTCCCATTTACTCCCACTTTTACACACGCGGCTTAAAGAAGTAAATTCCAAAGGCCATCTAGACACTGCATTAGTTTCCTAATTGCTGTAACAATCACCACAAACTTAGTAGCTTGAAGCTAAATATATTACCTCACGGTTCTGGAGGGAAGCACGGAATCTGACTAGGCGACCATCAAGGAGTCGGCAGGGTTGCTCTCTTCTGGAGACTCTGGGAACAGAATCGGATTCCTTGTCCTTTACGGCTACCAGGGAGCCCACGTTCCTTGGCTGGTGGCCACTGCCTCTGTCTTCAGAGCCATTACTCCAGTCCCTGCTTCTGTATCACATCCTTTCTCTCCACAGTCAGATCACCCTGTCTCTTCCTGGAAGGACCCTCTCCGCTGTTTCTACTCCTAATGCCTCTGACACCAGATATGTAGGACCTTTCCTCACACCAGCCAACTCTCCAGATACCAACCATCCTACAGCTCAGTTCAATTCTGACACTAACTACCTGGAGTCAGCACAGACCCACAGCGTTAAGGGCTGAGTCCCACAAGACTGCCCCACTTCAGACACAAGTCCCAAGTACTGGGTCCCCAAGTTACTCACACTTCTGTCCAAAATGGCTACAAAGTCGAGGGTTCCCACAACCCTCACTGTTCAAGTTCAATCACCTGCTAGAATGACTCACGGAACTCAGGAAAGCATTTTACTTTCTTACCACCTGCTTATTATAAAAGGTTTAACTCATGAATGACCAAACGGGAGAGATGCATAGGGCAAGATGCGTGGGCAGGGGCATAAGAGCGTCCACGTCATCTCTGGGTGTGTTACCCTTCCGGCATCTCCAGGTGCCCACCAACCTGGAAGCCCATCAACTCCCAGGGTTTGATGGAGGTTTTGTCACATAGGCATGATCGATTAAATGACACGCTGGTGATTAACTCAGCTTCCACCCCCTTGCCCTTCTGGATGTAGGGGGCCTGCAGGGGAAGGGGGCTGAAGATTTCAATGCTGTAACCATGCCTTGGGTCTTTCTGGCTACCAGCCCCATCCTAAAGCTATCTAGGGGCTCATTAAGAGTAGCCTCAATAGAGTAAAACACATTCGTATTACCCAGGAAATTCCAAGAACTTTAGGAGCTCTGTGTCAGCAACTGGGGACAAAGACCAAATATATATATTTTCTATTATATCACAGACACTCCTTACATTTTTAGCTCACCCATTATCTTCCAAGATAACCTCTCCATCTCAATACCCTTAGCTTAACCACATCAGCAAAGTCCCTTTTGCCATATAGTTTCATTTCCACAAGTTCTGGGTATCGGGACGAAGGTATCTTTGTGGGCATTATTCAGCCTACCACAGGTAGAAAGAAGGGCCTGAAATTCAGACCTGTGTTTTGTGCCTCAAGGCCGAGTGTTTAACCACCTGCTGTGCATGCCAGCTGCCCCATGAGCCCGGAGCTTAAGCCCTAGCCACAATTAATGTCCCCCAAATCTACCCCGCGGGACCACTCCTTTTTGCCATTTCTAAGAGGTTCCTTTTGCCTGGAATTACCATCTGCTTGGCCCCTACAAATTCCTACTAACCTTCAAAGCCCAGATCGAGTACTTCCCCTGTGTGTTTGCCCCTGCCGCTCCCGACCAGAACTGGTTCTCCATCTTCCATGTCCACACAGCACTTTGGTAAACTCTGCACAAGCAAGGACCACATTACTTGATGGCTGCTTCTCCTCCCCCTTCCTCTTCACTTATACAGGAGTTCCTTAAGAACGAGGATCCCTTCCCTTTCTCGTGCACTCACCATATGATATCTTCCATGTCCACCATTACTAGGCACACAGTAGGCATTGAGTACGTGCTCCTGAATTGCAGTTAGTTAAAAACAAAACCAAAAGCAAATGAATTGCATCATCCAAGCGGATTGAGCCATCTTCCCCAAAGGTTAATGAGAAAAAAGAACTGAGCCACCTTTTTTTTTTTTTTTTTAAGATTATTCCCCATCGATTTACTGAGTCCAGTGCTGAGCATTACACTAGCAGCTAGGAAGAGAGAGATGAATAAAACCCGACACCCGCCTGGGAAGAGAGGACAATGAGACGTATGGGGTCCCCCACCATGTGCCAGCCACCGTGCTGGATGCCACCCCACACGTTAGCTCACTGAAGTGGAGGTCGGCCAGACAAGAGGGGAACAGACTAAATGAGATCCCCGTGGCCCCTTCCAGCTCATGGATTCTAGAAAATGAGTTTATGATCTCCTCTCTGATTACTGGCAGCTTTGCTGAATTTTAGAATGTTCAACACAGAGTTAAAAGCTATCTTAAGAGACTTTCCAGTCCAATGTTTTTGAAACTAGGGTGTGCCACACATTAGGGGGTTGTGAAAATAACTTAGTGGGTTTCGACAAGCGTTTTAAAAATTAAAATCCTTTAGATCGATCAGAAGTATAAAAATTCGCTGAACATTAGTAAGGTTAAGTATTGTTTTATGAAGACACTGTGTTTTAGTTACACAGCTGTGTCTGTATAATGTGTATGTGTATACATGTATAGACACATACACGCATTTTCCTTTAGATTGCGATGTAAGATATATTTATTACTGTAGGATATAGTCAAAAAGGTATAAAAAGTACTGATGTTCCTACATCTATACTTAGATACAAGGAGCAAGAAAGGCTGGGTAATGGATTCCTGTCAGCTCTGTTAATAAAGGGCCCGACAGGTAAACTCCCCAAGCCCATGGGCGTCTGCACTTGACATTCAGTCCACTGCCGTTCCTGAGAAACGGGATGTTCTTTTACTAAAGGAGCCAGTGGGGTTCCCACGTGAGCCCCATGGGGAAAGTCACCCACACAGGTATGTCTTGTTCTATTCCCTAGGCTGTCCTGACAAACTTACATGGAAAACCTTTTAATAGTTTACAGTGGGATTTCCTTCTGATTGTCACAATCAAGATGGGATGAGCCAGAAATGGTCTAATTAAACCCCCCTGAACTCCTAAGATGTGGAATCCTGAGGAACAGGTCACAGGCTCTGAAGTTCTGCTGACCTCAGATAAAATTCCCACCTCGGCCACTTGCCAGCCAGGTGGTGACCTCAGGTGCGTTGGTTGCACTAGGGAAGTGGGCCCAGTGTGAGGGGGGCACCCCTTCAATCCTGGGAGGGCTTGCACAAAATACAAGCTCAGTAAACACCAACATCTCCCGCCTTCCACTCCCCTTCTCTTTCTACGAATATTTGCAAAGAAGTTAAAAAATAACCACATGCCAAGTACACTAATGAGTCAAGAAGAACAACTGCTGAGAAAATAGCAACAGAGCCACGTGAACCTCCGTTCTGTGGCTGGGGCGCCGTATGCCTGGGCCCTGCCAAGTCCCCCCGGCGCTGTGTGCCAGCTCAAAGTTTGGAGTTGACCAAGCGCCAAGCCCAGCTCGGCTGTGTGCGCTCGATCCTACGAGCAAGCCCAGTCCTGACCTTTTCTGGTATTTATGATGTCGGATTGGATTTTGATCACTGTTTGAGCTCTTGACACAAAATAAACAGGTTGGCACTTTTCCCTGGGAGGCATGAGTGCCAGGATTCTAATCCTATCTCCAAACACTACCCTGCCTCACCACCCCACGACAAAACAGCCACGACACAATGTCTCTTTTGCAGCAGCAGCCAGCAGACCCCGGGGCCGAAACTTTCGAGCAGGGAGTCTCAACCTTGGTGGCACGGGAGACTTATAGAAGGGGCTTGTCAACATGCCGTATCCAGAGCCCAGACCAGAGATTCTGACTTGGTTGTTAGAGAGTAGGTCTGGGCACTGCTCTTCTTAGAAAGCTCCCAGCTGACTCCAACTTGAAGCCAGTGTTGAAGAAAACTACATTCGGAAGAAGGGAAGGGAACAGAGACGTACATGACTGGGTTCAACCCTCAGGTCAGCCCCTGTGAACTGGGGAGAAAGTACTTGGTTTTCATAGCAGGAATGTATAACAGAGAGACGTTAACTGGCTCATCCAAGATCACACAGCCAGGGCTGGGACTTGAACACAGGGTTATCTGACTCTCTGCAGCCATGACATTGTAGCATGAGGCTAAGTGAGCTTCATATGTCAGCAGCCTCAGGGCTCCAAAGACAGGGTGAGCATTTTGCTCTTCTTGAGAATACCAAAAACCATTGGAAATGGCCCAAGAATCTAAAACAGAAGGCCTGGATTGGCAAATAATAACACAGCCATACCACAGGATATGAGGAAGCATAAAAAACAACATGGCACATCACACTGGAAAATGGCCGCAATGTGTAGTTAAGGAGAAAACACAATAATGTGCAAACAGTATTACAATAGGATCCTAATTTTATACAAAAAATAAACAATTTTATATGCATGGAAAAGTGTCTGAAAGGAAATATACTATAATGTTAACACTGAACTCTAGGTAGTAGAAACACAGGAGGAGTTTTATTTTCTTTGTGCTGATACGGACGCGCATTGTTTTATTCATGACACATACATATAAAATGGATCAGTGTAGTGAACCTTAATGATGCCCACGACAGAGCAGTCTGTTTGCGAAAGGCTCTAGTAAATTCTTGTTTTTGCCTCTGGAGATGAAGCTCTTTCACTATTACAATAATGCCCAGAGGGCGTCTTTATGCTGCCTGCACCCTGTCCTGACTAGACTTCTCTTCTTACAGTTTTACAAAGAAAACATATTTTCTTCCTCAAAATTTGAAAGCAAAAACAACAACAAAACAAAACAAAAACGTAGAGCCGAAGTCATGGGCATCAGTGTGCCTCTAAAAACCTAAGTCAGAGGAACAAATGCTATAGGGATGGGCACCTAGTGTATGCCGCAATGGAGAAGCATCAACAGGTATTCAAAGCCCACCTCCCATCATTGGTGCTTCCGCACCTCTCTCCAAGACAGAGGCCAGAACCTGGCGTGGGTTTGGAAGCCCACTGTCAGGAGCTTCTCGCTGGACTGAGCCAAGCCAGCTAGTCGCTGTTCCCTCTAGAAGTTCTAGATCCTCATGGGAACCCTACTTTGGGGCTAACTTCATTCTCCTAACTGGATCTCCACTCCTGTCTTAAACTGTGTTTCATGCCTGCTTTGAACCTCAGTGCTTCAGGTCCCCTTGGAGACTCTAGGGCAGATGATTTCCTACTTTATAGGAGCAGACAGGGGAAAACAAACAAACAAACAAACAAACATTATTCTAGAATCCAAGGAGCCACAGAAGCTGAAGACCTAATTTTGTTTATTCAATAACTAATTTTTTAGTATCTCCTAGGCTTAGATTGGGATACACCTTGAAGGTGGTCTCACAGGACTTGCTGGTAGATAAATGCGGGGTCAAGGGAGGCATGAAAAGGACTCATGTTTTCTGTGATTCTGGCTTTGCCTCTAGCCATGTGAATTTGTGTTAAGATTCGCAGACCTGAAAGGGGCATTGAGATTGTCCAGGCAAACTCATTCATTTTACAGATTCATTTCTGCATGAGGCACTCAATAAATACTTATCAAAGAATTATCCTTGGGTCAGAAAGGTAGAGTGACCTGCCTAAGGCTAGTAGTAATGACAAAACAGAGACCTGTACCTAAGTTAAGTTCTCCTGCAACTGCATCTCACAAATTAAAGACCTTCTGGACCTCTCTTTACCTTTGCGACAGAAAGCACTAAACTAGCTCACAATCTCTTAACATCCTTCCAGTCCCTATTTCCTCCATGTGAGCATGCCAGCAAAGCCACTACAACACTTCCTTTGTTTTCTACTGCTTCCACACAAGACTGGAAAGAAAATTCATCTTTCAACGTGTCACCTTTCCACTTTGACAAACACTGATTTATTTTTTAATTGATGTCCCAGGAAGGCACACACCTAATCTGCTTGAATGATGACACAGTTAATTAGGCCAAACAAGGAAGAATGCCCAGGACGGAGCCCAAGCTGGAGGCACTACTTACTAGAAGCTATGGCCAATTTCTCAAGAAAGAGTAATTTGTAAAAGGGAAGATCAAGGAGATATTCAGTTAGGTCAATCTTTTAATTTAGGTCACATTCGAGGATAAATCGGCTCCAAAATCTACCTTTTCAATCTAGACAGAATACTCCTCTAAAAAACTGAAGAAAATCTGTTCACGTGCCAAAAATTTACCATGTCTATTATAGGCTAGTCCTGGTCACCGAGGAAGACCCCATTTGAGACAAGGAACAGTGAAGGGGATTTGTGGTAAAGAAGTTAAAAAAGAACATTTTAGGTAGAATAGGTTTTATTGGCCAGTGTGCTTCTTAAGACTGTAAGTGACAGAAATTTAAATTGACCCAAGAAATTAAAAAAGGAAAATCTGCTTCAGGCATGGCTGGAACTAGGGACTATAATACAATGTAATCTGGAATCGGTCTCTCTTTTCAGGCTCTCAGATCCACTTTAACTCTCAGACAGAAAAGCTGTGCAGGAAAGAGGCACCACAGCCGGCCTGATACTTTTCTCTTTTAAAAGGCCTGTTTGCCAAGTTAGGCCTTGGCTGGCACCTGTGAACCTGGGTTCCAGGAAGGTTCCCGCTCTTCCCTGGTAAGAATTGCCCATTGTCTAAACTGTGCAAACATTATGGTTTATTATGAACACCTGCTTTCCTTCTGGGAGTCTGGTATTTTGGTATGGGCTAGTAGAAGGTGCCTACATGACAAGCCCCCAGTAAAGATCCCAGGTGCTAAATTTCTAATGAGTTTTCCTGGTGAAGAGCATTTCACTAATGTCACCACAACTCATTGCTAGAGGAATGAAGTGTGACCTGGATGACGGCACTAGGAAAGGACTCTGGAAGCCTGAGCCTAGTTACTCCTGGACTTCACCCATGTACCTTTTCCTTTGCTGATTTTGCTTTATGTTTTCTGCTGAAGTTAGTCATAGCCATGAGTATGACTCACGCTGAGTCCTGTAAGTCATCCTAGGAAATCACAGAATCTAGGGGTGATCTCAAGGAGCCCCTGACACAGTGGCAAAATGACTGATGGAAGTTCCAGTCTCATCTCCTCATAGTTTACCAACTGGAGTGGAAAATCTTTTCCAGAAGTTCCAGAAAAAATCCTTGGCCTCATGTTCTGATTGGTTCAGCGTGGGGCACATAACCACCCTGAACCAATCAATCACTAGAGCCAGGGAGATGGCTGGGGTCCTGACACTGACCAGAACTGGCTCATGCCCTTACTTTGCAGCCAGGGATGGATTACCACCCCTGAAAATCAATTAAGACAAGAAGACGCAAGGTTTTCAAAAGAAAAAGATATTCTGCCGATGTTTATGGAAGGGGGACGTGGATGCTGAGCAGACAAACAGGACCTCTACCACAGTGGAGCATAAATGCAGTATATTATGAGGAAGCATCTGCTACCATTAAAACATCAACCTCCGGTACTGACACTAGCACGACCATATCACACGTAGATGAGTTGAACTCATTTTCTCACCCAGAACTATGCTTCCTCTTGTATTCACACCCAATCTGCTAAATTGTGAAACAAGAGTCATCTACAAATCTCTCTCTTGTATCACATTGTATCTGGACATCCATCCATTTCTAATTGATTCTGTCACTGCATCCCACCACTACTTTTGTCCAGGCAATGATCATTTCTTACTTGGATTACTGACATGGCCACCTAATTGGATTTTGCTTTTGGTTTTGTACCATCCAATTCATTCCCCCACTACAGCACATCACCTTTTCATACTGGGGACTGACTGGTCTGACTTGGTCAATCTTTTTAGAGACAGTCAATGGATTCTCACTATCTTCTGAATAAACCCAAACTCCACGGCATGGAATGCCATGCCAATGCCAGCCCCCCCCCCCCCATGACCTAGCTCCTGCCTACTTTTCAATCTTCCATCACATTTCCAACCCATCCTCCCATGCTCCATTCTTTGTACTAATTTTCCAGCCACAGGGAACCCCCTGAAGTCTAAAGAACACGTCATACTGTTTCATGTCTCATGACTTTGGCCCATTCTGTTTTCCTGCCTGAAATGTCCCATTCCCCTCTTCCTTCGTGGAGATACTCTAACCAATGCACAAAACCAACTTATCTTATGATGTAGGTGACGTCTTTCCCCAGTCCCCAAACTATTCTCTCAATGGTGGCGCCACTGTGCTTGGTACATGCCCTCCTATCTCTGCCCACAGTCCTTTCTCAGGAGCTGTGTGCCCTTCTAATTCTCAATGAGAGTGTCCTCTCCCTGAAGGCAGGTGTATCACTCACTATCCTCACAGCTCAGTACCAACAAGGAGCAGGGCTGAAAACCTGTGGGCTTATTGACAAAGGAAAGAGGCTATCATTGTGGCCCTGCCATGTCCTAGTGAGGTGACTTGGGTCTGTTATTTAACCTCTTTAAGTGTTGGGTTTTCACTCTTATAAAAAACGGAGATTGGACTATCCCTCTGTCAGGACTGTTGTGATGAAAGAAGCATATGTATGTAGAGCATCTAGGCTGCATGCACAGTCTGGACTGTACCAGGCAGCTTGTAAAAAGGCAAGTTCTGGGGCACCTGGGTGGCTCAGTCGGTTGAGTATCTGACTGTTGATTTCAGCTCAGGTCATGATCGCAGGGTCATGAGATTGAACCCTATGTCCAGCCTGCTTAAGATTCTCTCTCTCTCTCTCTCTCTCTCTCTCTCCCCCCCTCTCTGCCCAGCTCATTGGAGTTCACTCGCTCTCGCTCTCTCTCTCTCTCCCTAAAATAAAATAAAATAAAATAAAATAAAATAAAATAAAATAAAATAAAATAAAACAAAATAAAATAAAAGACAAATTGCCCCCCAAAATGTACCGTACTAATGTAAGATACTAATAATAAGGGAGAGAGGGTGCAGGGCGTACAGGGACTCTGTACTAGCTCCATAATTTTTCTATAACTCAAAAATTGTTCCAAAATTTTAAAGTTCACTTAAAAAAAAAGTAAGTTCCATCCCTACCAACCAACCCTCCTCCTTCCCCTTCCCTCCTCCCTGCTCCCCCCAGGCCCTTCAAAGTCTGCCTTCTCCTTTTTGAAAACCTAGTATCACATCATTTCAAAAATAAAAATGCTCAGTGGCTGGATTTGGGGGATCTTCTTTTTAATCTTGTAAGACTTCTTAGCATCGTGGCATCAACCTGGGTCTCTTCTGCCATCTCAGGAATAAAGAAGAGAAGCCCCAAATTGTCGTGACCTCTTTGCCTCTGAGACCAATCAAAAGGCAAACGAAAAAACAGAAACCAGACTTCCTTTTCTAATGAAGATGGTTGTGAATGAAAAAAACAAAACAAAACAAAACAAAACAAAACCCTCTGCTTCTAGGGAAGCTGGTAATTTTACCTGGTCCTAGGCTGGCTGACAGTGTTCCCTTAAATGGCCCCTCCATCCATCTCAATAAGGAATCAGCACACACACCTCTGCCCACTGCACTCTTCCAGATGGGCAAGCCCAGCGCACCTTGCAGAGAAGAGAACAGTTATTTGTCTTCCTTGACAGGCCACGTCCGTCCTTGTCATATATTAGATGCTGCTAATAATCTATGTATATGCATTTCGGAGGGAAAAAAAAATTTGTGTCCTTGCAATAGTCAGCGAATGACATGCGCCGATTTCCTCTTTTCATGAGGATGTAGATGAGGGGTAAGTTGGTCCCTCTTGTAATTTCGGGGGAAGATGGTAAATTCCAGTGGGTCCTAACAGGATCATGGCCTTCTATGGATATGAATGCATCTGAGTCTGGTTAATTCAATCACACTTTCCCTTAGTATCATGTATCCTTCCAGGTACAGGGGAATGAATGCACTCATTTATTTTTCTGAGAAAGGAAATTCAGTACTGGCTGTTCAACTCTATCTGTAGCCCTAGAAAAAGAGAAAATTTACGGTTCAAGCATCTTCAAGGCTAGCACTGAGGATAAACAAGGGAAAAGAAGTCTGGAGCATATAGAACAGGAACTTGAACATAGGGATCATTCAGAAAGTCATTCAAAGGGCATTTGGTTGGGGGTTTTCCAAGATAGAAACTGATAAACAAGTTATAGAAAGTTCTAATTTTATTTCTTCTTTTGAGCGTTCATTATCAACCACTTAAAACCACCATCACCACTAATGCCTGACTGAGCCCATACACTTTCATCAGTAATGGTGGGCCACTAAGGAAGGGGTTCTCAAAAAGATAGATTTTGCCCCTCAGGGGACATTTGGTGATACCTGGAGATGTTTTTGGTTGTCCAAACTGGGGAGGGTGGTGTCACTGGCATCTAGTGGGTAGAGACCAGGGATGCTGCTAAACCTCTACAATGTACAGAACCAGCTCCCCACAACAAAGAGTTCTCCAGCTCCAAATCTCAGCATCACCAAGCTAGAGAAACACTGCATGAAGGCAATGAATCTCAGATCACTGGTGATGTCCAGGCCAGTGTGGGGGACAGGAGTGTGCCTTGGTGATGTGAATTCTGGGAAGACCTTACAGGTAATTCTGATACCAGAAAAGGGCCTCTCCACCCTAGAGCTACCCTTCATGTAAGGCCCCTTTAGCCAAAATACTTGTAGAGCAAACAAGAAAAAAAATTGAGCATATGATTCCAAAGATGGGCTTTGTCATTTTCTCCATCAATTCATTCAACAGGTATTTGCTTCTTTCCTCCTACTGCCTATTCTGCAGCTGTCTCTCTCTCTCTCTCATGCCTTTATTTGATCCCAACCTGCTCCCTCACCCTCCCTCCCTTCCCCCAGAATGACCCAGGACAGCCCTATATCCTCTATGCATCCACTAAAGCTACATTCACCATCAAAATCTCTTTGCCTCAAGGTAGCTGATTATCAGCTAACTGAAAGAAAAGCAACCTGAATAATTCACATTAATGGCAGGTACCACCTAGTGGCACTCCCAGTGCACTGCGCCCTCTCAGAGTCCGGGGTCCCGCACTGAGCGGGCAGCAGGTACGCAGACTGCTAAAGTGTTCCCAGAAAAAAAAAAAATCAGAACGATCTGATTTTTTTTCAAGGAAGAATGAATTAGTCGCATGAATTTCTAATAGACTGAGCACTAGAGAGCATTGCTTGTATGTCTGGTACCAAGTAGGTGCTCAGGAAATATTTATTGAATGTTTGAATGAGCAAAAAAAGACTTCTGGGCAGAGCAGTTTCCTGTAATTCTGGGTTTGATGCTTAAGCTTTTTGATAGCTCTTTCTGAAATTTTCAAAGCCTAAAATGTTTCCGTTCCATGACTCGATGATCTCCCCTTTTCTCCATGTCCACAATATATTTTTTATTTCCAGGAAACACGTAGTCAGTCTCCATAGCAGAAGGGCCCGTTAGGGGTGGTAACCATTCCAACGGGGGAGCCACAAGCAAGGTGTTCACCAAAAATAGCAACAGCACAGATGACCCGGGACCCTGTGGTCATACAATAACAGGAGATCAAAGAGTGGCCTGCTAAGACCCCCCCACCCCTGCAAATCCTTCTCTTCTACTGATTCTAATCAACCTCCCAACTCCAGTCTACAGCCCTACCCAAACTCTGTCCCTCCTCTACCACTCCACGATAAAAGAAAAAGCTAGAAAAAATAATAACACCATACTTTCTGGATTCTAAGAGGCCACTGATTATAGGATATATCAAAACATTTTCCAGGAGAAAAAGACCATCAGGCAAATTACTTTTGTAAGTCACACATCTCAATTTTGCAGATAGCAAAATGTGAAAACCCCTGCATGGAAAAACTGAGCTAATATAACAAATACCTACAAAGCACTAGGTGAATTACATATTTTGCCTCCCAACTATTATTCCCATTGAGATTGAGCAATAGACGTGCCAGCTGTATGGGAGAGCCAGCCTCAGACCCAGGTCCTGGGACCGGCACACTCCACAGCCTGTGCTCTCCCCACGGAGACACGTAGTTGATGCTCTCCAGTTAGGACAAAACCCTGACTTCCCCCAGGACCCTCCTCCCAGGCTCCCCTCCTCCAGCATGATCATGACTGGGGCTATCTGGGGAGTGCGCCTTACTCACGGAGGACTAAGGTTGCCTCCTCTGATATCCAGATCCTCCCACACTGAATCTTAGGTCCCCAAACAGCTGCCCTACTGGGATGGCCACAAAATGACTCTAATATTAGTACCAGCAGCAGCTACACACGGTCAGTGCTGACTCTGCCAGGTACTGAGCTAACCTCTACGTGGAACATCTCACACGGCCCACGCAGCAATACCCTAGCAGCATTATTATCCCCATCTTACAGGCAGGAAATTTGACTTGAGATGGTACCAAGGGTAGAAAGGGGACCCACCCAAAGGAAAGGGCCTGGATGTCTTTGTCCCACTCCTTGGCAGTGGACACGTGAATTAGGGAAGGAGGGAAGGAATACTTCACAGCCACTTCTAGAAATGTGCCTTTCCTCCTCTTTCTTGGGAGCCTCCCAGTGTCCTGGAGAGCCCGGAGCCGTGTGCATTTAGGAACAGCCACGCAGTTGACAGAGGTCCCGTCTGCCCAGTCAGGGGGCTCCTGGAGATGTATAGGGCATGGCTGGCCTGAGAACACGCGGCCACATCAGCAGGAGGCGCCCTCAGTCTCCAGGTATGTGCTGCACAATCAGGGCAAGGTCGGGGATCTTTCTCGGATGAATTCAGCTCTGCACTCGCCCTGTCGCTCCTGCTCACTAACCACGGCTTGCCAACCACACCTCGCCCTGCTTGGTGCTTGCCGATTGCTCATTAGCCTTCTATTAGGGACAGCAAATCCTGCCACTCTCCCTTCGGAAACCAGGAACCACAGAAAACAGAAAACCAGATGCTACACTAGGGCACACCGGGAAGTTCAGAAAAGGAAACCGTAAGAGCCCAGTGAGAATAGTATTTTAATACCAAAAAGGAAACACCTAAAGATACCTCCAGCCCAGACATTTGCTGTAAGATTCAGAGCTGCTCATCCGTTTCTGCACGATCCACCCTGAACTCCAGGCACCGGGTGCTATCCACTCAACTTTCCTAGTTCACCTCTAATCCAGGTCCTCTGCTTGCTCCCAGGGCCACTATCCTACCACAGGCCACATGTCCTGCTTGGACTGAAGCAGTAGCCAACCCAACACATACTGTCACAACTTTCTTTCAAGGTATGGGTTTCCTGCCTCACCTTTGGGATCATTGCCCACACTGCAGCCAAAGAAGTCTTTTCCAATCTGAGAATCTGAGCATACTTCTCTACCTGAAACTCTAAGCCTTTTAATTACCTGTGGATAAAACTCAAAGCTGTAACTTAGAAGACCCTTCCTAGTTCTCTTACTTTCCACCCCGCAAATCACCTAGAATCATATGCTTTATTTGTTCATTTACCTAACAAATATTAACTGAGCACCTATTATCTACCAGGCACAGTTCTGGATGCTGGAAATGTCTCAGGAACAAGACAGACAAAGGCAGTATTTATGCATCAGCAGGAAAGACACACAGCAACCAGGTAAAGCCAGAGGCATCCGGGTACCCAGGTCTTTGCTGCTTAGTGGGTAGGGTGGAGCAGCCATCTTGGTAAATCCTTGCAAGACAGACTAGAAGGTGACAGGTGCTATAAAACATGAAAAGAGCAGGGTGGGAGCGAGAGGCTGGCATCTCAGGTTGCAGGACTAAAGGCAACAATCAGGAGAAGCTCACTGAGAAGCTGAAATCTGAGCCAAGACTCGCAGGGACTTGGGGCAGCAGGACAGAGCAGGCTAGGAATAAGCATTCCCCAGCAGGGGGACATCAGAGCAAAGGACCAGAGGCAGGAGCCCTCCCAGTCTATTTGAGGAGGTTTGATGTTCCCTTCAATGCCTGTCTGCACCATTCTCTCTCCAGGACCTGCATGTGGCATTCTCTCTGGGAGGTGACCCGGAGGCTAATGTCACCATGCCTCTTCCCTCCAGAAGCCTTCCTGACTCCCTCAGCCCACCAGACCAGGGCTGCCTTCCCTGAAATGTGATTCTGCCTCACCCCGAATTCTCCCTTTCAAGGTGCTTTCCACATTTTATGTAACCGTGTGTTCAGCTGGATCTAGAATCCAGTGGTCAAGAGCACGGGCTCTGGGGCCACCCTGGCTTCGGTCTAGTCTCTGCCACTTGCTGTATGATCTCAGCAAGACAGTTAAAGACTTTTATGAATGCTAAATGAAATAGCCCACTGCCTGACACGTGAAAAGCACTTATTAGAAATTAGTACCGTGAGGGCAGGACTTGGGTCTGCCTTATTCATGATTTTCTTCTCCCAAGCCTGAGGCGGGCCCAGGGGCTCAAAAGATAAGGAGTCAACGAAAGAATGAGTGGACGAATGAACATGGAGGCAGAGAGAAGGACAGGGATAGGGTGGCAGGGAAGCAGGTGGGTTTCTGTTCCCCCTAACTCCTCAGGAGTTGCTGGTTGAAGAACAAGGAAACAAAGACGCAGATGGGAAAGGGAATTATCATTGATGATTAAGTAGCATGCAAGGCAGAGCCATTTCCTGACTTCACCACCAAAATAAAACCTATGGGGATGTTTATGGACAAATTATTCCCCCACTTTCATAGAACAACAGCAAAAAGGAAGCTCTGAGAAGTCAAACGATTTTTCTAATATAGTGAAAGAAGGCAGATCCCCTTCCAAGTTAATGGGAAAAATAATTAAAACGTCTTCACCAATTTTGCCAGGAACAGAATCCCTTGACGTTCCGCCAGTGACGAGCATTTCAGCATGTCCAAGGGAAGAACCGTGAGCTCCTAAGGAGAGAAGCCAAGAGCTAGTTCCTGGGGGCACCTGGGGGGCTCAGTCGTTGGTTGAGTCTCCAACTCTTGATCTCGGCTCAGGTCACAATCTCCCAGTTGGTGGGTTTGTGAGTTTGAGCCACGCATTGGCTGTGTGTTGCCAGTGCAAAGCCTGCTTGGGATTCTGTCTCCTTCTCTCTTTCTGCCCCTCCCCACTTGCTCTGTATCTCCCTCTCAAAATAAATAAAAATAAACTTAAAAAGAGCTAGTTCCTGGACTCTGAATGGAAGGCAGCATGGACAGGACAACAGACTCGAAGAAGGAAGTGGATGAGGACATAAAGGGCCCTCAAATTTTCCACACGGAAAATCAGCTAAGAATTAGCAGTTAAAAAACAAAGCAATGAAAACTGGTGGTGAGCAAGGAACTTTACGAATAGGAGGAGTGCAGGAGAACATTCGAAACCACGGCACAGACGAAAAGAAATGCCCCAGCCTTTGAATGAACCCTAAAATGAAACACAAACCCCACAGAGGAGACTCACCCCATCACAGCAGAACCCCAGCACCTTCCACACTTACAGAGCACCACCCACCCAGACACAGGCTGTCAGAGTCATTGGAAAGCACCTGATTTGAAACTTCACAGCTTTCAAAGTTTCTGCTTTTCTTCCCTGGGGCCAAGCAGCCTCTCTAGGAAGGCAGGAACAGATGTGCAGTGAGGGGGACCTTGTCCAGAGCAGGCCTGGCCAAGGAGGGCTGGCTTTATTCAGGGAACATGGGCCCTTTGACTCCCTGTAAGTCAGCTGAAGGGGGAGGGGAGTGTGGAACTTTACTTGCAGGTCAGTGAAGGGAGGGAAGGAGAAGGATCTAAAGTCAAGGGAAAAGAGGCAAATGGGATATGACAAACAGTAGACACAGGAGGGAAGAGGAAGAGGAAGGAAAGGAAAGGAAAGGAAAGGAAAAGGAAGAGGAAGAGGAAGAGGAAGAGGAAGAGGAAGAGGAAGAGGAAGAGGAAAAGGAAAAGGAAAAGGAAAAAATAATGAGACAAGGAAGGAAAAGCGTGTACTGGGCACTAGGGTTCCTCAAACCCACAACCCTGTGAGGTGGCATCTGTGTTTTCTTTCTACAGGTAAGGGAGCACGGTGGAGAGGTTAAATGACCGCCCCCCCCCCCCCAGATCATCCCACTGATAAGCATACCAGTGGGGACTTGAAATTTGAGGTCTTCCTTTAAAGCTTTCCCTACTCCACCAGTTCCCTTAACAGAGGGAGGGAGGGGGAGGGGAGAAAGGAGAAGATAAGGAGAGGAGCAGGGAAGGAGGGGGGAGAGAAAGGGGGAGGGGAAAAGGGCAGGAATGTAGGGGGGGAGGAGGGGGGAATGGGGAGGGGGCAAGGAGGGGGAAATGGGAGAGAAGGGGGAGGGGAGGAGGGAAAAAGGAAAGAAGGGAACAAGGAAGAAGGGAGGGGAGGGCGGGAGAAGGGAGGGGCAGCCTTCACAAGATAAGAAATAGACCTGACCCACTGGAAGAAATGTTACGAGTATTTAAAAACTCCTTCAAGGCAAGTGGTTATAATCACAAAAGTTCTACAAGTGTCTTTCCAGAAGCCATACTTTCAAGGTTTTTCATATTCAGCTCTTCTACATTATTTTACCCTTACAGCCACCCCAGTGCCGAGGAGGGCTTTGTAGACAAAGCTGCAAAGTAATGGAGCAGACACACTTTAAGGATGTCCACCATCATCCCATACTCCGGTGGGAGTCCTTAGAGAAAGTGGAACCTGGGGAGAAGGACGCACGTTATCTTGTGCACTCCTCACAAAGACGTGCACTGTTCCTGGTTCATTTGAGCCCAGAGAAGTCAGTTAACCCACCATGGTCCCAGAGCGACCCCGATTCTGCCTTCTTCTACTGGCCATGATGAGCGCATGAGTAGAGCTCTTGGGGCTCACGGCTACTTTAAAGATGATGTTCTGGGATGTCACAAGCTGGGCCAGGATTCTGGAAACCAAAATTTTATTTTCAAATCCTGGGAAAACCACACTTCTCCATGGCCCTGATTTTGCCTCCATACCTCTGTTCTCAGGATGCCTGTATCACCCGTACAGCCCAGTTCACATGGCCACCCAGACTGCTTTCTTGTTTCTAGCTTCGGTCTCTCCACAGAGACTCTAAACTCCATCTGCTCCTCTGGGGAGTGTAGGTGCAGGGTAAAGGGTATTGGATTTAGAGTCGGGTCATCTGAGTTCAAATCCCAGTTCCACAATTTAGGAGCTGAGGTGCTGGGCAAGCTACTTTGTCTCCCTAAGCATGAGTTCCCAGATCTTTAAAATGGAAACATTAACAATAATTACTTCATGGGAGTGTTGTAAGGATTAAATGAGTTTCACCATAAAGTGCTTAACAGAGTGGTTGGCACAGAGTAAGTGCTTAAAAATGTTAGCTGTAATTGGTCCACAGTGAGTCTGTTAGCTCTTGAAAAATATCCACTGGTATCACATACCCACCCACACTGTGGCACCGTGGGGGTGAGCAGGGCAATACCCACCTGTGCTTGGTACTCTGACCATACCTGTTCTGGGGCCAGAACTTTACATGATGGCAATATGCTCTTCCTACAGGGAAGGCATTTCTTCTAAAGAATTAAAAATACTAGGTTGAACACGCAGTATGGAGTTTTTCTAAAAGCTTCAGATTATGGGGGTACATTTATTATTTATGCCTTCCTAACAGCCCCTTCCAGTATTGCTAAAATCAGATAGTGTTTCCAAATATTTGTGCGGTAAACCGATGGCACTCAGGGGTGGTGGGTGACTCAGGATCAGCGGTCACAGCCGAACTAAGGGCAGCCCCCCCACCAGCCCACGCACCCCCCAACGACCCCTCCCCCCCCCGCCCTGGAACACACACAGCCCCCTCACCATCAGGAAGCCCAGAAACGCAGGAGGCAGAGCGCAGTCTCCACAGCCAGATGGTCCAGGGCTGAGTTCTGCTGTGAATAGCTCTCTGAGCAGGAAAAGTTATTTAGCCTCTCTGGGCCCAGTTTATCCTGCTTTTCAAAAGTACAAAGCTTCTAGCTCAGTGCCTGGACCAGAAGAAGTCTGTAAGAACCAGTATTTTCCCTTTGCTTTCCAAACACTCATTTACCTGCCTCCTTCTCAGCATCTCCGTGTGGATGTCCAATGAGGCGTTTCAAATTTAAAGGGTCCCAAACCCAAATCTTCTTCTTGCAGTTGTGGTGGGGTCTGCCAAACGCTGGCTTGGGCGTCCCACACTCTGTGCCCTCTCACCTCCCACCACCTTGACCTCCAAAACGTACCCCTACCCTGACGAGCCTTTCACCTGTGCTGCTCCCCTCGGGTCTGAGCTAGCAACAGGCCTCGCCTGGATGACTGCCACGTCTCCTGAAGGGTTTCCTTGTTTCCTGTTATTCTCAAATGGGCAGCCAGGATGACCCAGTAAAAACATCAATCAGGGGGCACCTGGGTGGCTCAGTCGGTTAAGCATCTCTCGGTTTCGGCTCAGGCCATGATCTCACAATTCGTGAGTTTGAGCCCCGAGCTGGACTCTGGGATGACAGCACAGAGCCTGCTTGGGATTCTCTCTCCCTCTCTCTCTGCCCCTTCCCTACTTGTACCCCCTCCACGCCCCCAATAAACTTAAAACAAAACATCCGTCAGATCACATCACTCCTGCTCAAAGCTGCACAATGGCTGCCCTTATCACAGAAGGGTAAGGCACAATTCTCCCTGTGCCTGACAAAGGAGACCTCCGTGACCAGACCCATTAGCCCCCAGCCATCCTGGGCTCATTCCATCCCATTCCTCAAACAAACCAGGCCACAGGGCTCCCGAAACGTCACATTTGCTGTTCCTACTGCCTGGGACACTATTCCACTTTTCCCTAGGCACCTGGCATGCCTATTCTTTCAACTTCTTCATGTTTCTGCTTAAATGTCACTTTCCGTTAAATGTCACTCTTCCATTGGAAGAGCTTCCACGGCTGCTGGATTTGAATGCTGAAACAATGCACGTGTGCACACACAGAGGTATTCCTCATCTCCTTTCCTCCAGAGCAACCACTAATCACCATCTAATATACTGTATATTTTACTTGTTTGTTGTCTGTCTCCCCCCGACCACCCCACTCAACTATACACTTGCCAGGGTAGGGGCTGGGCTTCTTTTATTCTTGCAACATTCCCAACAGTCAGGAGATGATCTGGCAACTATTAAGCTCAGTAATAGGACCGAATGGGTGGCCCTTCATTCTTGCTATCCATGGCACATTCGATTCTTTTTGCTGAGAATCACTGAAAATCCTCCAGCAGTGGCAGCTGGTGGTAAGGGTGTGGAGGGAGGCACCTGCCATTTAGGTGAAGTCAATGCTCCGGGGGCGTGTGGACATTTCCAAGAGGCACCCAAAGTTTCCCATGGTGGAGGCGGAGCAAAGATCTAAGCCCTTTCTAAAAGGCTTCTTACTAGTGTCTCCGTGTAAATGGATTTAGGTGAGGGGAATTTCACAGCGTTACGAAGGAGTCAAGCATATGTGATCCGAACACAAGAGCCCCAGATAACTAGCCGTTGTGAAACAGAGAAAAATTAACAAGGCCAAACTACATCAATGTCACTCAAAATGTTTATGGTGAAGAACGCCAAATGCAATTGCCCTCAGGAGAGGGCACCTCTCCCTTTGGGATCAGAACTTCCTACATTCATGAGTTTGTCCTATGGGGCTTTCTTCCTATTCCATGTTCTGGCTACTAATCGTTCCAGTTTAGAAAAAAATAATTAAAAAACAACAACAAAAAAAGCTGTAGAAAAGAGTGCCATATGGAGAAGAGAAGAGCTTGCTTATTTTCTTTTCACCTCCGTATTATCCCAGAAAAGTTAGAGTGGGCATGGGAAAACCTCAGATGTTTTTATATTCCTTTGTTGGTGATAGATAAAAATACAATGCAGCCTGCCTTGTTTGTGAGCTCCTTGAAGGCAGGGGCTGTGTTCTCGACCGTTTTAGGTAACAACAGCATCTAATATATTCCTCTGCACGGCAGGGGCCTAACAAATGCTAGAAATAAACCAATGAAAGAATGAACAAATAAAATATAGCCCATTAACTCAGCTCCTTGCATTCAAGTGCACATTCCCCCTTGGCTCCTGCCACCCCCAGGTCCCTGTCCTGACCTTGGCTCATATACTCTGCTCTACCCCAGGATCCAAATCCTTGGGCCACAAGCACCTTGGGAGCCTTTCGTTCACAGATGATATCGAGGGATTTAAAACCACAATGATGCTATTGTTGTTAGTGGCTTCAAAACCCCATCAGCACTATGGCAGGTCCTAGCTGGGACAGAATAAATGGTATTTCCTAGCTACAATGCTACAATTAGTGACCACCTGTTCTAGTGATTTTGCTGAGTTACATTTCTCCAAGGGAGACTTATAGCTTTAAATGCATATTTCAGGGTGAGTTTCTGGGGAAGCAGACTCTGATACAGAAGTTAGCATGCAGGAGGTTAATTTAGGGAGCGGGTCTTGGGAAGAGCATCTGAAAAGAAAAGGTAAGAGGACTGGGCAAAGGGAGAAAACCAGCTGTGAGGGGTTCTCCAGGGAGTGTTAGAGCTGGCTCTGCAAGACTCCACATTCTCCAGGAAGGGGACATGGCCCCAGGCATGTGGCTCTTCAAGGGACTGGTAGCTGAGGGCCACATGCGGGCAGTGATCCCAGCAGCTGGAGTTAATACATCCTTTATTCCCAAAGGGGAATGTCGGCATCCACCACACAAAACCACTTCTCTCTGGCAAGTGAGAGCATGATGACCACCTCCTCTGTGAAGCCCTCCCAGCTGCCTTCTCCAATCCCCTTCAGAAGAAGTCTCCAGAGCCCAGCATACCAGGGACACCCAGTAGGGATACAATAAATGCCTGCTGAATAAACACATCACTGAATACTAGACATTGGCATAAAAGTAGGAATATCTTAGAATTATTTTTTAAAAATTGTCCTCAAGGAGTTCAATGTAATCAGAAAAACAAGCAGAAGTAATAGGGAACTCGAAAAGAGGCGTGCACGGAAGCCAACACACATACACATTCTGGTCTCGACTCTGGGCTGAATCCTGCATGCCTTCAAGCCTCAGTTTCTTTGTTTGTGACATGAAAGGACAGACCCCCAACATTCCGTGAAGAGACCAGAGCTGAGCCACATGATGTCTCTATTAGTGTCATTACTGACATGGGTAAGGAAAGTATGTTTCGATCTTAACAAGGGAAAGAGTCTGAGGGTCAGAGTGTCTCCCCCATGAGATGCTGAGGACTTTTTTTCAATTAGCCTAGAGCTAAGAGACCCCCAGAAAGAAGCAGGCCAAGACCAGAGTAGGTGAGGAATTTATTCTTCTGTCCATGAGACCAACTGGAATACCCTGAGATTTAGGAAATGGCTGTGATTTAAAAATCACTGATAGTAGCTCACCTTCATAGGATAAGAAGATACAAAGAAGTAGCAGGAGGGATTTTAAACACAGAAGCCAGAATGCAATTTTAAAAAGAAAACTAAGAAATAAAAAGGAAAAAAAAGCCTCTCACTCCCAAATTTATCTCCCACTGCATTTGTCTAATACAGAGAAGAATTTGTAAGATAATGCAATTTTAAGAAAGACATCTGGAGGGGGGATTAGAATTAAAGCCTGAGATTTGTGCTAACCTGTCACTTCTCCCATGCATCCACACCAGAGTCAAGTACACCTACTGGGCTCACAATTCCCCACCACATAATCTCATATACCTTGAGGCAGTGACAAGAGCCACAATAGCTAAGAAAAAACTAACAGGATGAGAGGGAATGTCATAAAAAGCCAAACTTATACACTTCCTAAAAATGATCAACCACAACATTAATGAAAGCAAAAGCCATAAGAACATTTTCCAACACTCTAATCAGTACCCATTTCTACCACCTCACAGGCCTTCTTCGCAATCAAAACATCATTTGATTTAAAAAAAACAAAACAAAACAAAAAAAACACTGATAAATGTATGTCTCTACACAGCTAAATCAACACTCAATTATCCGCATATAAAATATACACATTTGACGTTTCTCTCTTACAATGCATCCTAAATTGGGTTCTTCCTATGAACATAAACCTTACCTCTTTATTTACTAAAGAAATGCAAACATATGCCAGTTTGATTCAAACGTGTTTCAAATGCCAGTAGAGTTGATACTTAACTAGATTTGTAATTCCTTGTCCATTAGTATGGACCCATTAAGTGTCGGCCTCACATTAAAAAAAAAAAATACAATCCCTCTTCTTGGCATGGCGAGACCTTTAAAGATACCAGGGAACATGGGGTGCAATTACCTTTGAACTTGTGGAACACGGCCCACAATTCTGCAATGTCAGTGGCAAAGGTGATATCCGTGTCAAGGACAATGACCCTCTCCAGGTTGGCAGGGAGAGTCTTGGTCAGGACGAGCTTCATTAGACCATAAATGCCAGAGTAGTGTTTGTTGGGGATCCAGGAAACTTCAGACTACACCAGGCAGGGAAGAGAAGGAGCAGAAAAAAGAAAAACAAAAAGAATCATTACATTCATTTTTTGCATAAACATTATAAATAGTGCCTGGTACATAAAAAGTATTCAATAAAAATTTGCTGAGTAAATGAGTATTTCCTTAAAGATACGTTTATGTGATGTACAGTTTGTCATGTGAAGTTTTTTGGAAGAAAATGCATCTGAATCAAGGGAGAGGAAAAGCAATATTTATTAAATAAATATTATTTCAAATGCTAGGCTCAAATTTTTTTAAATAAAACCTTTATTATAGAGAGTATATAGGCTCACTGGGGAAAATAAGAATATGTGCAAAAGAATAAAAATATAAAAATTGGATCATACCCTCATTTTTACAAATAATACTTAATTGTTCCTAGGTAGAAATATTTCTTTAAATCATATTCTGCTTGTCATTAAAGACTGCTACTTCAGTGGCATTGTCAAAGCTTCTGCTTATCTATTTTTTAGAGCTGTAATTAAACCAATGAGTGTTGCTCCTTTCCTGTTTCTCAAACACATGAGAAGGACTTGGTCATGACCCATGCAGCACTCTTCACTGGGGAGTAAGAGGATACACACCCATAGATGGTAAAGAACCACCAATGGAGAGCCACCACTGAAATCCTCACGTGATATAACAGGACAACCAACGTCCCAAAGGTCGGTAACTCTGTCAGCAACTCACACATCTCAGTACCACTTGGGACACAAAGGCAAGGTGAAAAATAATACAGAACACCAGTGTGCTGAAAGTTTGCACAGGTACAGGACATATATGAACGTAACTACGGGTGGGGTCCCCATTCTAGCTGCCATGGGGAATCTCCATGGAGGCAAAAACACACTTATTTTTCATGAAGTTAACACTTGGGGGGCCCTGGGTGGCTCAGTCAGTTAAGCGTCTGACTCTTGGTTTTGGCTCAGGCCATGATCTCACAGTTTCATGAGTTCAAGCCCCACACCAGGCTCTGTGCTGGCAGCGTAGAGCCTGCTTGAGATTCTCTCTCTCTTCCTCCCTTTGCCATCCCCCTGCTCGTGCTGTCTCTGTTTCTCTCAAAATAAATAAACTTAAAAAAAAAGTTAACACTTATAATGGAATTCTTTAGTGGAAAATGAGGCCACCTTATTAAGATTCCAAAAAATACCCTTCCCTTTTGCCCTTTAGGGACATTCGGAGGACTCTGTTCTTAAAAAAAGTCACATTTAAAAGCAAGAAACCAGTTTTGTTCCCAAAGATGTTCATCACCATGTTATAAAATAAACAGAAACAATCCAAATACCCCTAAACTGGACAGTTAATGAAAACATGCCTTTTTTTTTTTTTAGCTTGCTAAGCATACTATTCAATGGCTATGAGCAATGTAGATTAAGATATACTGAGAAGAAACTTGCATATGATGTTAAAAGAAAAAAAGTAAGTTTTAAAATTGTTTTTGCTTAATAACCACTACGTATAATCAACATGAAAACACCCAAATTTACGCAGAGAAAGAAAAAATAGAAGCATGGCACTGAATTATAATAGTGGTCATTTTGGGATGACGGGTCCCTCTCTAGATAAAAGGATATGTATACTATACACACACATACACATATATTTAACTACACTTTTTTTTTAAGGTTTAATTATTTTTTAGAGAGCAAGAGACAGAGCATGAGCAGGGGAAGGACAGAGAGAGAGAGAAGGAGACACAGAATCTGAAGCAGGCTCCAGGCTCTGAGCTATCAGCACAGAGTCCAACGTGGGGCTCAAACTCATGAACTGTGAGATCATGACTTGAGCCAAAGTGGACGCTTAACTGACTGGGCCACCCAAGCACCCCTACACTTTTAAACACTTCTCAACTTTTTAAAATGAGCAACTACTACTGTTGTAAAGAAAACCTAAGCCCTGCATTCTTTTTAAACATGCCCACATCTAGTCATGGTAGGAAAACAGGGACACAGAGGCTGCCTTGGGAAAGCTATGAAAAAGGAGCCCTATGGTAACTCACACGGTCCAGCCCATCTCTGAAACCCCCTCCGGATTCTGTGTTCGTCTCCAACATACTTGAAAATACCATGTCGGCTACTCCTTATCAGTTTTACAATGGTCTTTTGCATACGTGTGCAATTTAAAAAAAAAAAGAAAACACATAAACTGATGGACGAAACTGTTCACCACGTGTCGGCATCAGGAAAAGAACCTTGAACTCTGTCGCCCCCAACACTGTGTTCCCAGGCAGCAGAGAGGAGGGAAAGCAGAGACAGAAGGCAAAATGTGAACCCCTGCCCCATACAAGGGGTTGACCTAAGCCTCAGCTCCTCTACCTGTAAAATGGAGGCGGTGCCTGCATCACATGTTCACAGAAAAATTAGAGATCAGACGGGGTGAGTGTTCTGTACACAAAAGACCCTCAGCTCATAGAAGCTCCCACCCTTCCTCCTGATCTCCCTCGTCATGTCCAGGATTTAGACAGCCATGCCTCTTTGCTCCATACCAAAAAGGGGGTTGGGGATCCAGAGTTCTGGAGTAGGGCACATCTGGATTCAGATTCTGGTGTCCCTTAATCACCATGTCACCTTGGACACGTTTGTTCAGCCTTTCTGAGCTTCTGTCACTTAAAAGAGGCAGTTACTTGTCCTGCTTACTGTACTATATCAAGGTGTGGGTGGAAATGGCACACTCCAACCGGGTAATCTGAGGAAAACAGGTAATGAAAGAACTATCTACGAAGCGTGTGCATAATTTAGGGCCAGTTGTGAGGCACCATGTGGCACCTGAGAACACAAAGAGTGGGGGGTCGTGACCACCCAAGGCCCAAAGGGCTGGTACCAGTGGCTGCTGGAGTCTAGACAGGGCGGCCATACACATAAGCCACCAGGAAGGAGCAGTGAACTTCAGTAGAGAGACGCGACCAGCCTGTGGCAATCTCACAGGACAGAGCAGGGAGACACATGTCACTCAGCTTCTCTCCCCTCCTACCCACCAATCTCCTGTGAGGGTGCCCCTCTGTACAAACCCAAATGGAAGCCAGAGGGAAAGGGATCTCAGAGGCATGGCCCTATGTAGCAGTGTCGCGGGGCACGAAGCAGGGTGGAGAAGGGCCAGAGAGCACCTGGAGAGACTGCCTGATACATCCAGCAGTCATTAAACGAATGATGGCCAAGACCAAAAGGCAATGCCTTCTACATGACAGATGCAAAATGCTATCCATGATGGGAGGTGAGTGGGCAAATGGAAGGACGGACAGAAGGATGGGCAGGTGGACAGATGGGCATATGGCACCGGAAGGTGAGCGATTTGCCCACAATCCCACAATGAGCAGGATGCAAAGCTATAGTTAGAAGCCGCCAGGGGAAGGCATGCGTTCCTTCCCCAAGCCACGTTATCCTTCCTTTGAAGTGAGCACCCTGACTAGCCGTCAGCTTAGATTGTAGGGCTGGGGGCTCCTCAAGTAAGTGCCTCCAGTGGACTTTAAAGAACTCTTCCTCATGAAAGCCCTGGCCTCTGGAACTCAGCTCAGCTTCTTCTCTCCCTTGAGAACCTTCCTGAACTGAAGCTTGGCAATCATAGGTCCACGCGGCAGAGCTGTGCTATTTAATCAGACCTTTGATTAACTTATTCATCTATTTTGGTTACCATCAAAGCCGGAGAGCTTGGTGAAGACTGAACACCAGAACGTTGGGCTGAGCCATCTAATTAGATTGCCCCGACTCTCGGCTTTATTTTTAACACACATGTGAGGCACTCAGATGCATCACAGAACGGTAGAGAGACAGGAATAAATTAATCTCAACATGAGCCCAGGCCAGAATGTCGCCCCAAGTCCCCGACTTAATACATAATCAATTAAGTCAGAGTGTTCAATTAGAGGTAAAGGAAGCATTCGGATGAGTTTGTATTCAGAAAGAAAACCTCAGAAAGAAAACCGAGGAATCTACAGGGGGAAAGAATGTGTGGTAAGAAGCAGATACATTTATTATAAATGGTGTTCTCTCTTAGAAGTAGAATATAACATGCCCCCTCACCCCTACCTTAGTCTAATCCTGTTCTTCCTTCCAGCCTCAGCTTAGAAGGCACCCCCCAGTCGCCACCTCCCTGGGGCCCCAGGCTGGGCATGGGCTCCTGGAGCAAGCCGCTTCCCTCCAGCACGGCACACTCTCATGCTGTGTCTAATTTTCCATGTCTCTCACCAGCTCTGGGCTGGAACTCCCCGAAGCAGGGACGATGTCATTTTTGCTGTGGTAACAACACAGTCATTACTCAAAAAAAATGTTTGATGGACGTGCATGACTGCCGAGTTTAAATCCTACCTTTGACGTTTTCTGCAACTAGCAGCAGAAACAGCCCTAATTGCTCAAGTCCAGGGTCAGAACAGTGCAACGGAAGAGGCACGGCTTGCTGAGCCCCGAAAGCCTGGGATTTAGCACCATCCCATCATTTCAGCTCTGTGAGGCTTTTCTCATCTGCAAAATGGGGGCTTGGAATGCTCTCTTTACAACACCACTGGGAGAAAGGCAAAGCACCTGGCCTGGTGCTGGGCACCCAGCCGGCCTCTGCAAAGGCCACTTCTCCCAGGGGAGGTCTGTCAGCACAGTGGAGGCTCAGATGATTCAGGATGTCGAGCTTGATAAAAGCAAGGAATGAGGCTACCTTTAACAGTAAAGGGAAGTCAGGAATGAAAATGGCGTTGTCAGAGGAAAAGGTCACTCATCACCTTTCCCTATAGTCCTATATAGATTATTAACAAAATCCTAAATTGAGACCTCTTTGGAAACTCAAAGCCTCTGCTGGTAGATCTCCAAACTGGACAGGATACCCTTGGTTTTAGGAGGAAAAACCTACTTATCCACCAAATTGGGTGAAGTGGTCACCCGTGAAACCTTTGGGACAGTCTCTTGGTGTAACCCCTGCTGCTATCAAATCTCACTCCCGTCCTGCAATAAACTTCAGTCCAATCAGGGACATTAAGTCATGGGGTCAGCAGAGAGAAGACCGTCCTCAGAGGCACACTGCAGAGACCTGGGGGCACCCCAGGCAGACTGACCTCAGAGCATCCTAGAAGATGACAATGTGTCACGGAGCAAGAACCTAGCATGTTCATCATTCTAAACACACCGAAGGGTTTATGTAATTAAAACAATAATAAAAATGAAAGTTAGGTTTATTTTAATGGACAATTATCCTTGTAATGGCTGTTAATAATTCTAAGCGGCATGTTCTAAGATTTAATTAGCAAAAATGCAATTGTGCTCAAGAATACTACCTAATGCACACATCAAGGAGCATTAGCAATCCCAGGTTTTCAGGATTTCTATGCAGAGGACGGGGTGGGGGATGCTCTCCAGGGAACATTCACCTTTCCCAAACTGCCAGCTCCTTGTCAGACAGATCCCAAGGGGAGTGTCTATGAAGTGCTACAGGTGATTTTAAGGTTCATCTGATGCTGGGTGATCCTCAGAGAAGTTACTCAGAAAACCTGACCGGGGTAGTAACAGGAACACGGAAGCCCAGCGTGTGAAGGGAAGCGATGTCTGGATGTGATGCCAGGCTCCTTACCTCTGACAGACAAGGGAAAGACAGGAAGAGAGGTTGGTTTTATCAAGGAACGATGCGAATTTCTTCCTGAAGACGCTGAGTTTCAGGAGGCACTGGGGATGCCCCAATGATAAGAACAATAGAAAACACGATCTAGCATTTCCTGAGGGCTTCCTGTGGGTCAGGCATTACGTTTAAGAGCCTTCTGTGTAAGCTTTCAGTTAGCCACCCCCCACCGTGAGCGGGTGGAGGGTTACCATCCCAGTGCCTGAGTCCTTCCTATCCAGTCTCTCAGCCCCCAGCCTGAGACATTCCACTCTGAAGCGATGAATGTTTCTCTCCTCCCGCCCCCTGCCCCTGGTCCCAGGAGTGCTTTTCACCCCTGTGGGATCCTGTATTGTCATAACCGAGCCTGTCTCCATCCAGACAAACAGAGAAGCAGCTTTTCATGCCAATTCGGTGCGAAGGGTTTGGGGTTGGGTATTCCTGGCTGCCACATTTCTCTGGGCCTGAATTGTCTCATCTGTATAATAGGGATAATAGTAGCACATCCTGCTCTCTTCCTAGGGAGTTATTTTATTTATAGTCTCTAAGCTTTCCCCCATCATCCTGGAAATATTTATTGCTCAGAATAGATTTCCCACCCATATCAACATTTTCCTGTGGATTACAAATCACCTTGACACCTTTTTAAAAATTAAAAAAGAAGTCTTCCTACCCGCAGAATGTTCAAAAAGTCATTTGCCTTTCATGTTGTTTCTGAGTGGTCGTCTTGGCAACCAACCTGTATGTTCAGAACATAATTGTTGAGAAAGGAGGGTGAGGATCGCAGATGGGGCAGGGCTCTGGGAGACACCACGGTGGAGGGCCACGGCACACGCACAAGCTCAGGCATCTGGTTGGCCACATTCCCAGTCCAGCTCCATGGCCTCTAGACCAGCAAGCTCATCTCTCTAAGCCTGTACCTTGTCACCCATAAAATAGAGAACATGACATAGATCACATGAGGTTTGGGAAAGTATTAAATAAGGCAGGGGAACTAAGGTATCTGGCCCAGTGCTTGCCCCATGGTAAGCGCTCAATATTTAAAATGCAAGATTTTAAGGGGCGCCTGAGTGGCTCAGTCGGGTTGGGCTTCCGAATTCAGCTCAGGTCATGATCTCACAGTTCATGAGTTTGAGCTCCGCATCGGGCTCTGTGCTGACAGCTCAGAGCCTGGAGCCTGCTTCAGAATCTGTGTCTCCCTCTCTCTCTGCCCCTCCCCCACTCACGCTCTATATCTCTCTCAAAAATAAATAAAACATTAAAAAAAATTAAAAGGCTTTTAAACTGATTAACAGTGTGCACTCTGGAGCCTGACTGCCTGGGTTTGAATCCTGGCTCTATCCCTCACTAGCTGCGTCACATCAGGCAAGTGATTAAACCTCCATGTATCTCACTTTTCTCATCTGTAAAATGGGTATTCTTACAGCTCATACTCTATAGGACTGTGAGAATGCTGGTGCTATAGAGAAGTATTGGCTATTGTTGTTCATTGTTAATATTATCAAAGATATTTAAAACAACAGAAAAGAGGAGATTCATGTCTACGAGATAAAGTCATCTGCAGTTATATTTACGCTTTCCAGCAAAAAAAAAAAAAAAAAAATCCACTTTAGCTCAGTTGTGATCATTTAAATAAGCGTTTCTAGAAAACTTACTGTGGGCCAGGTACTGAGGAGAGGCTAGGGACCAGAGTCCATGATGAATAAAACATAGCTGATGCTCTCAAGGAGTCCATGGTCTACTAGATATTCATTATCCATAACAAGATACCTCAAAACATAGTAGCTTAAAACAGAAATATTTATTATTTCACCTAGTTTCAGTGTCAGGGATTTGAGAGCACATTAGCTGGGTGGTTCTAGCTCAGGATTTCTCTTGAGGTTGCGGTCAAGGTGTCAGTTGAGCCTGCAGACATCTGAATGCTTCGGATCTGTTTCTAAAATGGCTCACTCCTACATGCACGGCAGTGACGCTGGCTGTTCATAGGAAACCTCAGCTCCTCGCCACATGCACCACCTGATAGGGCAGCTTGAATGTCTTTACAACATGGAGGCGGCTTCTTCCAGAGCAAGTCATCAAGAGAGAACCTAGGGTGTCTTTTACGGCTTGGCTCAGAAGTGACACAGTGTTGGGGTGCCTGGGTGGCTCCGTCGGTTAAGCGTCTGACTCTTGATCACTGTTCGTGAGTCCAAGCCCCGCATTGGGTTCTGCACTGATGGTGCAGAGCCTGCTTTGGATTCTCTCCTTTTCTCTGCCCCTCCCCTGCTGTGCTCTCTTTCTCAAAAAATAAACACACTTAAAAAAAAAAGTGGCATGGTGTCATTTCTGCAATGTCTTATTGGTTAACTTATTGGTTATTGACAACGTGGTTAGAGAACAGACAAGGGTGTGAATACTAGTGGACAGGGATTATTGGGGGACATCTTAGAAACTAGTTACCACATCTGTAATTCTAGAATATGGTTATCAACTGGATTATGATGAACTCCAAGTGTATGTATAAGAGCAGTCTAGTAGAAGTACAATTAAAAGGGAGAGAGAGGTGGGGAGGGAAGGGTAGCCAGTTAGAGATGTTTGGAAGAGATGAGCCTTAAATTGGTCTTAAAAAATGTGTTGAAAATTGAGTTTCTCAGATAGTGAGAGAAAAGCAGGATAGTGGAGATATTATCATCAGTGAAGGCACAGAGATACAAGTAAACAACTGTGCGTGCATGTGTGTGTGATAGTCTGATACACCCAGGAAAAGCTTGGAGCTGGAAGTGATGAAGAAGAACATGGAGATGAGGAAAGGGTGGAATGTTGGAGAATACTGTATGCCCTACCAAAGAACACTGGATAAGGTCCTAAAGATGGTGGGAAGAAACAAAAGGGTTTTCACTAGCAAAGAGACATAATCTCAACTGTATTCTTAGAATAAACTCTAACAACTTGCATAGGGAAAAGATTAACAGAAGACAGCTCAGAGGCATCGGAACCTTGGAGGATGCCTACAGAAAATGCAGATTCCCAGGGGCGCCTGGGTGGCTCCGTCAGTTAAGCACCTGACTCTTGGTTTCGGCTCAGGTCATGATCTCACAGTTTGTGAGTTTGAGCTCTACGTCAGGCTCCATGATGACAGCATGGAATGTGCTTGGGATTCTCTCTCTCTCTCTGCCCCTCCCCTGCTCATGTGCTCTCTCTCTCTCTCTCCCTCAAAATAAACAAACTTAAAAAAAAAAAAAAAGAAAAGAAAATGCAGATTCCCAGAATCACACCCAGAGGTGGTGAGGATTCATCAGGTCCAGGGTAGGGTCCAGAAATCTGTTTTTGGTTTTCCCGCCCCCGGCAATACAAGAAACAGACTCTTAACTTTAGAAATAAACTCATGGTTACCAGGGGGGGAGGTGGGTGGGGCCACGGGTTAAATAAGTGATGAAAATTACAGAGTGCCCTTGTTGTGATGAGCACCAGGTATTGTATGGAAGTGTTGAATCACTATATTGCATACCTGAAACTAATATTACACTGTATGTTAACTTGAATTTAAATAAAAACTTAAAATTTTTTAAAAATCTGTATTCTTAAACCAGAGCCCTGTGTGGTCCTGAAACAGGTGTCCCCACACTATACCCTAAGAACCACTAAGGAGACACAGTAAGCACTGTATTTCTCAAGGACTTGTGGGTTGAATCATTTACATTGGATCACCAACCAGCTAACTGTTCAGAAACATGACATAAGATAGCCCCAAACTTAAGGGTACCACCTGAACTTGATACAGTTGGATGTACAGGGAGAGAAGACCTTTCTCAAAGATTAATACAAAAAAGAGCTGATGGAAGGTCAGGAGTTCTTTAGATAACACTATACCTCGTGGGCAGTTTATGACTGTGGAGCCTAGAAGGTTTCCTGCCTGTCCTTTTTAAAAGTAGAAATCCCATTTCCATAAAAGCCACTCTAGGTCAGCTACTGTGAAATTCTAAGGAACCAGTACCAACAGGAGAGCTGAGTTACAGATTTCACATCTTCCCACAATGGAAACTTGGAAGGGAACCTTGTAAGAGCCCCCAGGTTGGTCTTTTCAGGTGACAGCCTTCTACACCAAGCGTCAATGAACATCATTCAGACCTCACAACTCCAGCCTGAAGTAAGTTAGCTGGCTTCCACCTGAAATGCTCAGTGTTCATAAATCTACTGAGAAACCATCTTCCATAAACATAATTAATTCTAGACTGATGACACAGGTAGGATGAATCAAGAGGAATGTGCCCATAGATCTATAAACACATTCCTCCTCATATCAGTGGCAATGAAACCCCTTCCTCTCACGTCTGGCAAGAAGCACTCTGTATTTAGCTTTGTGAAGTTTGGAGGGCATTGGACACTGGAGCATTTATGGATTGCCCGAACATCCCTCAGTACTTTACATTATGAAACGAAGCATTTCAAAGCACTGGGAGTTCTGATTTGTGAACTGGACTGTTACAGTGGTTTAATTTCCTGAAATATAGCTGCCTTCTTAACTAATAGATTTTTCAATGCACTGAGGAGAAAACTGCATTAGCTCCTGCGTAGTCTGGACTTAATATTTTTAGAAGCTGCAATTCTTATTACAGCGCACAGCAGCACACAGTATGTATTTATGTATTTTCTGACACACAGAAGGCACTCAACGAATAGTTCTGAAAACGTGAAATCATACAAGCGCACAGGTGGTGAGTACCGAGAGCCACTCCTCAGGACGGGGATAGAACCTGTCGCGTTGACCATTCACTCATCCTTTCAAACACCAGATGACGGCTTGAAGAGACAAAAACAATCGTTTCAAAAAAGCATTATTACAGCATTCAGGATACTGGTTTGTGTTAATGGAGGCTACAGGTGGTAGGGGGGCAGAACAGGAGGATATCCTGGTGGTTCTGCTGATACTATTCTAGTTCTAAGTTAGATGGTGTGGTGTTTCATCAGTGTCATCATAACCTACTTCTCTACAGTCTTCAAATGTGTGTATGGGCCTATGTGTACAGGAAGTCATGGGTGACCTAGAAGCAAGAATGTCAACTAGAGAGAACACGGGATTTGGGAGTTAGAGAGACCAGGCTTAGCCAGCTAAAAACCCACCTCATTCCCTCACCTCTCTGTCTCTCTCTCAATTCCTGCTCAAAGCGCTAAAAAATGGAGATAATCATTTTGCTAGTAAGTGCAAGGAGGGGGTGTGGTGTGTCTGGAAAAAACCTCTTCTTTCCCTGTTACTATAAATTTATTCTTCAGCATACATTCATAACAAGGCAAAAATTGTTTTGTGAGGCAAAAAAATAAAAAATCTTGGATATTATCATGACTTGTTATTAAAATCTCACAGGTGCAATTAAGGGGAAAAATGTATCTAACTAAGCTCCTAGGGAAAGGCTGATAATAATTTTTTTCAAAGGTTGAGAAAATTTGCTCTAAAGGATTACAGGACACCAAGCTAGCCACAAAACAGAAAAGTGTACAAAAACACAAACAGAGGTGCCTGGGTGGCTCAGTCGGTTAAGCGTCTGACTTCGGCTCAGGTCATGATCTCACAATTTGCGGGTTCAAACCCTGCGATGGGCTCTGTGCTGACAGCTCAGAGCCTGGAACCTGCTTCAGATTCTGTGTCTCCCTCTCTCTCTGCCCCTCCCCAACTTGTGCGCTCTCTCTCTCTCTCTCTCTCTCTCAAAAATGAATAAACATTAAAAAAAAAATTAAAGAACAACAACACAAACAAACCAAAGCCCCAAATCTGCTGAGCTGAGCAGTTCTTCCTGAATTTACTCAGAAGGCAGGTTAATCACAAAACACTACAGTTATCTGTTCTCAAGTTCATCTGGAGATTTTAGGAGAACACTTGCCCAGGCTTCCCTCTCTCCTACTCCAACCACTTCCTCACAGGGAACCTTCCTGTGAAGGAACCTTCCTGTGAGAGGCAGCCTCAGAGCCTACAATTAATGAGGCACCATGCTGCTCTGCATTAATGAGGTGCTTTTCATTTTCGGAGGGCTCTGCAATCCTTTGGAGGTGACGCTCTCTCCTGTGACATTCTCTGGTCCCGGCTTCAGAGATCTAACCTGCAGGTCAACTGAACTCTAAACACATGGGAGGGCAACCTGGAGCAGGTAAAGAGGGTTAAGGAGGGTGAACGAGAGTTGCCACTTAATTAATTCCTGGTTGGTTTAAAAAAAAATTTTTTTTCAACATTTATTTATTTTTGGGACAGAGAGAGACAGACATGAACGGGGGAGGGGCAGAGAGAGAGGGAGACACAGAATCGGAAACAGGCTCCAGGCTCTGAGCCATCAGCCCAGAGCCTGACGCGGGGCTCGAACTCACGGGCCGCGAGATCGTGACCTGGCTGAAGTCGGATGCTTAACCAACTGCGCCACCCAGGCGCCTCTTCCTGGTTGGTTTAAAAACGGTCTTCTCTCGTAAAGCATGGAAGGTGAAACTATCCTGGTATAGTACAGATCCAAAGGAAAACCTTGACAAAGACCAACAAAAACCTTGTCAATGACCCTCTTCACTGGTCATCCCTGAAAAGATGGTGCCTTTACTCAGCCCTTGTAATACACCTAACAAACATTAATCAAGAGTCTTATTGTAATTTAAAATATTTTTACCTTGACCTTGAAGCCTTAGACTGTGGTTAGTTATATTGACATTCACCTCCACAACAGGCCCTTACTATTTATATGAAGGGTTGTCAAGGAAACCAGGTGTTGAAGATAGCTAACTTGTCTAGATTTAGAATTTATCATACACAAGAATACAGAAGGGAGATGAATGTCACCCTTAGAAAGTACTGTAGATGATGGTAATGGCATAATATAATTCCATTAAGCCTGTACTTTCCACTTGGGGATTTGGTTACTGATCAAAAGAATTCCTAATGCTCTAAATCCCTCTTCAAAAAAAAAAAAAAATCACCTAATTCTGAAAGTGACTCATTTCTCTAGACATTCACTGTGTGTGCCAAACTCTCGCGTAGATGTGAAGGAAAGAGCAGTGAATGTGGAATGTTCTTATTTCTTAGGAGATCATGGGTAAAAAGGAAAGAGTATTATTATATTTATGATGATAATAATATGGCATTTGTTGAATGCTCACTGTGTAACAGACACTAGAAGAAACTTATAAATACTCTCTTTTAACTCACACAATAACCCTATAAAGTAGACATTAAGGAAATCACACAATCTTAAAGAATTATAGGAGCCGGGACTACATATCAGATTTGATTTGCTTCAAAAATCTTAATCATTTTGGAAACTGACTCAAATAAGATATTCAAACGATCATCAAGCAGGGAAAGCTATAAATAAAGTCTCACTAGAATTCTTGGGGATGGAGCAAACTGGTGGTACCTGGAAACAGGAAGTACAGTCAGAAAAGGCAAAGGTAACTACTACCTGGAGCACATACCTTCGGCACAAAGGTACATTCCACAAGTCACAGTCAATGCAACCTGTGAGGAGTCACATACCTTCTCAGTGCAAATGTCTCCCCAGCATCTACAAGGCTGCAAGTGACCAGTAAGAGTTCGAAGAAGAACACTGTTAATAACACCAAAATGAAAAGCAGAAAGGGAAGATTGAAAAATAGACCCAAAGATTGTTAAAATGAATTCGTCATTTCTGCTCCTTAGCACATAACGAGAATGTCGGAGAACATCTCAGCCTCTGATGCTCAGCCTTTATGTGAACAGTGCGATCGAGGGCCCAACTTCTCTAGGCCACTGAGGAACGCCAGCTGGAGGCGAGGCCCGGCACCGGCCGCACATGAGAACCACCTCGTCCCACTAACTGGGCCTGCCCCAGGAAAGCCAGCGGGCAGGCCTGGTGCTGCTACTGCTTCTGGTTTGATAAAGATCATAAGCGATGCTAATGTGCAATCAATGAAAGGCCCTGCCATTGTTTTGTGGGTGCTGTTTTGTGTCTGTAAAGTCTATCAAGTGATTCTTAGGTGCAATCGAGCCCGAGGTACACATGCAACAATTGGGGAAGTGAGCCAACCAATCAATTCTAACTAAGCCTAGCTGGGAAATCAAATTAATGATGGCCCAGCTCTCTACCTTTGGTTCTTCTTTGTTTGCACACACACTGTCCAGTTCCCACACAGAGTATTTGTTGTTGTTGTTGTCTCTCTTAATTCCCTGGTGTGGGACTATTTAAGCATTCTTGATCTGGAAGCAACATGGAATAAAGACACGAGCGAGCTCTGTACTCAGAGTTTGAAAACACACGCTGGGAATCGGGTCAATTCCCTTCTCTCTCAGATTCTGCACCTGAAAGAGAGAGACAAAGCCGCTCACTGTTTGTGGGAGACTGAAAACCAGATGATGTCTGGGGAAGCACCAAGCGGAGTGCCTGACAGAATCTGCACTCACAGCTGCTCCTTAATTCTGGATATAGAAGTAAGGAATATTTCTTTACGTGACAAGTAGAATAAAGGCCTGATCACAGTGAGCAATTTGAAATGCCAGAGCCTCACCACATCTGCCACCGCTGGTGATTTCCTCTTGCTTCTTTATAATGGCTGGTTTTGGAGGGTAGGGCTTATGTATTATGTATATGTAATGTAAAGGCGACAAGCACATTCTGGGACACAATGTACGTTAGGTAATAACACCATATTAATAATAATAGGGGAGGAGAAAGGGGAGTCGCAGCAGCGCTATTATGCCCATGAATAAGATGTTGATCATTGCTTGCTATTTTCTCTTCAAACATATTATTTAGCCAGTAGTGAGCAGATTTAAAACCCACTGGGGTTCTTGAATTCAGCCTAGCTGAGTGGTTAAATCCAATGAAAATATCCTAGTTAGATGAGTTTTTAGCCAAGGGAGTTGAGTATATAAAAGGATATTTAACAGGGCAGTTTGTGAAGATGTCCATCTTTCAAAAATGATAAGGGGCATGTTGATAATACATGATGATAATACATGCATAGCGTTTCCTAGTTTGCAATGCAGTTTCAGATTTATGTCATTTGATTCTTGAAATAACTTTGTGAATTAAGCAAGAACTCATATCCCCACTTTGCACACAGGAAACGAAGATTTGAAAACAGCGTTGTCCAAAGTCACACAGCTAGGAAATGGCAGGGTTGAAACTCATCTCTTTTGGCCTTCAGGAAAATCGCTTTTATGAGGTCCCCCCAGCAATGCTTTGACTTCATCATGGTAAGCAGATGGAACTGGGAGACTCAAGTATTGTCTCTTGTTCCTCAGCAAGAAAGCTCACATTCGGACACCTCTGTGCACCTTTTTGTTGGTTACATGGCGCAACATGTTTGTGTAGAAATAATTCTGTGTAGAAATAAGTTTGTGTAGAAATAATTCCAGCTTGCTTTCCACATTTCCATTAGAAAACAAAGAATCTGGCCCTTCAGTGTCCCAAATGAGGTAAGAAAGAGTGGTGAATGGACATTACCCTGGGGTCCACAGCTAAGGTGTCCAGAACAGGCAACACATGGGTATGTCATGTGACTGGGCATAAAAAGACATAAATCTAATTGGCTGGTCTCTGACTTAGCGGCTTGAATTTTCCACTCCATGGCCTTCAAGAGCATCACAGTCAGGGCTTGCCTAAACAGCAGACTCACCTCCAATTTTGTCAGGTTTTAGTGCACTGGTTCTCAACTAGGGCCAATTTTGCCCCCCCATGGGGCATTTGGCAATGCTGAGGTCATGTTTGGTTGCCACATCCCAAGGTTCTGGAAGAGAGCTACTGGCATCTAGTGGGTAGAGGTCAGGGATGCTGCCTGATACCCTCAGATAGGACAGCCCCCCAACAAACAATTATCTGCCCCAAAAATGTCAGCGGTGCTAAGGTTGAGGCACCTTGTTCAAAAATACTAGTGAAAACTTGAAAAAAGTATACAGGTGAACAGGGAAAATACTGATTGCATCCTAGTACCAGAGTACAAGTTTGCCTCAGTTTTGAGGCAAATACTGGAAACTAAAGCATTACCCAGAGTTAGGGAACTATGTCTGAAGAGGAGGAAGGCAAGGGTTTTCAGTCCTCAGCATCGTGAGCTAAAGGAAGAGAAGCGGTATTTCCACAGCCGCACAAACAAGACAGAAGAGTAAATGAGGCTGAGAAATAGAAGAACACAAAGTTTCAACGAGCAAGACTGCCCAGAGGCTGATTCAAGGAGGACTCTCCTGGCTGGCAGCGGCCATGGCAGCCCCTCTCCCAGCAAGAGCGATTCCCATTTCCACCAGACCCAGGCGCTCCCTCCACCCGGCAGATAAGGCTCATCCTAAACACTACTTCGTGAAGAACCCAGGACTCCAAGCTCCAGGCGCTAGGCAGCTGTCACTGTTTTGCATCCTCCTAAGCACGTCTACCTAATCCCGGGCTCTCTCACTCCAGAGCCCCAAATGTTAGGTTCCCTCCCATCCTTGTGCTATACAAAGCACAGTAGTTTCCTTCTGCTGCGTCACAGTCCCAGGATGCACCTAGCTGTGTCCCAACGGGGCTCACCTCTTACTTCGCAGGTTGCCTAAAGAATGATGCACTTGTGTACCTGATGATCCTGCATTATGCAATTATCTAGGGGGGAGAATCACATTCATTATGAGCACTTCCAGTAACACACATTATACTCCCTAAGTGGATATCTAGATGACAGACAGAACTCTTGCTCTTCGTGAGAAAAGGTGTCCCTTTGTCAGTTTCCTTCAATATAGGTGACACCACCACACACCCACCAGCTCCTTACAGGATTCTAGGAAGTGAACTTGATCCCTCTCTCCCTCTACTGCCATACCCAACAGGTCCAAACCCTACGAAAGCTATAAAAAACCAATCTGCCTTTAATACTAGTCACCTGAAGAGGAAGAAGGCGGTCTAGGGAGGAGACTTTTAACCAAAACATGTCTATACCTTCTTTCTGGGAACTGTTATAGTGTACAGCAGCAAGTCTGTAGTAGATGAGCCAATTCTACTGTTTATTTTTCACTCATCCACCATGACATCCTGCCCCCAAGATCCATACTGTCACCAGGTCACTGGTCCCGAGAACCTTAAGATCAGGGTCTTGGACTTAATTGTTCATTTTAGCATTGCCCCGAAGCACAAAGAGTTGGCATTCTGTTTCAAGTTACCTAAGGGAAACGGAACCTCAGGAAGGAATTTGACAATGCTTATCCCATTCAGCTCCCCTTTTGTCCTCAAACCCACTGAACAGATCAGTGTCATTGATTTCTAAATGAATTCTGCACACTGTAAAATCAAAGTTCAATTTTCTAAATATAAGGCCAGTCAGGTCCACACTCATCTGCTACGAAGCATGCTTCTCTCTGCCTTTACTCCATGGGTAACTTACATATATACACGTATCTCCTCCATCTGAGCATCCTTTGTGGTAGATTCACTATGTTACCTCAGAAACTCCTCTAAATGTTTTCTAAGATAGTTTGCATACAGTAGTCATTCAACTTGTTGGCTTTATGGTGGATATCGTGACTATATGGATACTGAAGACTAAAAGGTAAAAAACAATCAAACTTTTCTCCTATCGGTATCCTGAGCAGTCCTGGGGGATATAGTCTTAGTGAACCGGTTTATTCGTTTCTTCTACTATCAAAAGGTCTGACCTTCATAAGTGAAAAACAGAAGGCCAGGCAGATAAAAGAAATGCATTTCTTTCTTTTCTGACAGAAAAAGCACAAAGATGAGGGTATTAAGTTTTATAGCTAAACTCAGCAGATAATAAGCAGACAAAGGAGTCCTGCTTGGGGAAAGGTATTCTCTTCTTAGGGCAGTGAAAGCCTGTCATTAATTCACAGAGCAAGATAAAAAGCTCTTACGCCTTCTCTCCACCCTCTTCCTCAAACCATGTTCTGGATAATGATGTACCCAGCATGGGAACGCCCCTCTCTTTCCCCTTCACTTCTGGAAATTGCACTAGCCTCCAAGGCCCAGCTCCAAATCCCATTTCTTCTGGGAAGCCATCCCTTGCTATCTAGCTGGTAACTGATTGGTACTGCATCTCTCCCTATTTTTACTCACTTTCACTAAATTCCTGGAGAAGATATTAGCTGCTCTATCTCTGCACTCTCTTGGAATAGTGTGCATTCAGCAAATCCTTATCTACTCATTGACTTATACCAAGGTACAGACCTGAGTTGCTTCCTCTTAATTGAGAATTCAGCTACCTAATAATTAGAGTTAGCATCAGGCTTTCCCCAAGCCAGTCAGTCTCCCTGGGCTCCTGAGAACATGGAAACCATTGGCAGTCTGTCTACCTTGATCCTGGAGGGACTGGGAACTTCCCCATGTACAGACTAAGTGCCTTGGGAAATCCCAATGAAGTTACTCATCATAAACTCCAAACTAGTTAACTCAGAGCAAGTAGAGAAAGAATACACACACACACACACACACACACACACACACACACACACACACACACACACACATATATATATAGGGGTTATCCCTGCCTAAATATGCATTTTCTTCTCACAACAAACCTGCAAAGGGAAGTGTGAGAGACTCTACTCCTTGTCTACCCAGAGCTCTTCCAGCTCTCTAGCGGAAAGGCTGCAAATATGCAGACACACAGAAACCCTCACTTTCCCAGTCTCCCCTGAAGACAGGACATGGACACATGACGATCCTGACCAATGCACCTGAGGGGAAGTCTGCTGGGAGATTTGAGATTCCTTCTTTGCGAGAGAGAGAGAGAGAGAGAGAGAGAGCGAGCAGGCAGCGGTGGCTCTCCTTTTCCTTCCCAACGTCCTGAGAGGAGATGCCTCCTGGATTTTGCTATGGCCTCTGTGACCAGGAGACCAAGAGAACCCCCAAGACGACTACCACCTCTCACGGAATGGCCAATCTTTGGGCTTCTTGCTATGTAAGAAAATGAATAGGTTGCTTAAGCCATATTTACTGGGGTAGTTCTTTTACTTATACCAAAAACAATCTAATTGATAGGAGATCATGTGAAACACTGGGAACCATACTTCTGTAACTTCTCTTTGGGAACTGTCATAGTATAAAACAGTGAGTCTAGAATAGATGAACCAGTTCTACTCTGATCACATAAATAATGCAACCAAGAGTCACTGGGGCTGCTCAAGAGAGCAGGAGGCAAGTCCTTAGTGACCTGCTTCTCCATTATACTTCTTCACCTGTCCCACAAGAACATCTCAGACATGATCGAAGCAAAGAGGGTGGACATACTAATATGCACAAAGCCCCAAGAAGTTCCGGGGTGTTCTTCCAACCAGATTCTCACCTGCGACACAGCAATGGTGGTGCCCTGACAGCCACGATTCACAGGCAGATGAGACAAACCCCACAGTGTGCGTGCGCTCTCCTACCTTTGAACACGCCATCTGCTCACCACACCTGGAGAACAAAGTTTCTCCTCTGATTACTTGCTTGACGTCATTATTTTCTCTTTGTTTTCCTCCTTCTCTCCCTCCCTTCTTTCAAAAGGAAAAAAATTTTTTGAAAACTGAGCTAACTATATAAATTTTGTATAATCCAACAATGACAAATAATAACCAGAATCCCTGTACCCAGAGGAAAGCTATTAAATGATGCCCTGTGTGCTTCCTTTTTCAATAATTATATAACCACACAGATGGCTTTAAACTGGGGGGAGGGGGGGTAGCTTTGTGTCTTTTTTTTTTTTTACTTAAAATACATCACAAGTATTTTCCCTTTTCATTGATTCAAGTAACATTCCACCTTGTTACTAAACCAATAAAATCTCATCAAAAGAGAGATTTTGAAAAGTTTCAAATATCCCATTGTGAAAATGTACCATAATCTACATTTTCACCACTCCTGGGATTTAAGTTGTGTCTAATTTTTGCTACTATAAACAATACCATCACGAAATCCTTGGACTCTACACCTCTATTTCCTCAGGACAGAGAATTCCTGCATCCTATAGCTTGCGTATAGTGCATATAAGTACTGCCACACTATTAAAAATAACACTATCCTGATGTTCATTTATAACAGAAATTTTCACAAGAGTCCGTCCGACTGGATACTGGCCAATAGTGGGTAATACATCTTTTTAAAGCCTTTCCCATTTAGATATAAAAATCTTATTTTTCTATTTCTTTGAATGCATAGCAATTCATTAGCAGTACCCCGTATGTGCTGTATGTTATAACAGTACATACACCCTTTTACCATTTGTTTTTCTTATTTTGTGAATTCCTTTATTCGTATCCTTTACCCATTTTTCCATTGGTCTATTTTTCCTATTGATTTGTGAGCTCTATGGGTTATACGCTATGTGGGTTTCAAGTATATTTTCCCAATTTATCACTTGCCATTTAAATTTGTTTCAATTGCTGACAGACATTCAGAATTTTTCCCTTTTTTTCATTTCAATTAAATGTACTAGAGTTTTCCTTTGACTATATTTTTCCCCATTTCTTTTTGGCATATACAAATTTTCCTCACCCTTGAATGAAAATTTTCATATTTTTTCTTCTAGTTTTAATGCTTCTCCAAGTCTTCAAACTATCCAAAATTTATTTTTTGTATCTGGCATTATCCTATTTGATCTTTTCCCAAATGCTCAATTTCACAATAATGCCTTTTGCTACAGAATACATTTTTTCTCTACAGGTTAGAAATTCTTCCTTGAGCAAAGGTTGACAATTACCCTGAACATAAGAGATCACTCTTTCCTTTCATATTCACAGCTGAGAGAAGTAACAGTTCCTGGGACTCCTCCCTGCTGAGTGGAGGAAAAGCCTCAGCATTCTTATTAAGACTCCTTCATTCAAACATTTACTTAGAGTCAATTACACACAAGCACTATGCTAACAGTAGAGATAGGCAGGATAAGAACAGAGGGGGTCCATCCAAGTGGACTGCACATTGTAGTTAGAAGAATCAGACTTATAACTAATATTGGGCATTGAGGGTATTTAACAAATAATCATACAAGAGAGGTGTTTAACAAATAATTATACAATGGCGAGCGTTAGGGAAAAGGAAGTAGAGGGGCATGACAACTCTGAGAACCCAAACATTAATAGGATGTTGGGCCAAGAAGAGTTTCCTTGAGATTTAGGAAACAGTCAGTGGGGAGGGAGGTGAGAAAGGAAGACCACTATTTCAGGTAACATGGTGAACTAGATGACCTCAGAGCCTTCTCAGTGAAATATATGTAGTATATATGCATATAGAATATGTATATACCATATTACGTACAATGTATGCATATGAGATCCATCCCATGCATGTATATTACATGTACCTAACACACACGGTATATACTAAAATGTATATTCTACATATACAACTAAAATACACCTATGTAAGGGACGACATTTTACAGTGTTATATTCTAGGAATCAAAACCCAGACACATTATCAGGCTGAAGGGCTCCAATCCTGTTTCCACCCCCTTCTAGACCATAGGTCTTGGCCAAATGGTCTCTAGTTTCAGGTTCCTCATCTGCACAATGGGATCCTAACAGCACTAATCTTAAAGAGTGGTTGTGATCACTAAAAAAGCTAACCCACATTAAATACTTAGTACTGTATCTGGTACATAAGTACCACATAAATGGCTGCTACTATTGCTATTTTATTACCATTTTCCATGTGCATTGTTCTATCCCATCTTATTGTTTAGCGTATTAATATTTTCTCCACTCATTACTACACTTGCCAGAGGACTGCCATTTCCTACACACAGAACCAGCTTTCAAACATTTAATCCTAGCTTTCTGCTTTTCATTTTCCTTATTTCACAGACTTCTGCTATTAACTTTATTTTCCTTCTGCTTTCCTTAGGTCCACACCATTGTTCTTGTTCAAATTATCGAGTGGAATGTGAGGTTCATTTATCATCATCTTTGTGTTTGAATAATGAAGGCACTGAAGGCTATTAAAACATCTCCAATGACAGCTTTGAGCACACTCCATAAGCTTTACTGTGAAATATTCCTCTTTTGTGGTTTTCAAAATAGGCTATAATTTTTAGTTTTATTTCCTTTTGGATTAAATAAGCATTTAGAAAAATTCTTTACCTTCCCCTAATTTCCAGGTATTTGTAGCCCCCCATCTAAAAGTTTGTGATATGTACGACTAATTCACTGCAGTCAAAACTGGGGCCTATATAATCTTTATGGTTCAGAATTTAATGAGGTTTTCTTATGCTCTCAATTTATGTAATTTTTTTCACAAACACACAAAAATCCATTTTTATTCCATTTTATGGATATGAGCTTTGATATCTACTCATAATGATTATATTCTTAAAACTGCCTTTGTCATTAACAATATGATTTGCCTTGTTAGTGGCTGAAACTCTACCGATATATCCTATATTTGTCAGTTTTTGCTTTGTTTATTAGAAAGCTTTCTACTTGGAAAACAGCTTGGCTATTATCTCCTCTTATGGATATCACACTTGTCAACTTAAAATTACTAATTTCAATTAAATATACTTTATATTGGAGATGGTCTGAAATTAACATATCCGTACCCTATTTTTCTTCGTATGTCTGAGACACCCTAATATAAATTTTATTTTTAAATTTTATGATTTATTTTACGTATGTTTCTTTAAGATTGTAAGCATACGCTTAAGATACTGCTATCTAATCAAGCATCTGAGTTTTTCTCCAATGACAGAAGTTTCATGCTTGTATATTTGTTGGTTTTGCTTCTGGAACAGTATTCTTGTGCATCATTTTTCAGCTTTGAGAAAAAATTTACATGCGTTATAATCACCCCTTTGAAATGAAAAACTCAACAAGTGTATACAGTCTGCTGCAACCACCACACAATTGCTTTATACAATTCTATCACCCTCTCCCTGTGTCCCCTCAGCCCCTTTTCAGGTGATCCTGAAAAGATCCTACTCTTTGGCTCCTCGTAACTTCTGTCTTGCTTTCGAGAATTTTGTACGAATGCAGTCATATAACGTGTAGTCTTTTGTGTCTTTTTTTTTTTCACTCAGCATACTACTTTTGAGATTTACTCATATTGCCATATATATCATATTCAATGCCGAGTAACATTCCATTAAATGGATAGATCACAACTGTTTCCTCTGGCTAATGGACATTTGTGTTCTATGCATAAAGCTGACGTGAATAATCACAGACAAATTTTTGTGTGCGCACGTTTTTATTTCTCTTGCATCAATACCCAGGAGTGGTACTGGTGGGTTGTAACATACGCCTCATGGCTCACGAAACTGACAAACTGTTTTACCAAGTGGATGTACCACTTTACACGTCAGCTAAGTGCAACAGTTCCCGTTGTTCCGCATTCTCACCAACACTTTGTACTGTCAGTCTTTTTAATCTTAGCCACTGCAGGGGGTGTGATGTGGTATCCTGTGATGACCTTAATTTGCATTTCCCTGGTGACTAAGGATGCTGAGCATTTTTTAGGGATTTGCTGGCTATCCCTGTCTTCTTCAGTGATGTCTCTTAAAATATGCTGCCCGTTTTTAAATTGGGTTATTTGTCTTCTTGTTACTGTTGTATGAGTTCTCTACTTATTCCAGATACACATCTTTCATCAGACACATGCTTTGCAAATTTTCTCTCCAAGTCTGTGGCTTGTCATCTTCTTATTAATGTCTCGGAACAAAAAAAACTATCAGTTTAGATGAACTGCAATTTATCAATATTTTTTTCTTTTAGTTTGCGCTTTTTTTCAGATTCCACTTAAGAAATCTTTGCCTAGTCTAAGGTCTCTAAGATTTTCTCCTCTGTTTTTTTCCTACCACCAGTTCTATTGTTTTAAGTTCCTATCTTTAGCTGTAAGATTCATTTCAAGTTAATTTTTGTATGGTACGAAGAGGGTCAAGGTTCATTTTTTCCGCATACGGATATCTAATGCTCAGCATCATTATTATTTTTTTCTGCTCCCTGCCTACTTTATATAGACTTTGTTTCACTTGCAATATTCACCTCCAACAACTCGGTTTTAATTCTATTTATAACTTTACCAGTGGTCACCTTTGATTTTTTTCAGAAACATCTTGTCTCTCCTCGATGATCAGAGAGAAGGGTTACAAAATACCACCTGAGTTATACAAAACACAAGACACTTAGCAGCTTTGAGTCCAACAGCACCTCCCAACCTGTTTTAAAATGACTGATCAGACTTCCGTATTCAGTACAACATCATTTACAACAGCCAAGACACGGATGCAACCTAAGTGTCCACTGATGGATGAGGAGAAAAAGAGTATCGTTCGGCCATAAAAAATAAGATCTTACTATCTGGCAACATGGATGGCCCCTGAGGGGATTATGATAAGTGAAATGAGTAAGACAGAGAAAAACAATTAGATATAATCTCCCTTACACGGGAATCTTAAAACAAAAACAAACAAACAAAATCCAAACCAAAAACAAAACAAACAAAAACAACCCAAGCTCATAGATCCAGAGAAGATAGACGATAGACCGGTTGCCAGAGGTGGGAGGTGCGGGGCGGGCAACACAGGCCCAAGAGGGAACAACAACCAAACGAACTGGTTATTTGTGTGTGTGTTTTAAAGAACAATTTCAGGCATTTGCAGTCATCTTTGCAACTGACTTAAAACAATTATTTACAGATCATTCCATGTGTAACTTCTTTCAGTACACACTGCCTGCCCCTTTAGAATGAGATCTCTTCATTCCTGAATACTCATTTTGATGACTGTTTTGGTTGGCTGGCAAATTACTGATGACACTTCCTCCAGAAGTACACAGTGGTGTGTATTTTGTGAGCTGTTGCACTGAATATCATTTTTCTGTTTTCTTTATACGTGAGCAAACGTGGCTGGTGTTCTGAGGTCTGTCTTTCTAGCTCAAAAAGTGTGGTAGACATTTTATTAAGAACATTTATTACCCCAGCAAAAAGGCTTATGTAGAACTTTTACTCTTCAGAGATGTGTTTCTCTCTACCCCTTGCCCTGGAGTTACGGTGGAGCCTCAGAAACCAGGTTTTGCTGCTTCTCCACAGCTACCGGTTGTACGTGGCCATTGAGCCCTTGAAATGCAGCCTGTCCTGGTTGAGATGTGTGAAACACACGTCGACTGTTGAAGATCGTATGGAAAAAAGTACATGAAATCTCATTAGTAATTTTTAAAATACTGATGTTGAAATGGTAATATTTTGGATATAGAGGATTAAGTAAAATGTTACTATTAAAATCCCTTTCACTTGGTTTCATTTTGCCCTTGGAAATATGACCAGCGGAAAACTTGAAATTATACCTATGATTTGTCGTTGTATTTCTATCAGACAGCACTGCTCAAGAGCCAGATTCTAGTCGTATTCTGGCTCACAATGCTGAGTAATTTCAACAAGTCTCTTTCAGAAGATTCCATTTCCTCACCTGGAAATGGGTGAAAATAATTATACTAACCTCAAGGCTTACTGTGGGGATAAAATAATAATATGTGTGTAAAACTACTGTGTTGGCACATAATCAATTCTTATTAATGAGAGCTATTATTATTCTCAAAGGAAGGATTTTTTTGTATTTTTTGTAATCCTTATGACTCATAATGTTTCTAGGGTGTCCCCTGATGTGGCCAATTTGTTGCTGATTTTGCCTGAATTGTAGGGGCTTTTTTTGATCTGTGTGCATAGAATTCTTCTCCCTTCTTGAGAATTTTTCTTGGATTTCATCATCCTATGGATGGGCCACCCATCACCACCCTTGCCTTGAAGTTTCTGGAGTTCCTAATTTGCATTAACTTTTCATCACGCAGTCTCAGGGTAACATGTCAAAAAATACACCTCATCTGAAACACTGAGGGTCTAACATTTCACTCCCCAAGTCCAGCCTTTTATTCTTTCAAAGCGTTTGGAAGAAGAGTCATGTTCTCACTGGGAAAATGTCTTAACTTCCTAATTCTCAGTTCACTCTGCCCATTCCTGTCACTCGTCAAGTAGCTCTGGTTTTATTTTGTTTTGTTTTGGTTTGGTTTGGGGCCAGCTTATATTCCAAAATCCATCGCTGTCACCACATTGTGGAATCACTGATGTTGCTTTTTAACTCAAGCTGTGGACAGGTACAATTTTTCAGTACTAGGGAAGAGCACTGTATTCAAAGCCAAAGAAGTAGATTCTGGCATCAGTTCTGCCTCCGATTATTCCTTTGGTAAATTCCTTATTAACACAAGAAAACATGTGCTGTTTCCACAGCATGGGATTCTTGAGGACGCAGTAGAATAAGGCACAAGAAAGCATTTCCTTCTTTATCAGGGGGAATGGATTACAAAGGAGAAGAGGACAGCAGTGAAAACGGGAAGGGATCATGATGGGGAAAAGGTAGGCAAAGGGACACTTAATTACTTTGAATGTGCTTAGGTCTGAGCCCAGGCCAATTACAGCTCCTGACGGGGCATGTCACCTACATAGATCTGACACAACTGTTGTATTCTGAAGGACCACAGAGAATGGTGGACAAGACAGAGACAAAAGTCAGCACATTCAAGGAAGGCAACAACTTGGAAACCATGTATTACACAAAAATGTCACAAGGTATATTTAAGTGACAAAAGCGTTTGCCTTTGTGCTGGTGTTTGTGGAGTACTGCAGAGAGAACTTTAGATAACCGCACCCTGCTGTCCGGTGGGAGACAAACTTACATTGTTCTTCTCACGGGGGGTGGATAAACTGCTACCTACACTTCTCTACCTGTTTCCTAGGAAGATGTGCTTCCAGATGATGGGCATTTTCACTTAGGAGGCACTCATGCAAACTGGAAATCATAGGGTTTCAGGGTTAGAAAGAAGCCCAATAAAAAGAGCTACTGTTTTTAGATAGATGAGGCCCAGGGTTGGGCGGGGGGGGGGGCGGTGGTTAAGAATTGTCCAGGATCTCACATGTGATTCCTCCTAACACAGTCTCTTCCCCAAACTGAGTCTGGACATTTGGGCTGTGGAACCTGGGATGTAGTTCGAAGGGACTGCACTCGGCAATAGTTGAACTTCACGTGCAGTCTCCAAATACCCCCATGGGGCTGGAGCAGGTTCCAGTTAGACTCTGCCTGCAGAGCAAAGACAGACATGCTGGGACATGTCTCATGGAGGATATGATCTGCTCTAAGATGCCCTGCAGAAGAGTAAGGAATGAAGTAAGGTATGTGTGATCTTTGGGATTGTCTTGCATGGCTTCTGTAATAATATGGCAATACCCAGAGTAACATACATTGGTTAATTGTCTTTTAAGATTGTTACCTCTAGCTCCCCTTTATTGGTGAAGATTAAATGCAGGAAATGAGGTCTCGTAATGGAAAGCACAGTGCTTGGCACATTGTGGGCACTCAAAAATTCTATGTTTTCCCTTTCCCTTTCATATATTTGAAAATGGCTATGATTAACCTCTTAAATCTGTTCTTGTTCCTTCTCTCTGAGTCCCATGTTATATAGGAGGGCTGGCAGAGGTTAAATCTTATGTTTAGGTATGGAAAAGTTACCATTTTCCCATTCTCTTTTTTGTCTTGCTTGGGCCCTGGATTATTCATGTGGTTTGTGAATATAAGGGTCGGTTCTGTAAGGCCAGTGATGGACCTCTGGCCTTTGTGTAGCAAAGGTGAGATCATAGGATGGACGTGGATGCTTGAAATGCATCTGAAAATGTATTTAGAATGCTAGTCTTTGGCTTTTAAATATTACACATGGAAAATTGTAAGCAACCAACAAATTATAATCTGCGTGAGAAAAGAATCTTTCTGTGTGAGTTGTACAATTCACTTTATACACAGGCAAATATTTCTTTAAATAATGGGGTGTCCTAATGAGCGGGGCCTGTCCCCTTCTGAGAATCATAGAATCTTAATTAGGAAGGAACTTGGCATTCATCGGGCATAACCTTCCACTTTCTTCTGTAATATTCTATATAAATGGTCATTAATCTTCTGCTTTTGAATACTTCCAGAGATAAGAGACCATTACCTCCCAAAGGACCTTGTTCCATATTTAGAAACTCTATTAGAAATATTCGCCTTGTGCTGTACTGAAATCTTTTATCTTTTTGATTCCCTCATTGGTCCTGAGGATTAATAAAGACCAAATGCAAGTGTGTATATCATTGTCTGTTAACTCATGTGCCTGCCCCACTAGACTGTGAGAACCAAGAGGGTAAGGCCTGTAACTTTTATCTCTGTGCCCAGCTTTTTGGACAAAACCTGGTCAAAAGTGGCTCCAAGAAAAGCATGGATTCCATGCTTTGGGGCAACAGAGCAAGTCAACCAGCTGTTTGGAGACTGGCAGATCTCCTATGTAGGAAGGTGACTGTTAAGAGTCAGCCATCAATATTTTCTGTAACCATCATCCTGAATCCCACTTCATAATCTTTCTGATGTTGGTAACAAGCAGGCATCAGGCCTAAGAGAAAAGGAGATAAATCATGACCCTTGACTGGACAGGTGAATCATGAAACAGCCCCTACCCCAGAAGCTTCTCGTTGCTAGCTCAGGATCATCCTCACTCCAGTTGATGGCACGGGGGCGACTTTCTGGGCCAAGTGGGGCAAGATCAAAGCTGGTACGTAGGCAAGGTCTTCTCTGAAAACTGACAAGATATGTATTGCTGATTTAAGGCAAACCGTCTAAGGTAGTGACTACTTCGTTTAGAAAATAATCCTTGGCTGCAAGTGATAGGGCTGCCCCAAACCTCAGCAGCATCGTTGGTGGGGTGTCTTTTTATCCTCAGCAGGAAGCTCCAGTCCCAATAGGCTTTTTTTTTTTTTTTAAAGGTTTTATTTACTTTTGAGAGAGACACAGAGCATGAGCAGGGGAGGGGCAAAGAGAGAGAGAGACACAGAATCTGAAGCAGGCTCCAGGCTCTGAGCTGTCAGCACAGAGTCCGATGCGGGGCTCGAACACACGAACTGCGAAATCATGACTTGAGCCAGAGTCGGATGCTCAACCGACTGAGCCACCTAGGTGCCCCCCCACCCATCCCAGTAGGTCTTTAACAGAGGGGTCATGCTTAACATTTGTTCTTCAGGAACAACCAGAAAAAAAACCTCCACTGACAGCTTAGAGGACCCTTGTGCAGACACAATAACAGGGTCCCAGCTTAAAAGTTGGCTACAGAGAAGGAAATTCAACACCGGGGAGCACAGGTTTTGGAATCAGGTAGTTCTGAGTTTTAATTCTGGCTCTGCCATTTATGAGGTGCATACATGACTTGGGGTTAACCTCCCTAAGCCTCAGGTTCCTAGTCTGCATAGTGGGGGTAATAATAGCACCTGTTCCACAGAGTTCTGAGCATTCTATGAAAGAACCACACAAAACACAAGAAACAAAGTGTCCCATCAATAACACCTGTCACACTGCAGGCTATGGGGTCCAGAGGCACCGAAAGCAAGAATTCTGTGTTCAAGTGCAACCCAACAGTGGCAATTTCATTCCGCAGCGGCTGCAGCCCATGCCTCTCTCCTCCTTTTCAGATCTGCTCCACCTCCGTGTCTACTGAATTATACAATCCCGTATCTCATCTCATTTCATTTGGAAAGGGAAAAGTTAAACAGCAGCCTTGGCATTCATTAGATGCCTGATCTTAGGCAAATACTCCTCAACTCCATGCTTCAATTTATAAATTATCTGTGAGATGGAGGTAATAAAACTTCTCAGTCCACCCCACAGGGCTGTTGCGAGGAGTGAGTGACGGCATGCCGCCATCTACAAAGCTCTACACAAAAATAAGCCCCCCCCCCAACCCCCCGCCTCCTGCTCCTCTCTCCTCTGTTGAAAGGAGCTGCATGTCTTGAGTGGAGATCGGGGCACAAAGACGCACTCAGTCCTGGTAGCCTGTTGACATGGGGACTTGGAGGCTGGAAATGAATGGGCCCTGTAAACATCAGGAAGACCAATGAGCATTTCACAGGCCACAGAGACAAGCAAGCTGAGTGATCACTATTTGCAAATCTACACTAATTGGTCATTACTGAGAGAAGCATACCAGTCCACTGCGAATTTCCCACAGTTCATTTTTAATCATGCACCAATCCCTCATAAATTTCCTCTTCCCTCTTAGTCTATTCTCCGGCACTAACGGATATAATAAGGGGCCCGCAGGAGTATTTCTGAGAAATTCCATTTCCAACAGCTGTACAAAGCGATTTCTCGGCACCAGATCGGGGAGGCCATCGTGTGTGTCTGCTGAGGGTGCCATCTGACACACTTCCTGAACGCAACTACAGAACACAGCACACGTCCCTTCCCTTCCTATTCTTCCTCCTTTGCTAACATCAGGTAATGGATGGTGTTTTAATGCATTCATGGAAAGACACTCACCTGTCCCCAGGGATGCTCTTGGGACTTTACACGGGGTTGCACAGATGGAGCTGCCTTATTTATGCCACTGCAGGGTCACTGGTAGACAAATTTCTGGCGGCCCGCCCGTGGCCCAAGGCACAACGGGCCTCATGAATGTGGTGAGCCCTGACAGTGATAAAGAAACCCCTTTCTAATGGCTTTATTACTCTTGGGAACCAGCACTGAGCTTATTGTATATCATCATTTTGCAAATATTTTCATAGGCCAGGCATCACACTAGGCACTGAAGACAGCAGGGTGATGAGAAGCAGACGTGATCTCGGCGCTTTGGAGCCAACTATCTGGGGAAGAGGACATTTACCAGCTTACTACACAAAGGCAGGAAAGAGCACACAGGGATGAGTTTACTGAAGAAATGTAGGAGACCCTATGAGAACCTATAACAAAGGAACCCCTATGAGATTATGAAGGCAGGGAAGATTTCTCAACATAAATGTAGCTTAAGCAAAAGAACACGGAATTAACCAGCAATGGGAAAGAGGAGGCAGGCTGGGGGACAGAGGTTAACAGACAGAAAAATAACCAGTGCAGCAGCCCCCTGGTGGGAGGGAACAAGCAGAGCAGACGTGATGATCTAATGGAGGGAGGCAGGAGCCAGAAAGCCCAAGGAGATGCCACTCAGGACTGTGGTCTTGATCTTAGGAGCACGGGGAAACCATGGAAGGTTTTATCCACAGGAAAGGGGATGGCATGGTTGGGCATGCCGTTGGGAAATCCAACTCACGCTACTGATGGAGAATACATTTGGGGGAGGAGGAGTGAGCAGAGCAAAGGGGAAAAGACTAGTCTGGACAGAGACTGCGGTTGTGTTAGGGAGAGGTCACAAGAGCTCAGAGTGGGATGGTGGCAGGGGAGACGGGAGACCAGCTAGGATGTGGAGTGGACAGACACACGGTGAGGAAGAGGGGCTGTCAAAGACGAACTCTTGGTTCTGGGGGTGCAGCTAAGCAGACAGATAATGGTGCTACAGCCAAGAGATGCTCAGGCTGCAGGGAGTAGGCAGATCACGGTTTAGGGTTTGCAGAGCTGGATTATGCATAAATCATTATTACTGTGATCACCAATTATGGCCAAATTATGTGTACAAAATGGTTTCACACCCATTGTCCTTACAGGATTCGGACAAGAGTCTCATGGGATACAGGATGGTGGGAGATGGGCGCGAACTGGTAGGGAGATAAAATGCAGGTGTTCAGGACCTTGCACAGTGTAGCTGGGAGCAAAGGTCACACTAGAGGACAGGACACTGAAGACAGCATCCTTTGGAACACATCAGATTGTTTTTGTATTTTTTAAGCCATGGAATCACCAATTCAAATGGATAAAAATCCAGTATATAAAGTAATAAACAGCAGGTCCATCTGGATTAAAGTGGTCATAGGACAGTCAGAGCACCAACCCTCCTTCCCCCATCTCGTTCAAGACCTCAGGGAAGCCCTGCGTCCCCAGGAGATTATAGCCCTTGCTATACTCCTTGCCTTACTCCTTCAGTTTCCCAATGGTCCACAGGTTTCCTAACAGGCCATATAACCCAGAGTATTTTAATCCTATGTTGCCTTGGCTGCAAAGGGGAGTGTATGGGGCATTTTCAAGAACTTGCATTTCAGGCACCGCTGGGCCTTCATAGGAATTATCTTGTTCAGGGTCTGACTTGGTGGCCGGCCCTGATCGAGCCAGGGCTCAGGACCCAAATCAGATGGTTCTTCAATGGCAAGTGAGGATATGAACCTGGGGTTTTGTTCATCTACTTTTGTGTTTTCTTAAAGAGTAGGGTGTACAGGCTTACAAGGGACATGGCACAGGATAGTCCCAAAAAGGAGAACGAAGAAGGAGGCAGGAGCATCCGTGAGAGCCAGGCGCTGTGCCTCCCCTCCCGCTGCTTTTCCCCACTGTGTTGGCGCTTAGACCCTGGGAGACAGAGAGGCTTGCTTTCACCTTAATTAGTGCAGCAATTTGCTAAATTCTGTTTTTCCCTTTTAAGAGTGTTAATCAATTTTAGCTCAGAATAGATTGGAATGGCACACAAATTACCACGACAATCCCCAAATGCTAAATTCTGAACATCTCGATCAACCTCAGAGCCTGAAATATGGGAAAATCAGAAACTCCGGCCGGCATCTCTGTGATCTATTTAAAATGTTATGGCTCCGAAATGAAAAGATAATGGCTTTATGAGGTTTGGAACAAGCAATTTGCTCGAATCTGCCTCATGCCTAGGTGTTTAGTCCTTCCCAAGGTGATTGGAGACAGAACATCAACATATTTCTGCAAAGTTACATGTTCCTCTAACAACAGCAATTTGTTAAATCCACAAGCATTACAGGGTACCAACTGTGCACTAGAAATTAGAAAGGAGTAAGACGTGCTCCCCGCCCCCTCCCCCATTAAGAAGGTTCTAAACTAAAGCGGTAGACAGACACGTGAATAGAGAACATCTTCCTCTTTTCTGGAGAGGTCAGGGAAGGTTCTCGGAGGAGGTGCCAATGCCGCAGCGTCCTGCAGGGTGAGGAAGAGTTGTGAAAAGGCAGGTGCAAGGGCAGGCCAGATAGAAGGAACACCATCAGCAAAGGCTCCAACACAGGAGAGCCAGCAGGGACCAGAGGTGGTTTCTTAGAGCGGAGTATGGGACTGGAAGAAGAGTCAAGAGCCAGAAGCAGGACTTCTTAATGAGACCATGAATCTCAGTCCTGATGCAACAACGTGGCACAACATGGATTCTAAACAAGGAAATGGCATGACCAAATGAGTCTCGTCTGGTGAAACCCTCCAGTCCAACACAGTCTGTGCTATTTATTCAGCATAATCTTTTAAAGCACATTGACACATATTCTCTCATTTTTGCCTATTAATTATCCAATTGAGGTTGATATTATAATCACCTTTTCACTGATGAGAAACAGACAAAGCAAAGGTCTAAGTTATTTGCTTTCTATCTTATGACCAGTAAATGACAACATACGAATTACAACCTGGGCCCATCTGACTCTGAGTTCAGCACTGACCTCACTGGGGAGCAGAATTCTCTAGAATGGCCACCACGGACCTCTTTCAGATGTATACCAGGCCAATGGCCTCCACCTCTAAGGAAAGCCCTGGTGGCCAGAACCGCACAGACCAACATGGATTCTGTGCTGAGGACGTGGTTGCTCTAATACTTTCCGCAGTCAAATCTGATGCGGGTGGCAAACAACCTTAATTATACTCTGGATGTTTCCAGTTGAAAGCTGAGATTTCCTCCACTGCCAGTCTGCCGAACCACAACCAGGAAAAGCTTCCAGCATGAGGAGCTGAGGGGGCCACCTCTCCCCTCCCGCCTGTACCTTGAGCTCGTCCGCATTGTAGAAGTCTACACGTACGGCGGGCACCATCCACGTCTGGAAGAGCGTCGCCAGGATCTGCTCTGCGATGGAGTCGGCGATGAGGTGGAAGTGGAGAGGGTTCCGTCTGTGGGAAGCGGGGAGAAGACGGGTCAGCAGGGAGAGTTCCAGCCATAGAATCACATGCTTACCAATTTCACAGCAGCTGTGAAAGTCAGTCAGGCACGTTACCAACCCAGCGCTAAAAAGGAGAGAAGGCATCTCACGCAACCTCAGGATTTCAGAGAGGGTAAAATCATTGGTAACGCTCCATCCAAGCCAACCACCATACCTGTTACTAGCATATTTGTGTTTCCAGAAATCTTAAGCATATGTAACAATTTGGTCAAACAGTATCTGCATTGGTTTCAGAAGCACATGGACAGAGAAGGGTCTCTGGACTGGCTGAATGCAACTGGGAAGATTCTGAGTTCTGTTTTCTGCTTGCTCCTCTCTAAAAGGAACCTAGGCATCCAAGATGGCATCACCGGGGGCTCCCATCACTGAATGTCAGCTTACCCTCACTTAATATTCCTACAGCTTTTCTTTGTTCCACATCCATCAACCAGCCATTACTGAGGCAGTACCCAAAATACAAACTAGCATTACACATGGGAAAAGCTTCTGGAGTCAACCAGAAATGGGTTCAAGTCCCAACTGTGGTATTTATTAGTGGGGATTCTGAGCATGTCACTTCTATTTCTTCACTGCTGCTGCTTCATTCTGTAAAACGTTGAGAAACATCTCCTTATCGGGCTACTGTGTCGATAAGTATAATATATGATGCATATCAATAATAAACACAGATAGGACAATAAATAGAAGATATGTTCTCTTGAGAAAGCACCAGGCACAAAGCCATAGTTCAATCCAGGAGGACTACTCTCATAAATACTATCGAGCTAGTAAAAACAGCAGCATAAATTGTAACACCATACATGAGCACCTTTGGGAAATCTAAAGATGAGAATGACCTGGTCCCTGTGACTTCAAGGAGCTCATAGTCTTCAGAGGGACGGGGGAATCCACAATTAAATACAAACACAAGGTGGAACATAATGTTGGTAACAACCACAATAGAACACAATGTTCTATGGGAGTAAAGAAAAAGAAGGGCTAATTCTGACTGGCTCAGGAGTACAAGGAAGAGTTGGGGGAGCAATACCTCAAAAGATAAAGGGGTTTGAAAGGAAGCAAAGGAGAGGGGGACACAATCCAAGGAGAGTAATAGGAGACTATGGCCAGAGCCGAGGGGCATGCCAGGAGTATGTGGGGACAAGCAGTTAGCTGGGACCCAAGGGTCAGAGCAAAGGAGGACAAAGCGCAGGAAGCAGTGCAGTGAACGCCCAGTTAAAGAGTCCAGACTTCATCAGTGAGGCGTGGTAGCAACATGACTGATTTCAGCTCTTGGCCCCCGTGCAGGCTCTCCCCAGCCCTGCTCTAGACCCTCCCTCAGATTCCCATGCTCCCATGCTGTCTTCACCTCGGCCTTTGCATATTTGGTTTGCTCTGTAAGAAACCTTCTTGCATTTGCTCCTTTGATAACTACTTATTGAGCACCTACTACTTAGCGGGAGATGAGCAGGATGCTGGGGACAAGGTAAGACACACCATCGCTGCTGTTGGAAATCTCATGGTCTGGCCCTCTCCTCTCCCACCATTCACGCTGCCCAGTCAGCATCTATCTCTTATCCAGCCTTCAGTTCTGAGGTCTACCACCATTTTCTCCTAGAGTCCTTCCCTGACTACCCATGACTGGGTCAGGGGCCTTCCCAACGAAAAGCCATCTTAGTGCCATGTACCCACCCTTAGGTTTTGCTCACCTGTTTACCTGTCTAGATCCTCACATGACTGTGAGCTTAGGGAGGTCAAGGATTGTGCCGGTCACGTTCAAGTGGATCACCTTATGATGTAGCTCTGTGCATGGAATGCAGGAAGAGTTCAATAAATGAACTGAATGGAGGGATGGGTGATGGAAAGTGGACAGATAAGGGGAACCAAGGTGGACACATCATTTGGAAGACGGGACTAGGTGAATGTGAAATGAGGATCTGAGTAGGACTGAGTCTGGGGAAGAACAATAAGGGAGCTGAATCTAGAGGGATTTTAGGAAAAGAGATCTTAGATATGGGGGGAAATGGAGAAAAAGAAGCAGAAGGGGACACTGAGGTTCCTGGGTTGGTGGTGGTATCTCCAGGACAGGGGATAGGAGAAGAAAGGTATATTGGAGGAAGATGATGGGTTTGGGATTGGAGGCACCAAGTTTAAGATGAGGGTGGTAAAGCCAGATGGAGCTGAATGGATGAGTCTGGACCCAAAGGCAATTATTATCCAAGGCAAACCCACCATCTACATAACAGGTGCTCAAGGCTGACAAACTGAATAAATGAATACAAGACCCAATCAGCACTGCAGAATTTCTCCACGGGGACCCATTGCCTGAAAAGTGCAAATTTGCCCATAAACTACCTATAGTCAAGGGGAAGGGGCACACCTGCCCTACAACATTCCCTGGAAGCCCTAAGAAGCTTCCCCATAAGAAGCTACCAGGTGGCCCGAGGGAGGACTGGTGCCAGTGGCGGGGGCATGTTTATCAGCCAGTGACTTGCCTGAAGGCTAAATGAGAGGCAGCTCATCAGAGTCACTGGGAAGACACATGGGTCCATTTAGCCCTCAGTGTTGGCACGGCCACCCCCCACCCCACCCACAGGAGCCACAACGGAGACTTATGCATCCAGAATGGATAAAGCTAAGCCTTTGTAACTGTCAGTTTGCATTTGTATCCACAATAGAGGAACGGCATAATTTTAGACACCGAATGGCAATACCAAACAGACCAACCTACATATATTCGTTCCAACACGATCACGCCGTCCACACGTCTGTATCTCCATGTGCAGCTTGCTCTCCAGGGAATACTCACCCCTACTTAGAGGTCCCACGAATTCCTGTTCATCCTTCAAACTTCCCTTTTTAAGTCATTTCCTCCAGGACACCTCCTATAAGCCCTCTCTCGTCCTTTTTCCTGCTAACCTGGCATCTCATACGAAAAACATGACTACCATTCCTAGCACGGCACTACGATACTTATTCAAACATGTGGTTCCTTGTCTCTACTACGAGGCCCCCAAGGACAGAAACCATGTTTTCACCTCCATCTCCAGTGCCCTGCAGAAAGCCTGGCACATAACAGGGGCTCAACAAACACTTGTGCAACAGGAAAAGAAAGCCAACGTCCCTCCTTCTAGGCCACCATTAACTTTACCGTAAGAATGGTAACAATAGTCAATGGCAGTCTACATCAATGCTTCGGAGCTGGGGGCTCTGCTCCAGAATGTCTGGAGTGGAGCCCTGGCTGCATGAACTGCTAACTGAAGGCCCAGAAGCACATTACTTCATCTTTCTAGGCATCAATCTATTCATCTCCAAATCAAGAATGGTAAGTAAACAGTACCGCACTGTGCACACTAAGTGACATAATGTATATAATTTTTTTAATGTTTATTTATTTTTGAGACGGGGGGGGGAGAGAGGGGGGGGAGAGAGAGGGAGAGGGAGAGAGAATGAATGGGGGAGGGGCAGAGAGAGGGAAACGAAGAATCCGCAGCAAGCTCCAGGCTCTGAGCTGTCAGCACAGAGCCTGACACGGGGTTCAAACTCATGAACCACAAGATCGTGACCTGAGCTGAAGTCGGATGCTTAACTGACTGAGTCACCCACGTGACCCAGCATAATGTATATATAAGGTGTTTAGCAAAGTGCCTGGTGTGTAAGATTTCAACGTATGTTAACCCCTGGTATGGTCTGAATGTTGGTGCCCTGCCTGCTCAAATTCCTATGTCAAACCCTAGCCCCTAAGGTGAAGGTGTCAAAACGTGGGGCCTTTGGGCCCTACTCCCAAAGCAGGTGAGGGTAGAGCCCCACTGAAAGGGATTAGCGCCCTTAGAAAAGAGGCCCCAGAGAGCTCCCCCTCTCCTTCCATCATAGGATGCAGACAGAAGTCAGCAACCTGTAACCGAAAAGCAGGAAGGCAGGCTCCCCCCAGAGCCAGACCATGTTGGTGCCTGACCCTGGATTCCCAGCCTCCAGGACTGAGAGGAATCAACATCTGTTGTCTATGAGCCCTACCCCGTCTGTGGTATTTTGTTATAACACCCTGAGTGGATGGGGCCACCATTACCAGTGTTAACTTGGGGAACTTATTTTCTCTACTGCTTTACATCACTTTTCAAATGAAGTAATTTCAATTAGTTCCTCCATCCACAAACCCCAAAATGAGTTGAATGAATAAACATGCAACAAAGAGCTGTCAAGCAGTAAGTACAAGTAAGGCATAACAGGGATTTAGGTGACTCAGGAACTGGAACTCTCCTCTCTTCGGGAAGCTATCAGGCTGGCAGAAACAGAGACAGAGAGGACACAGATAACTAAATAAACATTGGAACACGGGTGGGCCGGAACACGGGGCTACCTCACACAACTGCTAAGTTTGGGAACTGCACACCTCCCGGGGAGACATTTGAACGGACAGTAAGTGAAGGGTACCCTTAGAGTTGGGTGGTGAGCAACTGTGCAACTGTACGGGATGGCTCTGCAAGGAGACACAGAAAAGCTACAGGAGTGGAAGAGGCTACTTCTCCACGGTGGAGAATCTAGGATGTTTGCGTGGACTGCGTGGCTGTTAAACCAGACATTCAGGTAAGAAAAGATGGGAGGATGAAGACGTTCTGCAGGGGTGACAGAATCAGGAAAGGGACAGAGGCAGGGAAGTACACAGCATGTCTATGACGGAACAACAGTTTTATCTGGGTTGACCACACTGCTGCATTTGGTGGACACCTCCTGCATGCCAGGAATAGGGAGGATAAAAAGAAAAAATCAAAGTCCTAACGGAAGGCTGAGCCAGCGTGTGTGACCTCTTAAGATCCATGACTTTCATTCTCTAAGAGAAGGAGACCCAGACAAGACTTGGGTGCCGAGCAGGAAGGAGATCAAAGCTGTAATTCGGGACGTTAATCTGGCAACAGAGCAGAGGATGCGCCAGCATGGAAAGAGCAATAGGCCCACAGAGGGCACGGAGAGCGCTTGTGTGAGGCCTTCCCCTTACAAGCTCTCACTCTGGTCTATTGTAAGTATCTCCCCAGAATGAAGAATCAATCCAGAGAGACACTTAGCTCATCTTTAGGGCAAATCTAGCTGTTTGCTTGGCCAAAGGGGTCCATGTGCCTCATTAGATGACTATGAAAATGTTTAATCAGAGGGCACACCAGGGTCCCCAGGCCAGGGGACCATGGAGGACCTGGCATATTGCTGATGATCTCCGCAATCCAACACAGCTCACCAGCAGCTTGGTCTCACTCCCTGGAGGCAGAATGCCTGGAAAGGCTCTACTGAGCTCCGCCTTCCACACCACCGTGAGAATGAGGGTCCTGTCAACCGCACCTCTCGGCAGCCACAGGACAAGCATGTGAAAACACTGCCCAGACCACTTTGTTTCAAGTTTCTGTGTAAACCAGAATGTTTCCCTTGAGCTTTAATCTATAAATCCAACCATCCACTAGACGGTCCCACCTTCATGCCCACAGACCACTCAGAATCAAGATGGCCTAATTACAACCCTCCTAATACCAGGTTACTACGAGTTTTGCAGACTGTTTAGTACCCGTCTTCCCTCAAGAATGTAAGCTCCATGCGGACAGACATTTGGCTGTGATCCATGGTGCAGCCTAGCTCTCAGAACGACACCGGGCATATTAAATAGGGGCCTCTTACACATGTCTGTCTTCCTGGATTCCTTGCCGGGGCTAAAGGCACATCATTCAACATGGGAGTACTGCTTGGGCTCCTTCCCGGCCCATCTCCCACACCCCCTATCAATTCCATGCCCTGAGAGGCAGCTCAGCCCAGTGGTCAGGAGCCAGATCTCTACAGCCAAATTGCCTGGCTGCTTCTTATCATGGTTTGTCACAAAGTAATGATATGAAGTTGAGCAAGCCACTTAGTCTTAGAGTCTCAGCTTCTCAGGTTGTTATTATCAGATTGACTTAAAATGTATGAAGCACTTAGAACAGTGACCCACAAGGAGTAAGGACTTAACACACATTAGCATTTATTAGCCTGTCTGCTCTTTGGTGAGATCTCATCAATATATTCACCCCTTCTCTCATAGGGTCTCTGTGCTGGTTCCCTCCAATAGATCCTCTGTCCTGTAAGCCCTCAACTCCCTCCAAAATGATCACACAACCCCCTGCTCACTGTACAATGAGTTGCGTCCAGCATTCCTGCTTGGAGCTAGCAGGACCTTTGATAATCTCACCCTGTCCACCTCTCCAAGCTCACGTCTTCCTACTCCCTCCTCAAACTTGCATTCCAATCATTCTCTTGCCCAGACCTGCATATGACCAATTCCTCTCCCTCTTCAGGAGTAAAGAGTGACCTGCTCAGGGAGGCCCTTCATGGCCATGCCCTCCAAAGTGCCCCCTCCCTCCCCTATGGCTCTCCACCACCTTGCTTCTTCCTAGCACTTCCTTTTTATTGTTTAAAAAAATTTTTTAATGTTTTATTTTTGAGAGACAGAGAGACAAAGCATGAGCAAGGGAGGGGCAGAGAGAGAGGGAGACACAGAATCCGAAGCAGGCTCCAGGCCCTGAGCTGTCAGCACAGAGCCCGATGCGGGGCTCGAACTCACAAACTGTGAGATCACAGCCTGAACTGAAGTAGGATGCCTAACCGACTGAGCCACCCAAGCGCCCCATCTTCCTAGCACTGCTTAGCACTGGAAATCTCTACATTCATCTTCAGGTCTACCTCCTGCCCACCCACTAGAATGGGAGCTGTGTAGGGTGGAGTTTCGCTATTTCACAACACACCGCCCTCATTTTCTCTCTCTACAAACCCAGTGCTAAGCAAGTGCCTAGTTGTGGGTACAGATTAATCACATTTTCCTGCAGACTTGTGTGCTTGCTGTCTCTCTTCCTTAACCGCGTTCATGTTCCCTCCCTACCTGCGCTTCTAGCCCTCTGTGGTCAAGTTTCAGCACCACTGCTCCGGGGAAGCTATTCCACTAGATCAGATGCCCTTCTTTGTGCTTCTCATGGACGCTGGGGCTCAAAACACATGTGACCGCCATAATCTACTGACACTCACTTCTCTGTTTCCTGCTAGATGGAGTCTAGGCACTGGGATTGTATTTTGTGAATAATCTTATCCTCAGAGTTTCAATAGCCCCTTGTAGATGTAACATCCAGTACCTGTTTATTGAAAGAATAAATAAACAGACAATAATTACCAAAGAGATCCAAATGTTCTCACAGTTTGACACAGTTACCTGGATGTTACAAGTAGAGGCACTTACAAGAAAATGATGGAGTAAATCTTTTAGCATTAGGTTATAGAATGGTTTCTTTTTCTTTTTTTAATTTTGTTTTCATGTTTATTTATTTATTTTGAATTTTTTTTTATGTTTTTATTTATTTTTGAGACAGAGAGAGACAGAGCATGAGCAGGAGAGGAGCAGAGAGAGAGGGAGACACAGAATCTGAAGCAGGCTCCAGGCTCTGAACTCTCAGCACAGAGCCCAATGCGGGGCTCGAACTCACAAACTGTGAGATCATGACCTGAGCCGAAGTTGGATGCCCACTCGACTGAGCCACCCAGGCGCCCGTCATGTTTATTTATTTATTTTGAGAGACAGAGACAGAGCATAAGCAGGGGAGGGGCAGTGAGAGAGGGAGAGAGAGAGAAAGAGAATCCCAAGCAGGATTGGATTGGGGCTCAATCTCACAAATCACAAGATCTTGACCTGAGCCAAAATCAAGAGCTGGATGCTTAACAGACTGAGCCACCAAGGCGTTCCAGGGAATGGTTCCTTTGACACAAAATCCAAAGCACAATCAACAAAAGAAAAAATGAACTGGTTTTCGTCAGAATTTAAAACATCTGTGTTTCAAAGGACACCATCAAGAAACTAGAAAAGATAATCTCAGAATGGGAGTAAAAGTTTGCAAAGCTTTTCATAAAGGACCTGTAGTCATAATATATAAAGATCTTTTACAACTCAAACACTAAGCAAGCTGATCAAAAACTGAGTGAAGGATCTGAACAGCTATTTCTCACAGAGGAGATATGATGGCCAACGAGCACAAGGAAAGATACTCCATATCGTCAGTCACCAGGAGATGGCAATCAAAACCACAAAATACCAGTTCACAGCCACTAACATGTCTCAAACAGTAATAATGAAAAAAAAAACGACAATAACAAGCGTCGGTGAGGATGTGGGGAGACTGGAACCCTTATTTGTTACTAGAGAGATGGTGTTAGTGAGAGATGGTGTAGCTGCTTTGGACACAGGTTCTTGGAGTTTCTCTAAAAATTAAGCATAAAAAGTTACTGCCGCTGAGCTCCACAGCAGTCCTACTCCTAGTTATACACAAAACCCATGTTCACACAAAAGCTTGCACACAAACCTTTGTAGTAGCATTATCCGTAACAGTCACGAAGCAGAAACAACCTTGATGGCCACCAAGTGATGAACGGACAAACAAAACGTGCTCGAGCCACGCAGTGGAATGTTACTGGCAATGAAGTGCAATAAAGCACAGACACAGTCCACAACACGGATGGAAACATGATGCCAAGGGAAACAAGCCACTCACGAAAGACTAAATAGTAGAAGGTCCCATTTCTACAAAATGTCCAGAACAAACACATCCACGGGAACAGAAAGACAAGTGGCCGCTGGGGGATGGAAGAAGGGGAAACAGGGCAAGACTCTGCATGGATACAAGGGCTTCTGAGGGTATAGAAATGGTCTAATATTAGGAAGCAGCGATGGATGGACAACTCTGAATATTCAAAACCAACAAGCAGGCTGTACACATTTAAGGAGTGAACGCTACAGTATGTGAATCAAATCCCAATACTTATTCATTTGCTTGTGATGGGATGTGACCTGTGGGTTTGGGGGAGGAAAGTAGACCCGGTCTGCTTGGCGGTCTCTGGCTTCCTTCCTCAGGGAGCTGTGTTGTACAATAAACGGTCCGCCACATGGGGAAGGCCAGCCTCTGACTGGGAGGGAAACTCAACTGGTCGGGACAAAAAAGAGCCCAATTGTGCCCACATTTGAAAGAACATCCCACAGCCCAGAGCAAACTGCAATAAAGGTGGTATTTCAATTTCCAGGTGTGACTTCTGAGTCTTACTTCACTTTTAGTTCCTAGCTCAGGAAGGCGTGAATTCGTTGTGTGTATGTGTGTGTGTTTAATGTTTATTTTTGAGAGACACAGAGACGGAGCACACGCGGGGGAGGGGCAGAGAGAGACACACACAGAATCTGAAGCAGGCTCCAGGCTCCGAGCTGTCAGCACAGAGCCCGACGCGGGGCTCGAACCCATGAACCAGGAGATCATGATCTGAGCCCAAGTGGGACACTTAACCGACTGAGCCACCCGGGTGCCCCAAGGAATAGTTTTAATGATACGGCGCCTTCAAATTCCAAAATCAGCCAAAGGCCGAGAGCCTGCCACCTATTCTCTTTTGTTCAGTGGAAGATTAGCAAGAGTTAGACAGATGTTAATGACATATTCACACCAACAGAACTTTACCAAGGGAAGGATAAGCACTTATCCAGAATTTCTTAGTATTCACACGCACACACACACACACACACACACAAAGATAATTTCCTTGATAGATGATTCATTGTTATTTAATTTTATTTCTGTACGACATCAAAAACAGCCTTTTATACCAGCCACCAATTATATATGCATTTGGGGAGCATTGCTTTGAGCCCATGAGAAAAGGCTTCTATGTGAACAGGCCAGAATATCTTAATACAGAACGGGTCCCATGTAGCTTGCTGGGGCCTGAACGACACAGACATTAAGTCTGGTCTATATTCAGACCAGATCACGCTTTGACAACAAAGAAAGAAGCAAGTGCATGTTTTATCTTCAGCAGAGCCTGCGGACTTCGCTTATAATGAGCAATGCTCCTGCCGCCTCTGATTTCCTTAACTGCTCCCCTGGTCCAGGTTGGGATGCCGTAAATATGGTAATACAAAGAGCAAAGATGATTAAACCCCAGCTTTCTCCCTGCCTTTCCTTTCTTATCTTGTCAGGAATGTGCCACAGCCCCTACAAGGCAATCTAGGGTCTGCTTTTATTAAAATACACAGGGACATCTGAGCTGAAATAATCCTTAATTATTAAGTTTACAATGGAATGGCAATTTTTAGAAAAAGAAAGAGCCTGTGGCAGCGGCTCCAATGCTCAGTGAATCTGTTACACTTGGAGATTTAATACAACTTATTGCAGAAAAACACAGCCGCCAGAATGAGGGTTTCTCGGTGTGCGTTCCCAGTTAGAAGGAAGAGAGGTAGCACTGATCATGTGGGAGGGTTCAAGGGCAAGTCAGCATCACATCAGAAGAGCTCTCCGTGGGAGAAATACAGAGCAACTTTCCAAAAACAAACAAACAAAAAGGCCTCATGGATTCCAGGCTTTGGCACAACCAAGGTTAGAATCCCAGGAGCATCATTTACTCACCTGTGACCTTGAACAAGCTATTTAACCTCTGTGAGCCCCAGTTTCCTCATCCATTTGTGGGGGCAGTGGCATCTACTGTACCGGGTTGGGATGAAGGTCAAATACAATGGCCTATGTGATGCCTGGTATCTGAACTACACATATCACTTTTCTTTGGCTTTACATGTACGTGCATGACCAAATAGCATAGGTATCCTACCTGTTCGAAGATATCACATGACCATAGCACTTTCTCTTTTCCCTAGGTTTACTGAGGTTGAGTTGACAAAAACTGTATATATTTAAGGTATACATTAAATATATTACGAACGTTTAAGGTGATGTTTTTACATATGTGTGGAATGTGAAATAATCACCACAATCAAGCTAATTAAGTTAACTATCACCTCACAGTTACCACTTCCTTTCCTCCATGCTTTTTTCTTAAGTTTTACAAGAACACTAATGTCCAAGCCTTTAAAACCACTATTTATTTTATACTCAGCACCTCAAAAATACATACTTCAGTGGAGGGATGAAGGGGTGATTACAGACATCATAGTAGCAAAACAATGTCCACAAGGTCACCCAAAATGATGATTAAAAACAGAAAGAATAATGATATTCAAAATAGTAACCCCCAACCCACCCCACACCCCTGCCACCCCCAGTTGAGGGCTCAGATTCTGAAGCTAGACTGACTGGGTACCAACCCATATCTGAGCATCCTGAGACTCTGAGCTAGGACTTAACATGAATTCTCAGCTTCCTCATCTCTAAAAGGGGGTGATAATAGTACCCACCTCCTGGAGTCACAGGAGCATTAAATGCATTAATATCTGAAAAACACTTAGAGAAGAGCCTGATATAGAGTGAGAGCTACATTTATATTTGTTCAATAAACAGAATACAGGAGTGCCTGAGTGGCTCAGTGGTTAAGTGCCCATCTCTTGATTTCAGCTCAAGTCATGATCCCAGTGTCGTGGGATCAAGCCCCATGCCGGGCTCCATCTGAGCTTAGGGTTCTCCCTCTCTCCTGTTCTGTCCCTCTCCCCAGCTCCCATGCGCGCGCGCTCTCTCTCTCTCTCTCTCTGTCTCTCAAAAAAAAAAAAAAAAAAAACCAGAAATGTTTCACATAGATTATCTCTGTTGACAGTCAAGCAGAGCTGTAAGAAAGGTTACAGAACAAGCCAAAGCTCTAAGAAGTACAGAGACTTCACTAGGGTCACCTGGCTCATAGATGGCAAGACCAAAATCAGAACCTACTTCTGTTTGTTTGTTTTATTCAAATCCTAGGTTCTTCCCTTCACAAGCTAGACTCTACTTGTATAATAAGCTTAAGCCTGAATAAGCAATAACACAATTAGAGACGGATACTTGGCACAAATAGGCTGTTTTACCCTCCATGTTCTTCAGGGGCACGAGTAAAGTTAAAAAACAAAACAAAACAAAACAAAAACAAAAATCCAGCTGCTTGATATGCAAAGTAAGGGAAATCACCCAGCTTCTTCCTGCCAACGGGACTATACAGTGTAAGAATCAGTAGATCATTCCAGCAAACAAATATTAAATTTTTACAAGCTGGCCCACCTTCCTGCCCAGGAGGTAAACACTTAGCTACTAAGTAACTAAGTAATTTTTTTTCGCTCTGCTCACTAAAAGCTTCGCTTCCTTGAAGAACAGCTACACTTCCCAGTTTATTTGCAAATGGGATTGGAGTTACAGGTCGTCCCCCAATTTCCTTTAAAAGCCCTTCCATGGACACATATCGTGCTATTCTCTATGAGATAAATCCTTGTGCACATGTATTTTGTATTCATTCTTTCTCATCCACCTTTTTTCTTTGCACAATGAGATGACCCAAAATACACGTAAAGAGAAAACAAAAACAATATCACCTTTATTTCTACCTCTCCAAACACATGAAAAATTCCATTTTTAAACAAAGTCTCTGCTAGTCTTTCTCCTACCAGTGTTTTCAGAATATTTGTGCACATCTGCACACGTGTGACACATATGTGCTTGTATTTATACAGCAGAATGATATTATGCACATGTTTTGAACTGTGTTATCACTTATTTTATATCATAAAATACAATTTGTCCACCAACTGAGAACATGGGTTACTATATAAAAGAGTGATGCACTATTTGGTCTTATTGTTTTTAAGAATGATTCAAATTAAAAAAAAAAAATTTAGTGTTTAGTTATTTTTGAGAGAGAGACAGAGACAGAGCATGAGTGGGGGAGGAGCAGAGAGAGGAGCACAGAACCTGAAGCAGGCTCCAGGCTCTGAGCTGTCAACACAGAGCCTGACGCAGGGCTCAAACCCACGGATTGTGAGATCATGACCTGAGCCGAGGTTGGATGCTTAACTAAGCCACCCAAGCATCCGAGTATGATTCAAATTTTTATCATTATAAGCAGTATGTCATAAAAGTGTTTTCTATAATCAGGATTATCCTTTTTTTTTTTTAAAGATTTCTTAAATATTTTGAATTTTTTAAATGTTTATTTTTGAAAAAGAGAGAGAGAGAGCGAGCGAGCAGGGGAAGGGCAGAGAGAGACAGAGACAGAGACAGAGACAGAGACAGAGACAGAATCCAAAGCAGGTTCCAGGCTCTGAGCTGTCAGCACAGAGCCTGATGCGGGGCTCAAACTCACAAACTGTGAGATCATGACCTAAGCCGAAGTCAGACGCTCAACTGACTGAGACACCCAGGTGCCCCTTAAATATTTATTTTTGAGAGGGAGGGAAGGAGGGAAAGAGAGAGAGGGAGGGAGAATCCCAAGCAAGCTCTGTGCTGTCAGAGCAGAGCCCGATGCAGGGCTCAAACTCATGAACTGTAAGATCATGACTTGAGCTGAGATCAAGAGTTGGATGCTTAACCAATTGAGTCATCCAGGCCGCCCAGGATTATCCTCTTAAGACAGAGTCTCTGAAGTCGTCATATAGGGTCAAGGTCTTGGGCATAACACCATAAAATCTCTTTCCAAAAAGGTTATAGCAATTTCTGGTTCTGGTAGGAGTATACAGGAGTGCCTACATCACTCTTTTACTCTCTTTTAAAATCTACTATGTCAACTGTCACCAGGCATACTGCGGAAGTAAAATTGATTTGGTGTAACAAAGCAAGCCTTAAATGAAAATTTGCTGAAAGTCTTGTCTGGAAAATAAATCTAATTGCTGTAATTAACAGAGAAAGCCAAAAGAAGCATCCTACACCACTATTATTACATTATTATTAACACTAGAAAGGTACTTCATTTGCCAAAGTATTTTATAACCATGTATTGGTTAATCCCCATAACGTGCTTCGGAAGGAGTGAAGCTATTTATAGCTGGACTTTCTGAGCTGAAAGTCTTTCAAAAGTCCTTTTGTCTTGATATCTCCAGTCATTATCACCAGCACATCAATCCATAGACATTCTCATTGTAGAATTTCAAGGATGGGAGGGATTTAAGTGGTCATCTGGGTGAAGATCAAGTCCTCACTGACGTGGCGTGTAGAATTTTCCTAACGCATACTAAGAATTTGCTTTCTTCTCAAATCCCCAGGCCGCCACCAAAGCACGGCATGCCATTGGCAGCCAATTATAAATCTATTGCTATTTTTAAATGTAACATCTTTGTGCTGCGCAGTTACTGTAGGAGTGAAAGTTTACACTCAATGGGATTCCTTAGGGTTTCGGCAACTACTGGAATTATTTGATTTGCAGCGAAGCAACAGCGATAATATTTACACCCAGCAACACAAAACATTTTTATGGCTTTAACATGAGCCATAATTGAGAGGCAGCACATTTGACTGTAATCATGCGAATACTCTTCTCTTAACAGGGGGGCTTTTCCCCCCAATCAGGGAGGGACCCAAGTTTTTTACTGGTGACAAGAAACAAACACAAATGGGCTGAGAACCACTCATCTAATTCAGTGCTTATGGGACAAAATGCCCGGTTTCAAGCAGATGAAGGCTGAAGAACCACAAGGAGTCTCAAACAACGCACAGGAGTGATGGTGGTGTAGAAACGGTATCTCACTTTAATTCAGAAGACATGAGGTGGAGCCCCACTTGGGGCTTTATTGGTATCTTTATTTGGTATTCCCATTTCCTCCTGAGAGGAGCAACTGAAATCCCAATACCAACCTGGCAGAGGTAAGAGGAGGGAACGGAGAGCCCCTCCCATCAGCCGACCGCATTCTCTACTTGTTGGTTACTCAGTGCTCCCCCTTCCCCACTCTAGGGCAGGGACTGAGCAGGGAGGAAGGCAGGGAATCTCCTGCTCCTGGGTGCAGAGCAGGGAATCTGACATTTTGTGGGCCTGCTACCTGACTACAGGCACATCAGGGCACCCACCAAAAGACCCACCCAGGTGAGTTCAGTTTAAACAGTTGAGCTAATAAATTTTGTCTTCAATCTAATAAATATCAGGGTGAGCTGATTCACAGCAAGAGGTAAGTAACCTAAGCATGAAAGTCTAAAGGGTTAAAATGACCTGCTGAAAATCACTCAGCTGTAGAGTGGTATGAATGTGTAGCTGAACCAGGTCTGAGCTAGATCTATTAGTTAACTGGTTGAATAAATTTATCTTCAGGTTATTTATTAATAACCTGAAGTTCCCCAGATTCACTTGTTAAACAAGTAAACATTCATGGAGCACCTAATACATGTGAAGTCCTTTGCTAAGATACTGAGAATACAGAAATATAAGGCATGGTTGCTGTCCCCAGAAGTCCCATATTCGACTACAAAAGACAACATGAATACAGAAATAAAATACAATGTACTAAGTCCAGTAACAGAAAGATGCACAGGGTATTGTGGGTGGGGAGAAGGGGAGCCCCAGCCCAGACTAACAGGTACAGGTGGGCCTCTTGTTAGAAGGATAAGGAGGGGCACCTGGGTGGCTAGGTTGGTTAAGCGGCCGACTTCAGCTCAGGTCACGATCTCATGGTTCATGAGTTCGGGCCCCGCATTGAGCTCTGTGCCGACAGCTCAGAGCCTGGAGCCTTCTTCGGATTCTGTGTCTCCCTCTCTCTGCTCCTCCCCTGATCTCTCTCTCTCTCTCTGTGTCTCTCTCAAAATTAAGTAAATGTTAAAAAAAATTTTTTTAAAAAAAGAAAAAGAAACAGAAGGATAAGAAGTTTGCCAGGCTGGGAGGAGGAAGAGGCTGGAGGAGGTGAGAAATGGACAAATAGACAACAGGCAGGGAGAGGGTGGGAATTCAAGCAGGTCAATGTTTCTGGAGAGTGAAGTATCAGCAAGGGGAGGAGAGAGAATCACATCAGGTCCTGATGGTCTAGATAGACCACGGTGAAGAGGTTTAATTCTCTCCGGTCCACAAGGAGGAGCCAAGAAAAGGTTTGAAGAAATCAGATTTGCCTTTTTAAAGTATCACCTGGCATTGGAGAAGCTGGATCTTTGGGGACTGGGAGGCCAAGTGCAGGAGGGAGATTATGCAGACCTCAGCACTGACAGCTAGAGTCGGGCATTAACGTGACATTGATCTCTGTTCAGTTGAGATCTAAGAGCTTCTTGTGATTATTCATACTGCCCAGAACCTTCTGCATCTTGGCCACAGCCATGAATAAGCTTTATCTAAACCCTTGGTAAGAATGTTAGAACAGAGCCAAGGATACTGGCTAGAACTACAAACTCAATTCTGGATACATCTTGACTAGGTCTAACAATCTATCAATCAATCAAAATAGTGAAAAAAAACACACACACACACACACAAGAAAAGTCCTGTAAAAAAGTAGAAGCAAATGGCAGGAGTTTAAGTTGGATAAGAGAGGACTTAGGAGAAGCAGAATCACTTCCAGGTGGAGGAGAAACCTGTCTTTTATGTGGCTAGTTCCACGGGGATCCACGAGGACCCACACACATTATCTACGGGTTGGAAAATTTCAGTTTAATATAAGGCAGGACTTTCCAATTGTTAGAAATGCCCAGATATGGGACAGGCTACAACTGGATTACAGCAAGCAACCTCTATGAGCTAACTAGGGCTGCCATAACAAAATACCACAGACTGGGAGTGCTTAAACAAAAGAAACTTATTTTCTATGGTTCTGGAAGCTGGAAGTCCAAGATCAAGGTGCTGGCAAGGCTGGTTTCTCCTGAGGCCCCTCTCCTGGGTTTGTACATGGCGGGGGGGGGGGGGGGGGGGGGTCTTCTCCGTGTGTCCTCACAGGGTCTTCCCTCTGCATAAGTCTGTCTCCCAATCTCTTCTTAGTAGGACACCAGTCATACTGGATTAGGGTCCATTCATATTGCCTCAATTTAACTGAATTACCTCTTTCGAGGCCAATCTCCAAATACAGCTCACGTTCTGAGGGAGTAGGGGCTAGGGCTCCAGCAGATAAGTTTTAGGGGGACACAATTCAGTCCATAACACAACCTGTCAACAGGGATGTGTAAACAGAGAGGTCTGGTGACTGTCGGGAGAGGAAGCCAATGAAGAAATGGAAGCCTCAAATCTGAAGTGTCCTTGAAGGTCCCTTTAGGTCTAAGACCTATAATCCTAAACGTTGTGGGACAGCACCTAACTGCTCCTGCTAAACATTATTAACACAATAATCTCCCCAGGGTTTCAGACAAAAAGCATATTTTCACAGCAGCTTCAGTGATTGATGAGAAATGCTGCCCTTCTTTAACTCTCTCCAGAGGAAGTGTGCAGGCAGGCAGCGACACGGATGGATCACACACACAAGCCACGCGCCCCGGCCCCACGCACAAGCCCACAGAGAACAACGGCCGTGCTTACCTGTGAAACAGGACAGACTTGACCAAGGTGACGACATCGCGGCTGGCGTTATATCCGGCACAGACAATAGCAACGTGGATTGTCTGGGAAGCAAAGAAAACCGGGCGAGCAGTTAAACAGATGGAAGAGGGCCTTCCTGGTGTTCCAGACCACATGAAAAATAAAAACCACCCTCATTTCTTGTTGGGATCATTAGAAAACAAAGGGCATAGTCTGCAGCTGTGGAAAATAACTTGAGAGTTTTATTAAGGCCTTTTTAATCGGTTTATGGAGCTATCATCATTTGGAAACCATTAAGGCTCTTTTCAATTACATTTTGGGGACGAGAGAAAGGGCAATTGGCTCACATAGGCAAACAGTGCATCCCCTGCCCCCAAGCTGGGGGACAATGACAACTGGTCACATGAGAGAAGAAAGAAATACACCCTGAAAGGAAGCAGTGACAATCAGGGATCTCAGACTGAGAAGTGATGGCTCAGAGCTGGGAAATGTTCTCGCAAGATGACTCAGGTTAGGGGAGCCTGACCAGGCAAAGACACCAATGAACACCTATAAGGGCGCCAGCTGGGACATCGTTCCAAGAACTCAAGACAGGAGAAGTGAAGGGGACTTTATGGGGCATCTCATCTGAGCAGTTAAGAGCTCGGGCTCTGGAAAGGAATCCTGGCTTCCTCCTTTAGCCCAGGATGACCCTGGGAAAGGTGTGGCATCTCACAGTCACACAGGGCCAGGACACATGTCCTGCAGGAGGTCATGGAGCACATAAGGGAACAATACCAAGAGTGGAATAAATATGGCGCTTGGCACACAGCCTTCCGATCATAGCGATGATGTTCTCTGGAGCTGGGCTTCCCAAATGGGGTCCCCTTGGCACCCTGGTGTGCTGTCAGTGACTTACAGGGGACAAAGTCACTCATGTCCTGAAGCGAGGTCTTAAGGCTTACCAGGCAGGGCTGGCCGCTCAGGCACGACTACCCTGTGTGCTGTAGCAACTTGACAAAGACTGGGAAACCCTGTTCTAGGGCAGCCCCTACAGAAAGCCATCCAGCCTCTCACAACAGCTCAAAGAATAGAGGGGTCACGCCTCTCAACGTTGTACCTTTTGCCAAAGCACAGTCCACCTTGGACTGAAACCGGCCTCCTAGCAGGCACCCCAGGCTTGCTCTGTCCTGGGAGTATTGCAGAACGAGCACGTTCCCTCTAGCACCCAATACTTAATTAAGAGAGGGGCCTCCATGGGGCGCCTGGGTGGCTCAGTCGGTTAAGCATCTGACTTCGGCTCAGGTCATGATCTCGTGGTTCGTGAGTTCAAGCCCCGCGTCGGGCTCTGTGCTGACAGCTCCGAGCCTGGAGCCTGTTTCAGATTCTGTGTCTCCCTCTCTCTCTCTGACCCTCCCCCGTTCATGCTCTGTCTCTCTGTCTCAAAAATAAATAAACGTTAAAAAAAAAAATTTTAAAAAAAAGAAGAGCAATAAATTGCTCTCAAAAAAAAAATTAAAAAGAAAAAAAAAAAAAAAGAGGGGCCTCCAGAGGTGCCCTCTCCCCATGGCATGGCTTCTGGACTCCCCATTATTCTCATCAGCCAGTTCAAAACACAGTTCTGTTGACCCTACGTACTACCTTTGCAGCTTCCTAAAAGTCTATAATTACTTCAAAGTACAAAGGTAAAAAACAATAATAAAAATAAAAAAAGCAGTTCTGATATCCTGGTTGCTCCCCTACAGGCTTTCAGGATAATGACCTCTGGTTCCCAGGCCTACTTCATACCACACTCCCCACCCCCCGGGCCCCCACCCCCCGCAACATCACCAGGGGAAGTTTACTCAGGCTTAGATGGGATTCAAATTCTGGAGCAGACATTCTTAACCCTGACAGTACATCAGAAACACTTGAAAGGTTTATAAAATACACCCTGTGCCCCAGCCCCACCTCAGACCAATGAACTCACAATCTCTGGTGTCCAGGATCTTAAATTACTCTGCTGGAAGGCAATGGTTCTCCACAGGAGGCAAAATTCATCCCCCTCTGCCTTACCCAGAACATCTGACAGTGTCTGGAGTCATTTTTGGCTGTCACTCCTGGTGTGTGCAGGCCTACTGGCATTGAGTGGGCAGAGGCCAGGGATGCTGCTTGACCCCCCTACAAGGCTCAGGGCAGCCCCCCAACATGGCATTACCCTGTCCAAAAGGTCACAGGGCTGTTGTGAGGAAACCCTGCTTTTAGAAAGAAGAAGAGAGGGTACAGGGAAACTCAGACCCACAAGCTACCAACCCGACCTTGACTCAGTCTAATTTATGCATAGTTTAATTTCTCCACCTGTAAAATGAAGAGAAGACACCATCACTTATCTCTGGATAATATCTCCAAAAGACTTGGGATGAAAGACTGTTATGCGGATGCAACCATCACCGTTTAAATCACGGAGGAAATGAATAGGAAAATGCCTGCACGCAGGAGACATAACCAGGAAGGGGACAAGAATGGATAAAAGCACGCTGAATCAAGCTCTTTGCAATTGCAAATATTTAAACATGCGGCCTCTGAGATATCAAACTTTGTCTTGGCTTCAGGGTTCAGGGGCTTTTTAAAATGGGCCCATTAAATGAAAGCACGAGCGTGCACATTCTCAAACATTTTACATAATTTTCCAATCTCTTTAGTTTCATCCAATACACCTGCCACCATGAATAAATTCATCATCTGGAGCTGTAGCAGCAAGGCCCTGCTACCAAGGAAGGCAGAAAATTGGAGCACTGTGAACATGCTCTTGGAAGAGTTCTGGGTGGTCCCAGCTTTTGTGGGTATAGGAGTGAATGTCAAGAATGGGTCAGCGGTTGGGCTTCAGAGCAGAGAGAGTAGGGGGACAGGGATGAATGTCCCTTGAAAGAGCAGAGCCACAAATATGGTCTCACCATGATAACTTGGTTTTGAAGCTACAAAGCCCAGGTTTCAAGTGTCTCTTTGTGGTGACTTAAAGATGGCCAATAGCCAGGGTCACCTGGGTGGCTCGGCCGGTTAAGCATCTGACTCTTGGTTTCAGCTCAGGTCATGATCTCATAGTTCATGAGTTTGAGCCTCACATCGGGCTCAGCACTGGCAGTGCAAAGCCTGCTTAGGATTCTCTCTCTCTCTGTCCCTCCTGTGCGTGTTCTCTCTCTCAATAAATAAACTAAACTAAACTAAAAAAAAAAAAAAAAAAAAAAGATGGCCAATGGCCAAACTACTTGGACACTCATCCCATCAAAGTGAAGCATCTAAAATATCAGATTGGGTGACCACAGGCCAGTCATCAAGACTTGCTTACATTTTATATAGATGTCATACTTACCTTTACTGGTCACAAAGCTCAGACTGGGCTGGGGTGAGGATCTTAATTTGTGCCTCCAAACTCACTCTTACCCTCTTTCAATTTGCTCTGTGCCTAAGTGCCTGACATTTACAGACTGAATAATTTGGCTCCCACTGCCTCTGGTTTCTGGTGGAGTTTGGTCACTGGGAGGCCTGAGGGCAGGCAGAAGGAGAGATCAGATCCCCTGCACCTGTCAGAAACCCTCCCCCTGAGTTCTGATTCTGCTGGGCTCCATTAGGCCACCTGTCTCCTATCCCTCGGGCCCAGGGGTTCTAGTGGCTTCACCACCCTCACCAGTTCGCATGTCTGCGCTGCCTTAAACCCTTCCTGCCTCCTTCAAGAGTGCCATTGATTTCCTGCCAGGGCCTGACCAATTCCAGTGACCCTTCCTAGCCTCACATTGGTCCCGGTGGCTGGAAGGGAAGCACAGAGGACTCTGAAGCATTCATATATAAACTGCCCATCCCTAAGCTGAAAAAAAAAAAAAAAAAGGCAGGAGAGCACCAATGTAACAAACTTGAGAATGTAGGAGCTGTATGTATAAACTTTAAGTAGCTTGACAAAGTTCTCAGACACATGGACCAAAAGTTCTTTCTGAGGAAGCCCACGAAGCTTCGTGCTCACTCCCTTTAGTCCTGAATCTGGCACTCAGCACATCCACAAGCTGCCCCTGAAGACATGATGTAACTGAACTAGGTTCGAGTGAGTGACATCGACTTTTAGGACTTACAAGAAGGATTCAGGCATGACACGGGCATTCCTGGCGTCCCTGATATGCCAGGCACTATGTTGAGCTGGATGGAAAGGTGAAGCAGTCCCCCGGGATGAAGAGAAGAGGGAGAAAGCTCACCAGACAACGCCATCAAACACTGGGAAGGATCCTATGTTGACGAGATCAGAGTCCTCGCAGCCTAGAGCAACCTGCACCATCTAGGCCAAAAGGGTACCAGTGGGCTTCAGGGAGGAAAGGGCCTTCCAGTGATTGGACCAGAGCAACTGTCACTCCTGACATTCAGGGCCACCTGGGATTTGTAACTGTGTGTTAGCCTTCAAGAGAACCTGAAAAAGAACATTCTCTGTGTTCTGGCCTCCCCTCCCCCAACCCCAACACACACAAGAAAAATCTCCACAGGGTTGTCTTCTCAAATATGGACGCAGGGAAAAAGTTCCCGCTATCCCGAAAGAAACGTAGGAAAAAATTAAGGGACGGCAGGCAAGGTATGGCCCCAGCAGAAGTAATTAATACTGTGCCCAGCTGTGCTTCCCCCCAGCAACACTGCGAGAGAGACTGTGCGATGGGAGAGAGGGCGGAACCCCATTTCAACAATGTGCTGTGAGGAGTCAGGCTGAGCCCACGTTCTGATCGTGTGGTGGGGGAGCAAGGGGCGGGGAGGCAGGACTCCAGGAGGTCAGGCAGCTGGGGAGAAGCACACAGCTAGAAACAGAGGTGGAAGAAGGTTCATGGGGAGATCTGGTCTGAGCTGCGACATCAAGGCTAAGCTACTGTTTTGTGACTGAGGAGCATCTATTCAATGTCCCTGAGCCTCACTGGCTTGTCTGTAAAATGGACATAAAAATGGGCGCCCCACTGGCTTGTTGTACGCAGACAAGGGAGGGCAAGAAGGTGCACCTCGTGAAGTAATGCTGTTCACCAAATGCCTCAACAGCATAAAGAAAAGCTGTTCAGCATCTTTGTGCTTTAACCCCTTCGGGAGAGCTGGGTGGTGGCTGCAGCTCAGCCTCTGGCCAGCTGAGTGACCTTGTGCAAGTAACGTAACCTCTCTGATCCTTGGTGAATCCTGTCTAAGAGCAGTGTAGAATTTCTATATACAATAGTGCACAGGGGATACTTTCCAAGACACCCCCGGTGGACGCCTGAAACTGGATAGTACTGAACCCTATAATATACTATGTATTTTCCTACAGATACATACCCACCATAAGGTGGAAGTTATCAATCGGGCACTGTAAGAGCTTAACAACAGTAACTAATCACAAAATAATTATAGCAACATACTATAATAAGTTATATAAATGTGGCCTAAGTCTCATATTGTCCTGTACTCACTCTTCCTGTGATGAAGGAAGAAGATAAAATCGCTACATGCAGAGATGAAACGAGTGAATGACGTGCGCATTCTGACGCAGCGTTAGGCTACCACTGACTTGACGAATCATCAGGAGGAGGACCATCTGCTTCCAGACCACAGACTGACCACGGCTAACTGTAAACGTGGAAAGCGAAAGCATGGATCGGGGGGATTTCTGCAGTCTTCCTAACATCCAGCGTTTTCCAAATTTCAAGATGACGAGTGAGCGACACAGGGTGGCTAAGTGTCTCTGGCTCAGCCAGTCAGTGGCAAACCGAGGGGTTGAATTCACAGTCCTGCTGTGAAACCCATACCACCCTGTGACATATGTGACTATTAAAATGAAAGCAATGTATTGCTAATGAGCCATCTAAAATCATCTTACAAACCTCCAGGACATCCCTACTCTTCTGGGAAGCCAGTGATCAAACTCTGTTTTCTCTAAATACAAAAACCCATGGACTCAAAAGACAAAATTATCTGCATCCTGTAGAAAATAAAGGTAGAACACCTCCTAAGGTATGTCAACATTCAAAAAATTAAAAATCATTTAAAAATAAAAGTAGACATCTCCTGACTGTAATGGGACCCAAGCTGTCAGGGGCTCAGCAAGGAAGGGCAGGTGGAACCACGGGGGCTACAGGGCCAAGGATAAGGACAGGAAGGGCCACCCCTGCACTGGGGACTTCGAGCACCTTCTCCATAGCCAAGGCCTAATAAACGCACAACAAACGAATGAACCACCAGGCGTTCTCCATCCTGCATATTTCTGGTCCACTTTAGGATTTTCCTGTGTTACAAAGAACAGAGTACCCTCACCCGATCAGAAATCCAAATGTTGTGTGGAAGACATATTAAAGGGGCAGACTGATTCTTAGGGTGAGTCAACAGAAGTCTAACCAGGATTTGGAGCAGGTGCACTGTCTGAATACAGCCCCAAACGAACCTGCCAGGCATGGTGTGTGTTACACCCCTACCTAAGGTTGACCTGCCTGAGCCAAAAGCCTACCCACATTCACCAAACCTGCAACCATTCTGCAAATGTAGACTTGAGCACCTACTATGTGCCAGACTCAACTGTAGGTGCTGGGGAAACAGCCTGGAGCAAAAGAGGGAGCCAGGCTGCATGGCGACCAGTCCACAAGAAGAAAGCCAGGAGGTGAGGGAGGCCTTCTAGAGTTCACAGCCATTTGGAAGAACTTGGCTTTTCCTGTGTGTGAAAAGAGAAGCCACTTGAGGGTTCAGAGCTGAGAAGTGGCATGATCCTACTTCTATTTTATTTTTAGTTTTTTGTTTTATTTTTGTTTTTTTAATGTTTATTTATTTTTGAGACAGAGAGCGAGCATGAGCAGGCAAGGGGGAGAGAGAGAGGGAGACACAGAATGTGAAGCAATCCTACTTCTATTTTAAAGAATCACTCAAGCTGCCCGTTGAGAACAGAGCATGTCTGTGTGCAGGTGCATGGGGAGGGCAGCAGAAGGAGCAAGCTGGAAGCAGAAAGGTCAGGAAGCTACTGCAATCACCTAAGCTTGGTGGACATGCCATGATATGCTGCCCAAACGCCCCTTCAATGAGGTATGTATTGCCAGGAACTACCTTCCCTGCAGAGAATTGTTTGCTGGGGCAGCTACCTCTAACAAACCCCACAGAGCCTTCAGGCGCCGGTCCCAAGGGCACACCTTCATAGACCACACATGAAACTCCGTCTCAGGTGTGTCTTACCATTGCACTAAGCCAGAGGTGCTACAGCACAGGGAGGCAGAGGTGGGGGCGGGGGGAGAAACAGCCACACAGTGTATTCTTGCAAAGTCCTTAGTGATCACTTTGCAGTCAACTTCCCCAGCAGAGGAAGCAGACTATCAGATACATAAAGATTTACAATCTGTGGCAAGGATGTGGAGAAACTAGACCCTCGTGCACCATTGCTGGGAGGATAAAATGGTACAGCTGCTGTGGAAAAGAATATGGTGTTCTCTGGAATAATTAAACATAGAATTACCATATGATCCAGCAATCCCACCTCTAGGTATATAGCCAAAAGAACTGAAAGCAGGGTCTCAAAGAGATATTTGCACACCCACGTTCACTGCAGCATTATTTACAATACCCAGAGGTGGGAGCAAACCTGAATGTCCAGTGTCAGATGAACGGATGAACAAAATGTGGGCTATACATTCGGTGAAACATTATTCAGCCTTAAAAAGGAAGGGAATCCTGTCTCATACTATAACTGAACTTTGAGGACGTCATGGTAAGTCAAACGAGCTAGTCTCAAAGACAAGTACTGGGGCACCTGGGTGGCTCAGTCGTTTGAACGTCCGACTTCGGCTCAGGTCATGATCTCGCGGTTCGTGAGTTTGAGCCCCGTGTTGGTCCCTGTGCTGACAGCTCGGAGCCTGGAGCCTGCTTCAGATTCTGTGTCTCCCTCTCTCTCTGCCTTTCTCTCAAAAATAAAGAAACATTAAAAATAAATTAATTAATGGGGTGCCTCATTCAGTTAAGCATCCAACTCTTGATCTCAGTCATGATCTCACAGCTTGCAAGTTCGAGCCCCATGTTGGGCTCTGCATTGACAGGGCGGAGCCTGCTTGGGATTCTCTCTCCCTCTCTCTCAGCCCCTACCCCACTCGTGCTCTCTCTCTCTCTCTCAAAATAAATACATAAACTCAAAATAATTTTTTAAATAAATTAACATTAAAAAAATTAAAGGTAGAGTAGAGCTATATATACTGATGTTGGCTGTTAATTGCTTAATTAATATGGATATGGATTAATATGGATATTAATTAATATGGATATTAGTTACTCCAAGATATTTAGAAACAAACAAGAAGTAAAATTATTTTTTTGAAAAAGATGCACATCAGGGCACCTGGGTGGCTCAGCTGGTTAAGTGTCCGACTTCAGCTCAGGTCATCATCTCGCGGTCTGTGAGTTCAAGCCCCGCGTCAGGCCCTGTGCCGACAGCTCGGAGCCTGGAGCCTGCTTCCGATTCTGTGTCTCCCTCTCTCTCTGCCCCTTCCCTGCTCATGCTCTGTCTCTCTCTCCCCCTCTCTCTCTCTCTGTCAAAAATAAACATTTTAAAATAAAAATAAAAAAAGTCTGACCTTCAAAGTTGGCCACATTTTCCTGAAGCTTTCTAGAAAAGCTCACCTGGGCTCTGGCCCTTAGCTGGTCAAAGAAAGCCTGTGGCAAGAAACACTCTGTCCAAAGAGAATACTACAAACTCATAATACCTTGGAGCCAGAACCAGATTTGGCTACTGGAAGAAGGGTCCTTACCCTGGCCGCCTTCTAACTCAAGGTTCTCATCAGGATTCCCTGGAAGACTTGTTAAAGACAGATGGCTGGGGGCGCCTGGGTGGCTCAGTCGGTTAAGCGTCTGACTTCGGCTCAGGTCATGATCTCACGGTTCGTGAGTTTGAGCCCCGCATTGGGCTCTGGTGCCGACAGCTCGGAGCCTGGAGCCACTTGGATTCTGTGCCTCCCTCTCTCTCTGCCCCTCCTCTGCTCACACTCTGTCTCTCTCTCTCAAAAATAAGTAATAAAACATTAAAAGAAAAAAAAGACAAGTACTGTCTGGCCCCATTTATATGAAGTATTTAAAGTAGACACATTTACAGGAAGCAGAATGGTGGTTGTCAGGGTCTGGGGGGAGGGGTTGGGAAAAATGGGAGAGTTGCTGTTTAACAGATATAGTTTATTGTGCAAGATGAAAAAGTTCTAGAGATCCGTTGAACAACCGTGTGAATATACTTATCACTACTGAAACACACATCTCTTTTTTAAGACAGTAAATTTCATGTTAAGTGGCTTTGCTGTACCACAATTAAAAACAAAAAAGATTTATAATGTAGACCTGCACTTTTTAGCCATGTAGCCTCACCAAGCCCAAGCTTCCACAGCTATAAGTTTAGGATGATTAAGAGTCCAGGAGCTCACACACATAACAAACACTTGCTCACAAAGTGAAAGCAGACATGGTTAGCATCATTCTCACCAAAAGCCCTGCCCGCTTCTTTTCGTGGTGTTCGTGCCCAGGTCAAGCTGGATGGCTTGCTGGGTTTCTTTGTTTCCGTAATGTGCCCTCGATTTAATATGCCCTAGTCCTTCACCTCACTTAACAAACTCCTCCCCATCTTTCAAGATACACTAGCACCTAATGGAACCTCAGTTTCTCCATCTATAAAGAAGGGGTAAAAATTTCTCAAGTCACAGAAATCTGGACAGATTAACTGAGATGATTCATCATCTTACAGGAGCCTGGCATCCTGTAAGTAGGAGAGATGTATCAGAAATCAGTAGTGTTACTATTAATGTAAGAGTTTATAGTATGCTGAAGGGTCCACCACCTTCACGGTATTGAGCCTTAAATATTCTGGAAGGTCAGACATCAGTTTCTTTCCTTCTGCCCTTATCCCCAACTCTCCTTCAAGTAAGGATTGGGATAGTCTTTCCCCCACTATTGAAAAGAGGGCTTTTGGAGCTGCCCAATTCCCTCTGCTGTGTCAAACGTTGGTGCTTCCTTCACCTTCCTCCCATACAAGAGGGCAGAAGACACAGGAACGTGGAAATGAACCACTGGAATCATTCGTTATTTCGGCCTTGGTGGCAACTGTGTAAAATTAGCACAGATCCTTTATTTTGCTCAACTTCAGCTTTATCATCTTTAACACGAGAGGGTTGTACCTTTACTTGTTGTTCTTAATGGTACATTTTAGAAATAAAATATAGTAAGAGAGTACAATATAGAAAAGAGATCAAGGCAGGACTGCTCCAGGGTAAGCACAGACAAGAGATTACAGGAGACAGGGCCCCTTGCCATTGTCACGGTGAGGTGGCCACCTCCAAGACTGTCTCCAAAGATCCCTGCCAGCTTGTGTAACCCTTGAATAATCTCTCCTATGCTGTATCAGTGTCAGTCTATGTGACCAATAGCACTGGGCAGAAGTAACGGTATATGATATCCAATGCTAGATCATAAAAAAAAGACTGTGGTTTCTGCCTTGTTCTGTACTTATTCGGGGGGGAAAGCCAGCTGCTACAATGTGAAAATGCTCAAGCAACCCTAAGGGACTGAGGTCCCAGCCATGCCTCTGTGCCGTCTCTGAAGCAGGTCCCCGTCAAGCTGACAGATGGTCACAGCCCCCACAGACATCGTAACTGCACCCCATGAGAAAACTACAGACACAATGTCCGACTAAGCTGCCCCCAGATTCCTGACTTTCATAAACTGTACGACAAATAGATGCTTGTTACTTGAAGCCATTGGGTTTGGGGGATAAGTTGGTGTGAAACTAATTACCAGATTCGGGGACAGGAGGTAACCTAACTTACCGCTGTAGGAGCTAGGGTTCCCTGAAAATCAACACGTAAGAAAATCCTACTAAGTTTCTTCCAGTTGTACCCATTCCCTAATTCCAAGGCCTGACATTTAGGGAAGATATTTTAGCAGATTTACCTCCTTGAAGGAGCCCCAAAGACCGCCTATGAAGCTAATGAAATCTGAATCCAAATGTTGCAACAGCATCTTCCAAGAGCAACATGCATATGGGAGGATGGCAGGCAAGCCGTCTACTGCTGAGTTATTCCATAAAATCCTCAAAGTAAAAACAATAGATCGAAATACCGTATAGTTAGTTAGGGGCCCAGAAAATGAAGCTGCAAGATGTCAAGTTTTATAAACATAATGCCTAATGTAAAACAGTATACCTCTACTAAGTTAACAAATGCAGTCACAATCTGGAAGGCAATTTAAAACAGAACTTCTTTTATAAGAACAGACATACCCTTGCCTCAACCTACTGAGAAATGAGTATCCCTCACAGGGCTACTGTAGCCCCCAAGGGAAAGATGACCTCCATCATGCCTGGTCACCCTGAAGCCTTCAAGGTGGGGCACCTGCCAGACTGGGGCTGTAAGTGTGGGTCCCAGGCGCTCTAATTCACAGAGCGGGAGTGCAATGGTTCCAAGCACAGGTTCTAGAAGCAAACTGCTTAGGTTTAAATTTGACCTCTGCCACTTCCAGGCAGTATGACTTTGAAGTAATTATTAAACCTTTCTTAGCAGCCTTCTAATGGGTAAAACAAAGTATGCTGCTGTGTGGACCGAATGAGATATTTTATGTAAATTTTAGCATAGTGTCTGATCTACTTTAAAGGCTGAGTAAATGTTAACTTTTATTACTATTACATTAATACTAAGAGATGAAGCTCAAAGCACAGTGCAGAAGGAGAGACATACTTCCCTAATGGTGGTCTCACATCAGAGAGTACGATTCACTTGATCTCCCATAATAACAATATTAATTGTTGCCATATTACAGTATATCCACAAATGCTTGACATTCCTCCCACTGAGAGATGAGAAATGTGTATCCTTTTACCCATGAAACTGGGTGAACTGTTTCAACTAACAGATTACACTATCAGCAGAAGTGATACTGTGTGACTTCTGAGGCCAAGTCATAAAAAGTGCTTCTGTTGTATCTTGGTCACTGGAGTACTTGTACTTAGTCTTCAGCTGCTATGGAGGCAGCCGACTGCCCTGGGGCCGCCATGTTGTAAGGAAGCCCAAACCAGCCATAGGGGCAGACACAGAGAGGCCTTGAGTCTACAACAGGAAAGAAGGATGCTGGGTCAGAGCCCACTGTTCCAGCCCTCGCTGCTCAGCTCCAGCCACGAACTAATGGCAACTACATGAGGGACCCCCAAACCAGAACTGTTCACCCAAGCCCTTTCCAAATCCTTGACCCCAAAAAACCAGAGAGCTAATAAAATGATCACTACTGTTTTAAGCCATTACATTTTAGGTGTGTGTTAGGCAGCATTAGGAAAGTGGACCACCCAGAGTAAGTATATGTGACACTCTTACAGAATTAGTTTCCCAGCCGCTATCTCGTTTCGGCCTTACAACTGCACTGGGAAGAACATATTATAACTCTCATTTCGTAATGATGAAATAGACTACAAGAGGGTAACTGAATCACCCAAGCTCACATGACTAGTGACTGACAAAGCAAAGATTCCTGGTCAGGAATTTGGATTCTGAGGTCGGTGACTTCTCAGCTGCACCAGAGCGGACTCTTAGAATACACCAGAACCAGAAATGCAAGAAAAATACACAGAGCCATACGCACGCTGGCCCGAGTGGAGATCAAAGAGGATTATTCTGCTCCAAGTTCCATGGCACACAGAAACCAGTGCCTTGCTGAAACAGCATTGCCCTGACAACAGAGAAAGGCAAGAATAAAATGGACAGCTATTTGAAGGCCACATAATTAGGAACGATAAGAGGGCACAGGGACTGGCGAAGGCCCATTGTTTCCATCACCAGATTATCTCGGCTGACAGCCTGGCATCATTACAGAAGACTTTTCAGAAATACTTGTCATACCCCAGAGAAGATTCCGTGCAACAAGAGAGGATGACAACATCCTCGGTTATGAGGCGCTGTGCTCTGACAGGGTGTCAGGACCAGCTTTGGCGCTTGTAATCGCAAAGTGTCGTGACGAAGGGAGACTTCTACTTTGACGCCACTCGCCACTAACTGACATTTCTTGTTTGCTTCTATGGCTTCTTCACTCAAATCTTTAAAGACACCAAGTGATGGAGACAGAGAAAGCATTTATACTGTAATGGGTATGAAGTCAGCATCTCATGGTAAATGTGGACCCAGGAGACCACGCTGAGACAAGATGCCAGCAAGATGAAGACTTTCAAATTCATCTACGGAAACTCTGAACAGGACCAGGGTTTCATCACAGATAATTCTACCAAAACCAACCTTAAGGACCTAAGAAGTAACATTATCAAGACACACAGGGAAAGCAAAGAAAAATGAAGAAATCTTAATTCCCAGGTGCAAGTCAAAAGACTTTTAAAAGAGAAGTTATGATAAGAATCAACAATCCCAAGATCTTAATTCCTATGGTGCTACTTTATCTTTCAAAGAGCAAAGGGATATAGAGAACTCCATTGTTTATGTTGTGCCTTCAAGCAGTGGCTTCCAAACATGCCCCACTATCTCGAATCACCTGCACAGATTTCTTTAATGCCCATGTTCTTGCAGCCTACACTCAGAGATCCTCAAGTAACAGGTTGAGGGTGGGTCCCAAGAAGATGCATTTTGGGTACCCAATTCTAGTCACAACCGAGTCTGGGCACAACCCATGTGATAGGGAATGTTCACTGTAACCCTAACATCTGTTCTCTCGAGTAGCAGAGCTCCAAAATGTTAGCAGAGAACATGGTTTCCTTGAATAAAAACCCAACTTTTCCAGGCTCCCTTGCAGCTAGATGGCAGCTGCCAACAGCCCTGCAGAAATGTTTTTCCACAACGTGCTCCAAGGGGAACAGATGGTGAAATGTCTAACACGTGTTATTAAAGGAGGGTGACATGCCCTGCCTTATCGCTGCTTCTTTCCTGCCTGCTGGATGGCATGCACAGATATGACCAGTGCTGGGACAGTCATTATGGACAACGAGACCCCCTTGGGAATGCCAGTCAAGCAAGCTGAGCGAAACATAAAGGAAGCCTGTATCCCTAAAACAGACATCCCCACTCAAAAGGTCTCCAGCCTTCTTAAGCTTCAAGAGAAGACTCAAAGCCATGGTTAGCTGGGATGTTTTGACACTTAAAAGTGAAATCTAATGCCAATAACAACTATTTTAGAGCTTGCCTCTAGTTCTAATATATATCATCACCCTGGACATAGTACGAGGCAGGAGCTTGATTTTTATCTTTCTACCGGTAATTTACAAATGAGGAAATCGAGACACAGAAAATGATACAACCTGCTTGTTGCCACATGGCTATGAAGCTGCGATGGGGTCAGGATTTAGGTTGATAACACTGCCGAGTCCCCATTTTCGAAGATGTAAAAGAGAGATACTCAGTACCACGGGCCACTGGTAATGGCAGTGGAAGGTTACGTGGATGGGACCAGGCATGCAGGCAGGACTGAATAAACACACAGCATTTAACAAGTCCTGATGTTCCCAACTCGCTGTTTCTTGAACATTTCTTCCTCCACGCCCCACCTCAACATGAGACAAGAGGAGTTTGGTCCATTGCTATTTCCCAGCACAGGGAACAGCATGGGATACACAACGGAGGCTCAGTAACTATTGGACGAAAGAATGGAAGAATGAATGAAAATACAGTTCGATCATGTCCTGGCCCAGGCTGTGTGTGCTTCCTGACCAGCCCCCCATGTCCTGCATTCTTTCTCACCTTGCTTCCTATTCTTCATACTCTCATGTACATTTCTCACTGGACAGCCTCCACCTACCTGCGTCCACCTCTCCACCCCTCATCCAGGCTGGAGACACCATGACAAATCCTCCCAGCCCAAGGGCTCTCCTCCTTCACCACTGACCTTCCCCAGACCTGAGTCTATGTCGCTCAGCAAGCCCTACATTCCCTGACTGCAGTATGAGCAACAGAACCAAGGACTCCCCTCACATGAACAACATGTTGCTGTTTGCCAAGTGTTTTCAGGGGGGTTGAAGTCTAGCATTCTGAGAATGTGGCCAGGAAATGGAATAAAGCAACAGCAGGTAATATATCCAACCAAAATTAACAAAAGTTAACCACAATTGAACACATATTACGAACCAGGTTCCGTCTGTGGCTTTATATGGCCCATCCCTTTTACTTCTCATAAATCCCCCACGAAGCAGGAATTATTTTCTCAAATTTATTGGTGAGGCATCTGAAGTTCAGAGAGGTCAGGTAACTTGCTCCGGCACCTACGGCAGAAACCATCAGGGCTGGGATTTGAACTCGGGCTTGTCTGGGTCACAAAAGGCCTTGCTCTTAACAGGGGTGCTCTAATTCCTGTCCTTGGGAACCGGGAGAAGCAGGAAATGAACGTGCATGCCATTGCGTTCAGTGCACACAGAAGCACAAACAAGAGGGGTGAGGGCGGTAGGGAGAAGGGGCGGGTAAGTTCTCCAAATGTCCAAAGAGTTACTAACACAGAAAGCGTACTCTAAAAGTGGGGGGCAGGATATTCAGTTGTAAAAGTTCAAGACACTGCCTTAGAGAAGCAACAGGTCTCTGGTTCTCCAGAAACTGATCGTTAAGTGAGGAAGGAGGTGGCCAAGGGAACTGTTGCCCAGCAAGGCCACAACTCCAGGTCCACCACTCACACCATAGTCTAAAGTAACAGGTGTGGGGCGCCTGGGTGGCTCAGTCGGTTGAGCGTCCGACTTCGGCTCAGGTCACGATCTCACAGTCCGTGAGTTCGAGCCCCGCGTCAGGCTCTGGGCTGACAGCTCGGAGCCTGGAGCCTGCTTCGGATTCTGTGTCTCCCTCTCTCTCTCTGCCTCTCCCCTGCTCATGCTCTGTCTCTCTCCGTCTCAAAAATAAATAAAAACATTTAAAAAACAAATAAATAAAAAATAAAAAAATAAAGTAACAGGTGTCCGCAGGAAGACAACTAGGCGTAGAGACCCTGAGTGGGTCAAAAGGAACTGCAAAGAAGGAAGCGGTGGTTTCCATCCCTTTGCTCCTCGTAAGCTCTCTGTGCTGGAGGCCTTCTCATACCCACTTTTCAGATGGCAAGGCTGAGGCTCAGAGAGGCTAATCGACTGGCCAGGCCACACGGCAACGGTGGCGACCGTGCAAGGTTCCCACGTAGGCCCGAGTCAAAAATGCCAGCCCTTCGCGGGCACCTGGCGGTGCTTCCCGGTGGCGTCTGCGAGGGGTGAGGGCCGCTGGCCTCTGGACCACCGCCCCCGGGGTGCTCTTTACCTCACACTTCTCCACGACCGGCTGCTGCCCGCACTCCGAGCTGTTGCCCGCCACGATGCCCGCGCGGAGGTTCTCGCTGTCCCCGGTCCCCTCCTCCATGGAGTAGGTCTTGTTGTGGTTGCCGCGGCGGTGGGCTGGGGCGCGGCCCTGCGCCAGGCTGAGCTGCCGGCGCAGCGCGCGGTTCTCCTCCTCCACCTCGCGCACGCGCACCTCCAGGCTCTCGCGCTCCCGCTGGCCGGCGGCCGCGTACCGGGGGCTGTGCGGCTGCGACTCCAGCGGAGACAGGGACACCGGCTTCCCATCTGGGGAGGCGGAAAGACCAGGGGACGGTTAACCGCGACGAAGCACACCGCGAGCCCCGACCCGCACCCCACGCATCTGTTCCGCTCACGATGGAAGGTGGATCCAAAGTGAGTGACCAAGAGATGCGTCCAGACTGACCTGCGGACAGAGTTGAGAACGGAATGACTTAGGAGGTGATAAAAAGTAACATGCTATTTAGAGAAGACAATCATAATTTTTCCTAGCTAAATACCCTGTCGTCTTGTCCCACCTTGGCACATTTCCTGGTAGGCGTTTTTCTTCTGGATAAAACACACATGAATATGAAGAAATAGCAGGAGGAAGGGAAAGAGGAAAAGGAGAAAGTGGAAGAGAGCAAAAAGAACAAATATTAATAACGACAGAAGTTTATTTTGGTCTTCCTATGTGAACTCCTATTCATCCTTCAAAACCCTGTTTCTGAAGTATCACCTCCCAGGAATGTCAGAATTCGTCCCCAGGTCTCTCTTATGTCTCATCCTATACACTTTCCACTTAAATACAGTTTCATAAGAGGCCCATAGAGAGCTATGGATTTTTAAAACATTAATGTAACATCCCCATCTCCCAAAGGTACTTAGCATACCACATCTTGTACACAGGTGCCCCAGGAACACGACACACTCAAAGCTGTCTGTCCTCTCTGTTCCTGTGCTGCAGACATCCCAGTATCCAGCTACAACACGGCTGCCTTAGGGACTACTAAGCAAAAATAACATCTCTAGAAAATTACCCTCTCTTAGCCACCCGCCAAAAAAGAAGCTTCTCATTTTCCATACTTCAAGTTTTTCTTCTTCCTGCTCAGACCCCACTGAGCTTCCAAACCATCCCAGAGAGTCTCTGCGACCCACAAAACTTGAGGATCAAAGAACACAATGAATTACACCCTGCGGGGTTCACCTGTGCTGCTGAACTGAGTCGGCCTCTGCCCAGGGCTTTTTGATGTGTCTCTGGGCCTTCACAAACATGACTCATTTCTCTCCCTCTTAATCACCTCGGGGTTAAACACCTGAGCTCCTGGCCCCCTCCTATCAATGTGGCATATAGGACTCGCTGCATCCCACTGCCCAGGACCACAGATCAAAGGCCGAGGCTGAATGTGTGGGTACACAGAATCACAGGTGGCTTAGGGTTGTATTGTCCCCAAGCTGGCCAATTACAAGCTCTAACCCAGGCTTTTGAAACCTGTTTCCCTGTTTGGTAAAACCAAATTAGTTCCACTGAGAATAAAAAACGAATAGGCCACTGATGGCAATTGTGTTTGCTCAACTGGCATCGACCCTTCGAGCAGGGGTGGGGAGAGATGAGCATCAGGGCCCCGCTATGCATTCGTGCAGTGCTGGGTAGTTCCGTGCTGATAATGTCTTAGGTTATGCCGACAAAAACAGGTGTCAGACTCTAAACACTTAAGCCTTCCTGTTGGGGTGGAGCCTGAGCAGAAATAAAGTTTCCATGACTGTATGGGGCCACGCCTCTGCTTTCGTGCTGGGAGTTAAGAGTTCTGGGGCTTGAGCGGTCTTCTTTCTTATGGAAACAAAACAAAACACCGGAACATTTAGGAAGGCACCCAGAAGCTCCGGAAAATTCACAACACAGGAAAATGAGAAATTTGTTCTTTGGAGGGATTACTTAAATGCTCTGAGCTTCAGTTTTCCAGTCTCTGAAATGGGAACAGAAACGCTAACCTCACAGGCGCAATGGGAGGCTTAAGTAAGGTATGGAAATACAAAGCTCTGGGCGCTTTGTTTCTCATTGGGCAAACAGTTCCAGTAGTTTCCAATGAGAGTGAGTGGTATTATAAGTAAGCTGAGTTGATGACATAAATTAGCGTGTTAAAGGCTGTACATTTTCTGAACTCGGGGCTGTTCTCTGAGTAGTGTATGGGAGAAAAGGGCCAACAAACCTTGGCTTATTCTGATCTGTGGCATCTCTGAACCTTCTTCCCTTCAGCCTCAGTGAGGTCCAAGTTCATCCAGAAGCAAAGTGGAGGAGTGGGTAGGCTCCCAGGGGGACCTCATCACTTCCTCTGGCTCCCCTCCCAAAAGCCCCACATTTTGCATGCCTATAATTCTTTGATTATGTGCTTATAAATAAAGTCATAATTATGTAATCCCCAAGCAATTACAATTCCAAGGGTAGCAAGGGGGAAATGCTATCAATATTCTTTAGACCCCAAATGGTGTTTTTTTTTTTTTATGTTTATTTTTGAGAGAGAGAGAGAGCAAGAATAGGGGAGGGGCAGACAGAGAGGAAGACACAGAATCTTAAACAGGCTCCAGACTCTGAGCTGTCAGCACAGATCCCAACATGGGGCTCGGACTCATGAACTGGGAGATCATGACCTAAGCCGCAGTCAGATGCTTAACTGACTGAGCCACCCAGGCGCCCCTGGACCCCAAATGGTTTTAACCAAACTTAGCTCTCCAAGGCCTGCAGGTGTTTTCTTCACTCTATAGATTTCTCAGGGTGCCTGAGTGGCTCAGTAGGTTAAGTGTCTGACTCTTTGTTTTGGCTCAGGTCATGGTGTCACAGGTCATGAGTTCAAGCCCCCTATAGGGCTCTGCACTGACAGTGTGGAGCCTGCTTGGGATTCTCTCTTTCTCTCTCTCTCTGCCCCTCCCCTGCTTGCACTCTAACTACATAAACTTGAAAAATAAAATAAAAAATAAAGCTCTATGGATTTCTCAACCATGAAGACACACGAAATGATAAATGCCAGGCCTTAAGGAGAGGAACCAATGTTGGGAAAGGCAACATGTATGCTGTGCCCTACACCTGGCATATAGGAAGTGCTCAATCAAGAGCAGAATTCTGGTTTGTTCTAAAGGTAGGCTGTCCTGAGCTGCCCTTCCTCTTCCTTGGCCAGGTTCAGCTTCTGGAAGGGAGCATACTGGAGATGTGCCTCAGGGCCTTCTCAGCTGACTTTCCCTGCCTCGTGTGCACAGGGACCCTGTGTCTCTTCCCTGGCGGATGGATCCCAATGCCGCTTGATACCAAAGGGACCTGTTGCTCTGCCAAGTTCACGGCTCATTCTAATTTCATTCATCCTGATTCTTGCTTTTGTTCCTGGGCTACTCATCTCTCTGGTTCCTGACCTCTTTGTTTTGGCTTGTCCTAGCCCTCTGGGTGGGGAGGGGGAAGGGTTAGGACAGCGAAAGTTCACCTTTTCAGAGGTGCTTTGCAAACACCAATGATGGGGACATCTTATGGGTTCTGGTCTCTCCCGGGAGTGCTCCCCTAGCTCTGGTTACAGCTTGTCACTACAAGGCCCATCACGTGGGATTTTATGGCCTATGTCGACAGCTGTGCCCACACCAGTACTTCTCAGACCATCAGTGGAAAAGAACCAATTTTCCTCCCAACCAATCCTGGATAAAAATCTGGCCCTAACACATGTACCCAGTACATAGCTTGACCCACATGCAATACATCACATGAATTTGACAAACTGGCCTATACCCTCTTCATCAAGTCTACTGATCACATGCTTGGGCTGCCACAAAGTCCAATTTCTCTAGAAGTTTCTTATATAATTTTCATACTTCCTTGTTGTAGAACACTTTGGGCACTGTGATGTTTCATTTTGTGTGTCACTTGACTGGGCCACAGGGTGCCCAGATATTTGGCCAAACATTATTCTGAGTGTTTCTGGAGGAGCTTAACCCTTTGAATCAGCACACTCCCTAATGTGGGTGGGCCTCATCCAATCAGTTGAAGGCTTCAAAAGAACAAAAGGGCTCACCCTGTCCTCTGTAAGAAACTTCGTCCTACTTGACAGCCTTCAAACTGGGAAAATTGTGGGGTTTTTTGTTTGTTTTGTTTTTTGCCTCCAGCCTTTGGTTATGAACGGAAACACTGGCTCTTCCTAGGTCTGAAGGCTACTAGCGTTTTGAATGGTATTACATCGTCAGTTTTCCTGGGTCTCTATCTTGCCAATCACCCTGCAGATCCTGGGACCTGACCAAATCCATAACCGCAAAAGGCAATTATAATAAATCTCTTTACACACACAAATGCATGCAAACCCTAGTAATCTATTTCTCTGGAGAACCCTAATGCAGGGACCAAGAACAGGGACCAAGAACAGAACTGGCAAGAACAGTCTGCCACACTGCGTGGCACGGCCCAAAACCTGGTCTCTCTATCCTCAGGGCCTGGCACACTGCCTGTACTTGACAAACATTTGAGGAAGGGATACAGGGAAGGAATGGCATCTAGAAAAAAAGGCATAAAAAATTGATCTAGCAAATCTTAAACTACCAGTTACTTAAAAAGTGGCCTCATCATATACAAAAAAGAAAAACGTGGCCTCATGATAATATTCAGTGCTTAAGGGGAGGGAGAAATAGCCAAGAAAAGGAAATCAGGTAGAGTTATTCTGAATCCCAGACGCTTATAAGAACTGAATTTGAGTTACAGTTCCACTTACTAATAAATAACAGCCTTAGGCGAGGGACTTAACTTCTCTGTGACTCAGTGTCCCCATCTATAAAATGGGGGGGGGCGTATGTGTGCATGTATGTTACTTGGCATCAGGCCTAATCAGAGGAGACACACGAATTCCCTCTTTCCTCCCTCATTCTGAGTTCCTTTACTTTTGCTTCTCTATTACCTTCCCTTCCAGGTCCTATTATTCAGATATACACAGTCTATTTGTACACACGGTACATCTCTGTCACATAATGCCTCTATGTGTTGATCCGCGGTTCAGCCCACTTGAGAGTTTAAAATGTCAGAACAGACATTATTCAAAAGCTTAGTTGACAACATCTTCCTCCTCCCTCCCAAATTCTCAACAAACGTGAATTTATCATCAGATTTGAATTTCTGAATCCACTTGAGATGAATGCTCTGAATTAAGAAGCAAAACATCTAAGATTGAGAACAAAAAAGGTAAATTGAAAATCAACCTCTGTGCAGTGTGGTGACAGAGATTAGGGACTTGCCATCCAAAACGTTCTAAGTGACGATCTGAATCAATTTGTGTGCACTGAATCGCTCTGGATCTCTCCAGAGTGCTAGTGTTTAGCATTGTGTGTGATATCCACCACCAGAACTGAGGGTGGGGAGGGGATCTTAACAGAGGCAGGGTCAGGACCTGGGTGGCCTCCCAGCCCTTAGGCCACCCACATAGGGGACTCCACCAGCCCCTTCCAGTGGGGACAGACCTAGATCTCTCTAGTCAAGGACACCAAAATTCTACACTCACGCCCAGATTTCAGGAAGCCTGTCATTCTGTATCATTCTACCCACGACAAAGACACTGCATCCTTAACCTTTATGCAGCAAAATCCCCCTACGTACAATCTGTCACCAGGGCCTGAAGATTCTTCCTTCCCCGTGTTTAAAGTACTTGCTTCTATCACTATATTTCAAGCATTCCCAAACCAATTCTTTTAATCTTATTCTAAACCAGGGGTCAAACTTTTTCTGTAAATACCCAGAAAATAAATACATTTTACACTGTAGGCAATACAGCCTCTGATGCAAGTACTCAGCTCTGCCAGTTCAGCACAAAAGCAGCCACAGAAATGTGTAACACATGGGCATGGCTGTGTACCAATAAAACTTTATTTACAAAAACAAGTAGTGGGCCAGATTTGGCCTATGGGCCATAGTTTGTGAGGCCCTGTCCTAAGAACATTGGCCTCCAATCTCTCCCTATTTCTGCCAGCTTCACTCACAGATGCCAGGGATAACGTTCTTCAACCCTATTGGTACCGCATCCTGCATTGTGACAGTGCACAGAAGCAATTCCATCTACTTTAAGGTCCTCTATCATTTTCAACAAACACTTGGTCACCATTCCTAGTGAGCACAAGCCCGTGCGTGGAAGCCGTGTGCGCCGTCTCATTTGATTTAGCCAACACTGTAATGAAGCAGGCATTCTCACTTTCCCAGCTTGACTATGAAAGGGGGGCAGGAGGGAAACAAGAAATAAGACACACGAGTTAACTTGTTCAAGGTCATCCCAGCAGCAAATGGCAGAGGGAGAGTCTTGAACCCAGATTCACTGGCTCCAGATCAATGGCCCTTTTATGTTCTAAACCAGAATGTCTCCTGCTCGTCCTCTCTCCAGACAAGTCCAGTCTAACTTTTGGGTTGCCTCTGCTTCATTTCCTGGTCCCTTTGTCCAGTGGTTCTCAATCCTGGCTGCCATTACAATCCCCTGGGTAACTTCTACGGAATCCCAATGTCCTTACGCCCCCTCTCCAATGAATTAGTTCAGAGGTAGGGATCCAGTTAGCATTTTTAGAAGCAGCCACTCTCATGGGGTCCTCCTGTACAGTCAAGGTTGAGAAACCCTGATTTAGGCATTTCCCCCAATCTTCTAAGGCACCATAACCCCCCACTTGCAAGTGTGCCTGTTGGCTCCTGGAGGCAAATTTCAGAAATGGCTCAGGTGCAAAGGAGGTCTTAGCATTGCCACACTCAATTCCATTACTGCTCTGACACTGGGCCCCCGTTTCCCGGCCCGAGTCTCAACTGTATTCTTAGGACAGCTCCTATTGTATAACGCAGGACCTTCCTGAATTCCTAGAAGCTAGGTTGCCCGGTGTTCTAGTTCATTCAAGCTTGGGGCTGTTTTGATCCTGTCAATGCCTCCCTTTCCAAAGCAGCTACCCACCACCACCCCCCACCTGCTCCCAGACCTTCCAGCTTCCCTGGTTCTAGGCTCCCTTCTCTTGACCCACAGGTCACTTCATGCCGAACGAATTCTCCAATTTCTTACCTTCCACATAAAGCTGTGTTCATTAAGTAAGCATTTTGTAATTTTTTTAAACACAATGTCCTCCTCTTTAATTAACATAAAAATTTCACACCTCAATACATTCTGAAATTGCAAAATAAATATTGCAGCCAGAGTCACTTCAGAAAAGTTTAGAGAACTCAATTTCATCTTTAAAGTCTCACATTTAAAAAATTTTGGGGGGCGCCCGGGTGGCTCAGTCAGTGAAGCATCCAAATTCGGCTCAGGTCATGATCTCATGGTTTGTGGGTTCAAGCCCCATGTCGGGCTCTGTGCTGACAGCTTGGATCCTGGAGCCTGCTTCAGATTCTGTGTGTGTGTGTGTGTGTGTGTCTCTCTCTCTCTGTCCCTCCCCTGCTCACACTCTGTCTCTCTCAAAAATAAAGAAAATGTAAAAAATAATAATAATTTAAAAAAACATATATTTTTTTTAACATTTTGATCTATGGATGTCCATATGACAGCTGAATTGGATATGGCACTAATTCTGGGCTGAGTAAGACAGAGGGCTCAGCCTGGACACTTTCCTAATTCCAGAATTGTGGAACTAGATTTGCTGCAGGGAGGAACATGGCAGTGGTGATGAGCAAAGGCTGCTTACTTGTGTTGGGGTAAACAGGGAACATTTTACCCAAAAACTCCCCAAAGTGATTTTCTGGAAGTTGTCTTGGCAACCAAAGTAAACTTGAGTTCCAGCAAAGACCTTGGAGAGCCTCTGGCAAAGACTAAACAACAGTTAAGAAAACAGTTCCCCACAAGCTTCTAAAAAGCCAGGGAAAGAAGCCTCGTTCTGTTTCGTCATAATAGGCTAAATGCAATTTGACTTTTCTCCTCCAAGAAAGTATTTTCCAGAACCTTGCCTTAAAGAGCTTCATTAAGTCAAGAAAATGAAGACATTTTTAGCACCAATTTGCTATAATCCATAGCTGGGTTTTTGCTACAAGTGCTTGAAGTATATCTTAATGAGCAATGATGTCAATGTTTTGCCCCTTGAAACTTCAGGTTCAAGGACTTCAAAGCTCCAAATGTTTTCTGCCGAATATCCTAAGTTCTGGAAGTTTGAGACAGTTGGTCTCTGAATTACTATTCTCACAGCAGAGTAACTGAGTCTTTCCAGTTTTAGATCTGGCCAATTCTATTTCTCTTTGATTCCCAAGGAGTCTAAGTACAGACAGAAGGACCTTGTTGATAGCATTCAAACCATAACCAAACAAGGCAAAGGATAATGTGAGCAGTGCTCTATTTTTTATATGTTTGAACAATCTGACAGTGGGGTCCAGTTCTTCTCTTAGATCCCCGGAAATAACTACTGGGCACGGTGTGTCCCAGGAAATGTGAGGAGATAGTCACTCCAAATCTGGAAAAACAACCAGTGGGTAATAATAAATTCACATTCCAAGTAATCTTTGATTACCCTCCGTCCCCACTTAACTCATTAACTTCAATCACTTTTAGCATGGCCTCCAAGTCACCCAGTTTTCATAGTGGCCTCCAGTGGCTGAGTTTGGAAGGTGGTGTTTCCCCTTCCTTTGGTATCCTGAGCCACATTTCTTTTTTTTTTTTTTTTTTTTTAATTTTTTTTTTTCCAACGTTTTTATTTATTTTTGGGACAGAGAGAGACAGAGCATGAACGGGGGAGGGGCAGAGAGAGAGGGAGACACAGAATCGGAAACAGGCTCCAGGCTCCGAGCCATCAGCCCAGAGCCTGACGCGGGGCTCGAACTCCCGGACCGCGAGATCGTGACCTGGCTGAAGTCGGACGCTTAACCGACTGCGCCACCCAGGCGCCCCCTGAGCCACATTTCTTAGGTGTGCAACAGTTGAACACCATTCCCCTTCAGGGACAGCCCTCAACACTCCAAGGAAAACAGGCATGATGACTTTATCCTTAGCAAAAACATCAACTAGCCATCCTCACCGGAGTCATCAATATGGTGATCGACTATAGAATCAGACCCAGAAATATTCTAAAACTTCTTCTTTTATTTTCTCTTTGGCAGTATTCAAGATGAAAGATTTCCTAAGTTATTTTTCCACTGATCTAATTTTTAAAAAAAAAATCCCAGCAATAAATGTGTTATTTTATATGAAATATTCATAGCCCTTATAAAATCCTACTAATAGGTTCCAAGAGTGGCAAATCATATGTGCTGGGGAGAGTCATATTTTACAGTAAAAATTTTGAACAAGGATTTTTGTGTGTGTGTGTGTGTGTGTTTTAACAAAATCTTGTTCAAATCAAGAGAACCACATGGGAGGACACTGTAGCAAAGTTTAAAATTTTTTACGCTGGTCACACTAAGGATGTTCAAAGCTATCCTTTTCTAATTATGTGAATCCATACTTGCCATAAAACTCAAACCGTCATTCTTGGTAGCCATATTAAGTATTTACAAAAAGGAATTCTGTGATTTTTTTTTTTTTTTTTTTTTTTGAAATGGGGAATGCTGACAATATCTGGTTTGGATGGCAAAGGGATAAAGATTTCACTGGCAGGTAGCCGGTGTTACAGGTCTCCAGACAAATCAGCAAAACTCTGGCCCCATCCCATTCTTGCTCCTTACCCTCCCCCGGGCGTTTAAGTCATCTTCTTTCAGGGGTGGAGTGTCGCAGTGAAATTCACATCTATGGGAAAGAATTAGGGTCTCTTATTCTTTAAGAGAGTGTGTCTTTAAAGATTTTTTTCATTTTATTTATTTTATAGGGAGAGAGTGGGCAAGGGCAGGGGGTGGGGGGAGAAAGAATCTTAAGCAGGTTCCTTGCTCAGCACAGAGATCCTGATGTGGGACTCGACCCCACGACCCTGGGATCATGACATGAGCTGAAATCAAGAGTCAGACACTCAGCTGACTAAGCCATCCAGGCGCCCCGCGTGTGACTGTAATTAGACTGCCTCAGACTCGAACAACAGTGCTCTGCTCTCCTAGGGAGGGACAGGGACTACCACCAGACAGCACTCTCAGACATCACTACTCTCCCCTGTGTTTGGAAGACAGTAGTCTCACAAATGCCCTAGGTAAGAGGAAAACTAACTGCAAAACAGGACTCAAAGTCTAGCGTGTTCTTCACGCCCTATGTCAGTGACGGCACTCGGTTTGCCCACCTCCAATCAGGCACACGCCAAGTCTGAGCAGAAGTTCTCTTCCTCTGCATTGGGTGGAAGTGAGGATTAACATAGGAGAAAACTCCTTGCTCTGACTTCTGGTGTTTCAGGTGGTCTAGCGTCAGCGAGGAGTGGCTGGGTCTGCATCATGTTCTCTGGGCCCTCTGACGTTCCCCCTCTCCTCCGCAGTGAACTGGTTTTGAGAGACAAAGCCACTGCCCTTCACACAACACTTACCCCACCGCCTGTGGCTATCATGCTGGTGCAGGGCACACAGCCCCAGGGGAACCCAACTCTGGCATGTGGTGCTCATGATACAGTTAAACCTGATGACATACTGAAAGGAAGAGGTTAGAAGGCAGGTCAGTAGGAGAAGTTACTTAGTAGGGCTCTTCATGTGCACAGGGTTAAGTGGGTAATGGCCATGGAACCCACAACAGCATGAGTAGCTGCCGTGAAGAACAATCTAACACGTTTCAACAAGAAGAGGAAGCAAATGTTTCCGTGAAGGTGGTTGATTCCTTCACTAGCACCCCTTTCCTGCAAACTGCCACGTCACCTAAATCAATGCCATCGTCTTCAGCTCAATTGTAAATTAAAAACAAGAGAAAACAAGCAACAGCCTGCCTGAACATCCCCTCGCCTATAAATGTCTGCCCTCCTTTATGCCGTCTTCTTCCCCCTTCTAAAGAGTCTCCGAACCTCCTTTATCAGTTCGACTTACTTAAAGTTATATTCCAATTTTCGTGACTATCTATATTGAAACAACGGGGGAGAAAAAAGAGGGAAAACCCTTATCATCCCTTTTTTCACCCATTCCTGACAAATCCAAACCATCCCTCGGGAGGAAATCAGAAATGAAGTATGAGGTTTTATCAGGATAGATGGGGTGGGGTTGGGGAGAGGGGAAAATAGAAGATTTTATCAGAAGCTCAGCTTGACAGAAATAACACTTTATCAGGATGGGCACTTGGCAAAGATAAGACATTACCAAGAGCAAGATAGATGTTTGGGTAAAATATTGCGCTAATACCTATTAAGCAAAACCTGCCATCTCTACTTCTGACGGATTGTTATTTATTTGCAAGTCCTACTCCTGGGATGACAGTGATTTTTTTATAAGGCGCTTCCACCAGTAGCAAACGAGCAACAATAATAAAACCAAGGACCCTCAACTCAACTGGGCTATGAAGCAGAGGGAGGCTATGCCTCAGCAAGTTGAGAGGAAGCTGGGCTTGGGTGTGGGGAGTGGTAACAAACACAGAGGCCCCAAGAGATGCCCTGATGGTGGAGCCTCCAGGACAAGACCTCAATTTCCTGGCCCCAAAGAAATGAGTCCCTTGCAGGACCCAGACGAGGCTTTACTAATGGGACTGACCTCAGAGGCTAGGTTGGGACAGAAACCCTGGTGTTGCCGTTGAAATGCCCTGCACTTTATGACTCCACCTTCTGGCCCTGAAGGGTACCTCAGACAACCCGTGACCTTCTCCAGTGAGTAGTTCCAAAGCCCCGACAGGTGCAAGCCCTATGCTAAGTTCCTGGGCACCATGACTGGCAACTGGAAGGAGCCTTAAGGATCTGTGCGATTTCCCCTGCAGGCCTTGTCACCTGGCGAGTTACCATGGACTCTCCCCTACCTGAGAGATCATTCCTAGGAACCCTTCTCCCATCCGTCCAGGGTGAGTCAGCCACTCCTCCGTTCTGTCACTGGATTTCCTGCAACCTGCTACAATACAGACCTCAGGCAGCAGCTCTTATTACATTTGTGACAACTGTTGATGTAGCCTGCTTTGCACCGTGACTATCCATTCCCTCAACACCTGTTTGGGGCAGACATTGTGTGGGTGAAGGCAGACGCCACGCTGAGTCCCTTTGTTCCCGAGTACCACAGAGACGGACTCAGGAGCCCCTCGTGTCTCCATATCCAAATGAGAGCCCCTGGTTCCCACCTCAAAACCCCCTGCTCTCTCAGCACACAGCATCACTGTTGTTACCAGCGCACAGACCACAAACACAGAGCTTAGTCTTGAACTTGAACTTCTTCCCTCCTGTTCCATAGACCTCTTTAACGATATATTTTAATGTGTGTTTTACCTTTCAATACACCCCAGACACAAACTCTTAGGCCACCATCCAAGTCCCAGGCCCCACCTTTTTTCACCTGGACTCACACAACAGCCGCCTAACCAGCCTCCCTACTTCCGACGGTCTACTTACCACTCAGCACCTAGACAACATGTGAAGATGGTTCTCAGACCCTACTACTATCCTGCTCAAACTGCCCCTCTTATGGCTTCCCAGCAAACTTAAAACCCAAATACCCTACAGTGGATTACGAAACTTTTATCAGAATTATCTTTCCGACCTTAACGCACTCCTCCACACTGGTCTTTTATTTATTTTTTGTTTGTTTATTTTTGAGAGAGACAGAGCACAAGCAGGGGTGGGGCAGAGAGAGAGGGAGACATAGAATCTGAAGCAGGCTCCAGGCTCTGAGCTGTCAGCACAGAGCCTGATGAGGGGCTTGAACCTACGAACCGCGAGATCATGACCTGAGCCGAAGTCAGACGCTTAACCGACTGAGCCACCCAGTTGCCCCCACCATCTTTTAGATGCTTCTCGAATGTACCAAGCATTCTCCCACCTTGGGGCCTCTGCACCTGCTGTCAGAGATACCACTCTGCAGAGAAAACTCTGGCCACCCTTCAGCCAGAATCTGTCTCTCACTCCTTCCCCTGGTGATTCTTCCCCTTTGCACACATCCCAGAACTCCCCTAAGTATAAACGTCTTTGTTTTCTTTCTTGTGTGCCTGTCTCCACACCTAGAATACAAGTTCAGTGTTGGAAAGGTCTTTTGTAGGTCAGTCTTATCCACCCAGGGCCCAGAATGGAGAGCACACAGTAGGCACTCAATAAATATCATTTAAATGATGAAAATTAATGGGGGTAGGCAAGGACTAGAAAGTTCAGTGGTGGGAACTGATTTTCAAAAGAGAATGATTATAACTCCCTTACTGACCACCCACTTTGGTTGAGTGGGTCACACTTATCACCTTATTGTACGAGGTAGGTTTGATTGTCCCCATGTTAAGGTGGAGGCGATAGGTTCGTTGAGCTTAAGCAACTTGCCAAGGCTTAGTGCAAAAGTTAAAACGCCCAGGATGAAAAAGAATCTGACACCCACCTCCAAAGAAAAAGTCTGTTTTCATTCCATCTTCTACCTCTAAACAGCTCTCTTTCCAGAAAACAAAGGTTGCCTTTTGATGTGACAAGGAGAAGACACACAAGAGAGATGAGGGCAAGACGGTTGCGACAAGCATTGAGAAAGTTAAGAGTGTCCTGTGGCAAGAATGCTCGGAGAATCCGAGTAAAACCATCTGTGCCAGCCTGCAGAACAGAACTCTGCCGAGGCACAGCCGGAACAAGGGAGTCTGACAAAGCAGCCCAGGTGTTACTTCTACACACCCCAGAGGCAAGTGCACACACAGAAGAACAGGAGAAGCAGAGGAAAGTTTTGGATATCGTGAGCTAGAGATCCAGGGCACCCTGCCTCTGGGTCACCCTACGTCCTTCGGAAAGGATGCTGTTGGTTGGTTCTGAACAGGAGAGCTACTGCAGGGAGGCCAGTATTTCTAGGGCTGGAAGCAATCCTGCCGTGGCCAATAGAGATGGGTCTATTCTGCCTTCTGTAGCCTGTAAAACAGAAAGGAGGTGGGGGCACAGGAAAGATGAACACATGCTAATACGAGGGGTCAGGAAGACTCAGCTGCCAGGCTCCAGCCAGACAGGAGGGGGGACAAAAGGGAGAAATCAGAACCTTTGTCTCCAATCACCGGAATATTCAGAGGCTAGGGGAGGCGGCATATCCGGATGGACTAGAAATGGTTAACTCAGTTTCTCTCCTGAGGAGCAGCTTCAGCTGCTCATCAATAGAATCTCCAGCTGATAATTATTAAGTGAAACTTGGGGCTTGCATTTGCATATGTAAAGCACACTTCCCTCGGAAGCCACAATGGGAGGAGAATGCACTTCCTGATTGTGCAGCCCTGGGAGGTTTGGGTGGGGTGGGGCTCCAGCCTGCTTTGCATGTGCTTCTCCACGCTAATCAAGCCAGATATTCAGCAGAAATAAACCCCACATCCCAAAATACACCATTTGTCAAAATCCAGAGCTCAAATAAAAGACCTCTTTTCTCCAGATCTGAGGATGCATCCTACCACAAAACAGGTCTGTAAGGAATGTGATTACCCAGCCAGGTGCACATGAGCTTGTACACACACACCTGGGTTTTTTTTGCCGGACAGAATGGTTATTAGTTTCTCCCAAAGCAAGGCTTCTATCTTCCTCGGGTTTCCTGGCATTTCTCAATCTTTGCACCTGTCGATTAAGAAGCTTCTGCCCCGAAGAAGAAAGAAGGAAATGCAAAGAGCATCAAATTCCAAGTATCTGATAGCTTATCTCTGTTATGACCTTTGTCTTGGCTTTCGAGGAGGAAAGAAGTTACTGAACTTGTCTCTCCTCCCATAGGAAAGGATGCCATACGGGGAAGAGCAGAGCCATCAGTCCCAGGAGTATAGCGAGGACACTGCCCTTAGCATGGCTTCAAAAATCAAGGACTTCAAATACCAATGCCATTTCTAGGCGCTATGACTTGATTGTGATAAGGATGCTGCTGGGGCTGTCTAAATTTACAGGGTGTCTAAAATTACACCCATGACATTCTGAAGACAGAAACAGACCACAGGATTAAAAACAACAACAGCAACAACAACAAATTGTCAACTCTGGATCTCTTCATCCTTGGTCAAGCCCATGATCCTTTTGGCACCTCAGTGCCCTCATCTGTAAAATGGGAGTAAAGATTCTGCAGGAGCCCTCTTACCCAGCATCATTGGGGTATGTATCTACTATAAACTGTTTAACTGATAACCTATAAACACACATTCATTTGACAATCTTTTGATATGGGGCCAAGGCCTTTACTGTAAAAACAGGCCCACTGTGTGAAAAGGCACAATACCTCTGTTGCTTAAACCAGAAAGAAACTGTCAAACACTTCTGGCTAGAGTTTGTTTGTTTGTTTGTTTTAATGCTTATTTTTGAGAGAGAGACACAGAGCATGAGGAGGGAGGGGCAGAGAGAAAGAGACACAGAATCTGAAACAGGCTCCAGGCTCTGAGCTGTCAACACAGCTGACAATGTGGGGCTCGAACCCACGAACCACGAGATCATGACCTGAGCCAAAGTCAGATGCTTAACTGTCTGAGCCACCCAGGCGTCCCTGGCTTGGGTATCTTTAAAATACAGGGGAAACTTTAAAGACATTTGTGAAGTAATCAGAGTACAGAATTCCTTTCATATTTTTATCTCCCCCCCCCCATTTTTTTAGCTGTCTTGCTTACATTTGACAGCTGTTTTTACAGCAATCTGCCTTTACGTCATTGTTCCAAAATACACAATTTAGTTTTCTATAGACCAGCTTCTTCCTGCGCTCATATTTCACTGCCTTCTGTAATAACTGTATCATTTAATTATATGATAAAGATACCTATAACAGACTTGAAAATAGATTAAAATGTTTTTTTGCTAAGCACAAAATTCAACTGGTGGGATCAAATGCCAAACAGTTCTAGAAAGCAGCCCAATATCCAGGAGACTGCATGCAGTGGGCTAGGAACAGTATTTTGATAGAGGGAATGGAAGAATGCATGGTTATTGGGTGTGGTTCTTTTTTGTTGTTGTTGTTGTTTGTTTATTTATTTTTGAGAGAGAGAGAGAGAGAGAGCAGGACAGGGGCACAGAGAGGGAGACACAGAGTCTGAAGCGGGCTCCAGGCTCTGAGCTGTCAGCGCAGAGCCCGACATGGGGCTCGAACCCACTGACCACGAGATCATGACCTGAGCTGGAGTCGGACGCTCAACGGACTGAGCCACCCAGGAGCCCCTCTTCAGTGGAGGTGCATTAAGAATCTCCCACTGAGTCTCCCTTGTGGTGCTGCGGGAAAGAATAGCAGATTTCCCAGGGGGCATTTCACTTCCCAGGGTAGGTGGGAAAGGAGCACTTGGGAAAAGTTTTTGCCATTTTTCTTAGGCGGGGTCAAGTCACTGCTTCTGTAAACTATGGCTGCAGGCTTTGAAATCACCTTCCATATGCTTCTGGTAAAAAATAACTCCTCCTTTATGCCGGTAGAGCACTGTGAGACCACGTTCGGAGCATCTGTGGGTCTTTGGTCCCCCTTGGTCTTTCATGTGAACGGACACAGGCAGGGAAGGGGTTATGGCTGTTCCCACTCTGCATGAGGCAAGTGAGGTCTGGAGACGCAGAGGCACGTGCCCGGGAATGTCAAGAGCAGGACCAGAAGTGTTGGTTCACATTCCCAGAAATTGCTTCTCGTGCATATTGGCTGCTTCCTATCACCTTTGTAACTTTGGAAGCAGCATAAGCAAGCATTTCATGGAGTAAAAAGGTGCACAGAAACAGATCTTTGCTCGCAATAGAGAAAGGTCACAAGAGAGCAGACTTGAAGCTTCTGTGCAGACCCCTCAGCCGATCCTGTCCTTCCACATAAAACATTTCCACAGACCTGGAGTCCTGAAGCCTCAGGCTGTGTCAAAGATCTTCAAAGGCCCATAGGGTTACAGCATAAGTGAGAAAAGTCTCCCCTTGCAACAACTGAGCCCTTACAGAAAGGAAGCAGTAAAGGGTTATCAGCTGTGCTGACCTTGGGCGAGTAATTTAACACCTGTAAGCCTCAAATGACAGGGAACAAACTTTCCTGTCTACCTTACAGGGCTATTTGAAAATGCATTAAAAAGAACGGGCCTATAGGAAAGGCCTAGGTAAGAGAGACTTATGGGAATGGGACATGATCTTTTATTATTATTTTGTAATGTTTATTTGTTTTGAGAGAGAGTGTGTGTGAGTGATGCAGGGCTCGATCTCATGAACCATGAGATCATGACCTGAGTTGAAATCAAGAGTCGGACGCTTAACTGACTGAGCTGCCCAGGCGCCCTGGGACGTGATGTTCTTAAGCAAAGACACACAGTAACTACGAGTACTGTTACTAGACATTATTCATGAACCATGTTATTTTTTTTTTTTAGAGAGAGAGAAAGAGAGGGATTGCACATGACAGTACATGTGTCCATGGGAGGGAGGGGCAGAGGGAGAGGGAGAGAGAGAGAGAGAGAGAGAGAGAGAGAGAGAGAGAGAGAGAATCTCAGGCAGGCTCCACACTCAGCATGGAGCCTGACACGGGGTTCGATCTCACCACCCTGAAATAGTGACCTGAGCGGAAATCAAGAGCCAGACGCTAGAATGACAGAGCCACCAACATGTCCCATGTACCATGTTATTTAATTTAGCAGTAAAAGCAGCCATCTGGTTCCTTATAGCATTACTGTCCCCATAGTCTAAGGATAAGACAAAACTGAAGAAAAACAATGTCCACCAAGCTCTAAAAAAGCCACTTGAGTTATTTTTAGCCCGGTGGAGGACGTGGCCATCCTTCTTCCTTGATATTCATCTCATCAGTTCCAGGAACAGATAACAGAAACACAGACCACCAATGCGCACTTAGGTGACCACCGTCTGCTAGTTGAGGCCCGAAGAGACCTCTCCCACCTGCTCTGGTGTAAACCCACGTTCTGCACCCCCTGACAGGAGCCGGGCCACCGTCCCCAAGCCTCCATCATCTGGAGATTAAATGACCACAGCACAACTATATTTCCAGTAATGCTACAGTATGCCGGCAGTTGGAGCCATCAGGCAATGTAACCTTTTTTCCCCTAAAGGAAAGAACAAACACATTTGAAGCAGGTTATACCTACAATTTCCCAACCAAAAAGATGTGTCTATGGGTCAATGTCTCGCAACATGAATAAATGCAAAAGGCTCAAAATGATCTCCGCTGTGGTTTATATTGAAATTCAGGAGGCCATGTGCTTATACCCAGGGAGGTCTGCAGGATGCAGCGAAGGAGCATATGAGGTCATGGAGGGCAAGAGACACTGCGTGTCGCTAAGGTCAGGCTTTTATAAAAGACATCCTCATACAAATGAGAAAAGCCCTGTAGTTGTCAACCTTGTCTGTTTGGAACACTTATTTCCTCCGGTCTACAAGCTCATTCTGAATAAGATCCAGTAAGTTACTCATTCATTCACTCAAGGTACACATTTACAAAGCATCCGCAATATGACAGTCACTACACAGGTCCTTTCCTTTGAGCAGCTTAAAGCCCAGGGAGAAAGATGAGTGAAGCTAAAATGACAGAGATAATGTTTATCTCTGCAAAGAGATAGGATCATAGGATCTCTCTCTCTCTCTCTCTATTAAGAGACAGAGATGCTAACAAGGATGATGCATCCATGCGGCAGCACCCCTTAGCACGTAAAGGCCCAGGGGAAACTTCCAGGAGTCCTCATGCTGATGGCTAAAGCATGGGCACAAGAAGACCGATGGAGAGGAAAAGTGTTCAAGCAGAGGAAACAGCATATGTAAAAGCTAAGAACCACAGTTCTCAAACTGTGCCCAGATTCCCCAGGGTGACCCAACAGACCCACATAGGCACCCCAAGGTATTCTAAAATCGCTACAGAAGCACAACAATTCTTAGTACCTGTTGGGCATTGCCCAAACTACTAGCTCAAGATAGTTCAGTTTCAACAGGAGGTTGTACCACATTCCGTATCTTGGGCAAAGGTGGGTTTTCAGAATTTGCTAGGAAAGAAAGCAATGACTGCACAAGAAGTCAACAGGTGTCCAGGCTCCTTCCAAGATTTGAGAAGTTATGCATCCCGTAAGTAAATAACGCTGTGTGTCACTTTATGTGTGTCCTATTTTCAAGCAGCTACTAAATTGTTAGGACATAAACACTTAATAAATTGAATAGTTTGGTATTTCATTTGACCTATGAGCAAGGTGACACTACGGGGCCCAAGAAATGAGAAAATGTGGGAACCTATGGTTTAGAGATCAAAGGGCTTGGAGCTTATAATGGACAAAAAAGATTTTCACATAAGGCACTCAGGGCAAGGGGTGGAGGGTGGAAAAAGATGCTGGAAAGACAGGTAGGGCAATCACAGAGGGTTTGGGGGCACCATCAAGAACTTGACCTTCATTCTGAGGCCAGTGGGACCCACAAAAGAGTTTTGAACTTCCCTGCTGCACTGAATGCAATGCCGCCTGAGTTTTCCCAGACTCTCCCCAGTTCTCAGAATATCTGCACTTCACAGCCCATCATGTGGGTGCCACACAGCTGAGGCCACACTGAGGCGTGAGGTACGCTGAGAACCAGACCAGTTCCAATGAAGCCATCGAGTCTCTGCAGAGAGGCTTGCAATTTCATCTAATCCACTGAACCTAAGTAAAATCACACTGTCAAGTGTAAAATGCCTTACAAACAAAAGTTACCATTATCTAGCATTTATGTGTATGCTTCATATTCTAATAGTCAACCCACAGTGAATTTAAGTCCTCTCTGGACCTCTCACAGCTGTTAACACCTCCTCTCCTTTTTCTACATTGTTGCCAAAGCTCAGGCTTGCTTAGTCCTCTAATCCCTAAACCAACTTTTGGATTCAAAGAGAAGGAAATATATGGTGAAATCTGAACTGCTTAACCTCCCATGTTTGATATGCTGGACATGCTGAAACAATGTATGTTGTCATTTCTCCAAAGCTAAGATTTTAAAGAATGTTGACTCTTCGTATCTACAGGTGTGATACATTGTACAATAAATTACAAAGACTATTGGGAACAAATTTACCAAAACATTTCATACGAAGATACTTTTCCTTTAAAATGTGATGCTGAAGAAAAATTTCTTGCCAGGCACAGAAAAGCTTTTATCAACCTAAAGCTAAGCTAGACACATGATTCCAACTTCCCTCACAGTTCCAAAAGTCTGAAAACAGCAGGGTATTAAGTAATTAAAAAGTCACCATATCCACTGGGTCTTAGAGAAAAGAACAACGAACGAAGAAGAGAAATTGTGTAAAGGCTGTCCTAGAACAAGCCCACAGGAGACAGGACCCCACTGGCGGCTCATGCGCAGTCTCTTATAGAGGACAGAGAATGGTCAGGGGACCAGGGGCTTTGGCCAGTCCCAAGATCTTCCCCAGAAAAACCTACTCACTCTGAAAATTGCAGCAAGAGCTACTGTTCTGTATTTATTAACCCTTCGACCTCACTGCGCAGGGTCCCAGGAGGAGCGAGCTCTGCCAGAGCAGCAATCCTGGTCCATCACGGCACCTGCCGCTCCTCCTAGGGAAAAGGAGGCTACGTCTGTGCAAATGACTTGTGCGTGCTCAGCCTTGCCTGGCTTCCCTGTTCATTCGGGGTCCATCAGCCTGTGGAGAGCATGTGCCACATGTCCCCAGGGGGAGAACCTGATGTTTGCTTTGCTAAGACAGTTTAATTTGGGTGAGGAATTAAGTCTGCCTGTTTGAGACACATACATTCTCCAAGTGGCTTTAACAAAAAGGGAAGTTCTGATCTCTTTGGGCTCAATCCCATGCTCCTCCACCTGTTCTCATCTCACACGCAGGACAGAGGGGTATTACTTTAAAAAAAAATTTTTTTTAATGTTTATTTGTTTTTGACAGAGAGAGAGAGAGAGACAGAGCATGAGTGGGGGAGGGGCAGAGAGAGGGAGACACAGAATCCAAAGCAGGCTCCAGGCTCCGAGCTGTCAGCACAGAGCCTGATGCGGGGCTCGAACTCACAGACCGCGAGATCATGACCTGAGCCAAAGTCGGTCGCTCAACCAACTGAGCCACCCAGGTGCCCCAGAGGGGTATTACTTATTGATCCTGAAACCTTAACACTAGAAATAAGCCAAAGCACCAAATCAGCAAATGGAAAGGTAGACTTGATAAACTACACTTCAGAAGCAGGATGTGGAGCACCTAGAATGTGCAAGGCCTCAGGCTAGGTGCTGGGGATACTGGGTGAAGCGAGCAGACATGGTCTCTCTTTGGGTGCTATTTCTAGTTCACCAGGAGGACAGCCAACGGCCGATTAATTATTTAGCTGTAAGTGTGATTAATATAAAGTCTTGTGATGGATCCTATCAGGGTTCTGTATCTTGGCAAATTATTCCCCATTGGGTGGGCAAAAGCCTGAGCCCCAGGAGTCACACTCACCACATTCCTTCTCACCCCCAAATCATGCCGCTGCTAACCAGTTCCCAGTCCCCAGTGGTTTGACCTCCACGGTCACCTTCCAGGCCAATCCCGTTCTCTCCCATCCCTCCCAGGAGCCCCACGTGCCAGACTCCTTACCGGGTTTTCTCCCCAATGGAGTCTTCCCACTTTCTTCCCCAATTTCTTCCCACTGATCCGCTTGGATCCATTCCTGTTGTGGTTTGTTTTGTTTTTAGTTACTTTTAATTGTGAAATAAACACACGGAACTTTCCATCTTTGCCATCTCTAAGTGTGTAGGTCAGAGTCAAGTACATTCAGGCTGCTGTGGAGTCACCTCCACCATCCATCCCCAGAACGCTTTTCTGCTTGCAAAACTCTAACCGTCCACACACAGGAGCCCCGTATTCCACTCCCCTCTGCCCCTGGCGACTGCCATCTAATTTCTGTCTCTGTGAATGTGACTCTTCTAGGGACCCTGTGTAAGCAGAATCAGACAAAAACTGTCTCCTTATGACTGGCTTGTTTCACTTAGCACATGGCCTTTATTCCCCTTCTATCTGCAGGGCCCAGCACACCTGATGGCACCTAGCAAGGTCTCAAAAAGGCCTTTCATTTGCTTGTTCATTTAGCAAATTGACACTACAGTAGAACCCGCCTTTAAGTCTCCAAGACCACCCCCCCCCACACACACACACATACACAAGGACTATATAAGGGGCAAGGACTCTAACTTCTTATATCATTATCTCAATTAATCCTCACACTGCTCTGAAGTGGTTATTCTCTCTGACTTAAAGGACAGTAAATTGAAACCAAGAAAGTGAAGCCAGTTGGCCCAAGGCCATTCAGCTGGTGAAAGGGCCTGAAGTTTGGACAACGATCTGTCCCTAACACCCATGGGATTTTCATCAAACCATGGCTCTTAGGAAGCCTAGAATCTTAGGGGTTTTTTTCAGTTTTTTTTTTTTATACTTATGTAAATTCTTATTCCAAAAGAACAGTTTTATGTTTTTATGCATTTCAGACACCAGCAGTGGAAGTTGTAGGGTGATATTTTGGTAACAAAGGATATTTTTGCATAAAACCGTCAAAAAGTGGTTTATGCAGATTCACTGCTCAGTATACTTGCTGGGAAACTCGGGTCACAGCTCGGAGGTTCCCCCAAAGAAGCCAGATCCTGGAGATGAAAATGGAGAAGCAGGAGCCGCTCCATCACAGGTGGGAGAATCCTGAGAGAGGTCACTGCTCACATGCCGTTCTTTTCATATAAGAGTACATCCCGTGGGTTAAACCTGCATGTCATATCACTGCAGATCAAAGGCAGGGGGAAAAAATTGCTAGCTAACCAGAAGTGGTTTAGAAAGACGGTGAAAGAGAACAGAGAATTACATACAACAGACAAGTAAAAACGAAAATACACATCAAAGACCAGAACTACATAATAAAATCAAAAAGCCAAAGTCTACGATACACAATACGAATAACAGAAAGCTATTTTATGTATTCGCATCAAGACCCTGAGATACTTGAACAAGGGTTGGAAAACTTTTCCTATAAAGGTACAGATAGTAAACACTTCAGGCTTTCTGAGCCACACGGTCTCTGTCACAACTACTCAGCTGTGCCACACTGTGGCTCAAAAGTGGCCACAGACGGTACATGAAGCTGTGTTCCAATAAAACTTTATTTACAGAAACAGAGTGAGGCAGATTTGACCTGAAGGCTGTAATATGCCAATCCCCTCCCTGAAGGCCAAGAATAGGTCTTCTCCCATCCTTCAAGGTAGTAACACAGAGCTTGGATATCGCACAAGGAGGAAAATTAAAATTAAATATTTCCCAGAGTTCTATTTAATTTTTTTTAAAAAACCCTATTCTGTGAACTAAATGCCATTTATCCCCATTTTTCAGAAGAAGGAACTGAGGTTCAGAGACCTGCAACACTTTGCACAGGGCCACCCAGACGGCAGGGCCAGGAATAGAATCCAGGTGTGGTGGGCTCTTACATTCAGGTGCTTGTCACCATACTGGGGCTAACTGCTTATGGAGGCGGCAACAATGTGGCTGGGAAAAGGATCGGGGAAGATATAGAAATGGTCCTCAAGATGCGACCGCACCAAGTGGGATTCCGTCTGCAAAATTCCAGGGGCAGAGACAGAAACTCACTTACACTGGTCCAAATGGAAAAAGACAGTTTACCATAAACACATGGGAACCGTCTAGGAACAAAGGAGTCGGAGTCTTGGGGAACTGAAACCACTGGAGATCAAGGCAGTTATCTCTCCATATCCACCCTCCATTTTCCCCTCCCTCCCTACTCCCCATCCACAGATTTCTCTGCATCTCTACCAGAAGCCTGAGGGACTCTCCTCTGTGCTTTCCTCAGTGTTCGCAACACTGTCCCCTCCACCAGCTGATGTCCCCTCCACCAGCTGATGTCCCCTGCTGGCTCACAGTTGCCTACAGTTGCATCTCCAGCTGACCCATGAACAAGTGCACCTGCCACAGTGGTACCACTGCCCTGGTGCCACCCTCTGCTCTAGACCCGCAGCCGATGCTCAGCATCTGTCCATCCAAATTCTCAGAACGGAGCATCCAGTCCTCATGCACGAGCACGGGGATTCACCAGGTGCGGTTCACCATGGCATGTGTTCTCTGGCTAGCCATGGCCAGAGATGCAGCAGACCTGGGGTCCCAAATGCCTGTGGAATATGCCAGACCCACAGGCAGAAGCCAGTCCTCTGAGAGATGGGCACATACTTCCACACGTCTGACGCCACAGGGAAGACTGGTACCTACGATCCGAGAGAAACAGCAGACACAGACTGGAGGAGCACAAAGCCAGGCCGGAATAAAAAAAAAAAAAAATTACTTAAAGGAAGTGGGATGTGTTTACTCAATTCAGGAAGAATATGCAGGAGTTGGAGACAGACCAAATGAGAGCGATGAAAATAATCATCTAGATGAAAAATCCAATATGCAAAACTACAAAAATTCAAAGGCGGTGGCTGCTCTTATTTTCTGTAAAGGGATACTATTCAACAACTGTGGAGAGCTGCAGCGTGAGTGGGGGGAACAAGAATCGAAACCTGTCTGATTTAAAGAAGCTGGCAGGACATTCCAACAGGAGTTGCTAAGGGGTACAGCAAAGTTTCTGAATCACCTTGAAAACACAGTAGAAATGATCACCTGAGCGGGTACACAGGCATGTGGGGGAGGGGGAACTAGCATTGCAAAAAAAAAAAAAAAAAAAAAATTCATCACTTGATGGCAGATTTCAATATGGAGATCCCTACCGGGAAGCTCATTGTCTCTGATTTCTCTGCCCGAATGGTCCTTCAGCAACAGGAAAATAAATCTCTGCCCAAGTTCTGTTTTTAGCACGAGCCCTAGAACCAGCTCATTCTCTTTTCTGCTTCTCCAAGCTGGCCCAGATCTCTCCGCATCTCTTAATGACATGCTGAGATTTGAGGAGAGCATGGTTATTATGTGATATATCCTCCCAAATCCGAGCCGAGTGCACGGAACAACGGAACCCTTCACAATGACCACGAGGACAAGGCACGCTAGAGGCAGCTCTGCCTCATGACATCCAAGTCATTGTAGTGACAAGCGAGGTGACATCCCCATACATCCCTTTTCTTGATGCTGGTCTAAGAAAAGAATTGACCGCTGGGGAAATAGTACCAGTGCTTTAGGGCAGTGATTCTTAAAAGCAGAATTATCTTCAGAGCATTGTTAATAATATCTTTGGAGCGCTGTTAGAGAAACAAACAAACAAAAACAAAACAAAAAACATACTTGCCAAGCACCTACTGCAAAACTCCAATTTAGTAGGTATGGGTTGGGATCTGGGAATCGGCCTTCTACAGAACCCTCCAGATGGTTCTGTCATACAGTCAGCCTTCAGAACCACTGACTGAGGGCATGAAACACTCAAAGGATACATAGGGCCTTGGGCAAAGAGAAAAGGCAGAGGAGTAAAGGATCTCCATGGGCCAATGACCCAGGTTTGGAGCTGTTGGTCTAGCAATGGAGTGGGAGGTCTTAAATAGGGCAACTGAGTTATCTATCCAAGGGGTGGCTCAACAGAGAGCTGAATACACAGCCCCACTGGAGAGGTTAGAAGAAGAGGTTCACATCTACAAACAGATGGGAAGAAGGTTGAACAGACTTGGAGTTTCTTTGAAACCCCGTGAAACTAAGATTCAAACAGGGATAGAGGCCTCTGAAATTGCTTTCCAGGCCAATGTTCAGATCAAATGTGATACAAGATTTTAAGAGTTCTACTATGCATTTAACGCAGCTGCTTTTCCCTAAGGTTTTTCCTTCCTTCCTCTCAAATATCAGAACTCACTCCCAAGGACTTCCAGGGTGTTTTAAAAATAAGCCTCAACCCCAAATACCTTCTTCAACAAACCCTAGCGACACGTCATACTTAATGTGCAACTGGGGAATCACCACAGTGCAGGCCACAATGTCTCCAGGTCTCCTCATGGCACAGGGAAGTTTTGGCTCAAATGCCCCCAGCTCCCAGACACCTGCCTTGACTCCATCTCAAACAGCTGCCCATGGCACACACCAGTGGTTACCTGCCTCCCCGTTTTTCTTCATAGCACATCACTACTTTATTTTTATTTTTTCATGTTTGTCTCTCTCTCTCTCTCAAAAATAAACAGAGTGCAAGCAAGGGACGGGGAGAGAGACAGATAGAGAGAGAGGGAGACACAGAATCCGAAGCAGGCTCCAGGCTCCGAGCTGTCAGCACAGAGCCCGACGCGGGGCTCGAACTCACGAACCGCGAAATCATGACCTGAGCTGAAGTCGGACACTCAACTGACTGAGCCATCCAGGCGCCCCTCTGCCTTTTTTTTTTTTTTTTTTTAATTTAAGATCTCCCCCGATTAAGATATGAGCTCCCTGGGGCACCTGGGTGGTTCAGTTGGCTGAGCATCCGACTCTTGATTTCATCTCAGGGTCATGGGATTGAGCCCCATGTTGGGTTCTGCACTGAGTATGGAGCCTGCTTAAGATTCTCTCTTTGGGGGCACCTGGGTGACTCAGTCCATTAAGCGTCCGACTCTTGATTTCAGCTCAGGTCACGATCTCACAGTTTGTGAGTTCGAGCCGTGTCGGGCTCCGTGCTGATGATATGGAGCCCGCTTGGGATTCTTTGTCTCCCTCTCTCTCTCTGCACTGTGTGCAGTCTCAGTCTCTCTCTCTCTCTCTCTCTCTCTCTCAAAATAGATATGAACTGATCTTCTATGTACCAGCCACTTTGCTCGTGTACAGGCTGGTATGGGTCAAACTGTGCCCCCTCCCCAAATTTATATGTCAAAGTATTACCCCCTAGCTCCTCCGAAGGAGACCTTATTTGAAAATAGGGTAGCTGTAGATGTAATTAGTTCAGATGAGGTCATACAGGAGCAGAGAGGACCCCAAATGCAATATGCCTGGGGCCCTTATCAAACGAGAAGCTTGGAAGCACACAAGGAGAATGGCATACGTAAAGATTGGAGTCACACTGCCACAAGCCGAGAGGGAACATGGCCCGGCCAATACCATGATGTCGGACTTCTGGCCTCCGGAAATGCTGAGACAAAAGTTCTGTTGTTTAAGCCAGTCAGCGTGTGGTATTTTCTCACGTTAGCCCTGACAAACTAATAGGCAGGGATTCCAAATTCAGGAAAACACTCAAGTGAACTCACAGGTACAGGTATTTTTACTGGGGTGTCTTGCCTGGAGCTTTCTAACTCCAGAACGGAGGCTTTTACAAATCTGTACTGATCCAGCTGTACAGTAACCATGAGCTGAGAACAACCCTATCCTCCTGCTTCCCAAGGAACAGACTCTTGGCTTTTGGAAAGGGCAAAGCCCACCCGCGAGCGTGAAAGACGCAGCTTGTACTCGAGTCTAGCAATGAGAATCTTGACTTTCAGATGTCTCATTGAGACATTACCCAGAAGGCGAGTCATTATTTCAACTCAGATGTCTTCTCAGAATACCCTCTTGTCATCTGCTTTCAAAAAAAAAAAAAAAAAAAAAACTGAAAAGATGATGTTGTTGGAAATGTCATCTGCCTGTTACGCAGAAGCAAAATCAAAGTGCTCTTTGTGTTAAATGTGACTGTCCCTGCACTTGTGATCCAGGGCACAAATGTTACTAATATCCTCTGCAATCACCCACCCAGTTATCAGCTGGCGGAGGCTACAAGGACAGATTCGGATTTCTTAATTTTGCCACTTATTTTTTTCTTGTTAATTTAAAAATATCACAGTGTTTTAATTGCACTCAATTTAATGTACTATACCTGCCAGTTCCAACACACTTCATTATTTATATTGCTGGAAAAGCACTTAAAAGTCAGATTGCATAATTTGTACTTGTATATCTTTAAGGTAGATTTATATCCGAAGTTGTCAAATAGCTGTGGCAACATTGCTCTGAATATTAAATTTTAGCAAGTTGTCAACCCCTAAACACACACAGAAGCTAGTGGGAATCAAGTCATTAGTTATTGGAGGAGATAGTATTACAAGAGGAGTTGAAAAGTCCATTCAAATCTGCAGCTGTTAGGAGCAAAGGGTCCCAGGCCAGACTGCCTGGGTTCACATCCTGACTCTGTGTTTGTGTCCCTAAGCTGTGACCACAACTTTCTGTGCTTCGTCTTCTTCCTGTCTGGTAGAAATACTACTGGAGGAGTGTGGTGGGAATGAAATCAGAGAACATACAGAAACCCTCAGAACGGTGCCTGGCATACAGTTTAAGGACAATTTAAGCACGTGCTAGCATGTGAATTTCACTACCTTAACGGTCTCTGGCTAACGAGAAGGGCAGAGAAAGAACAGATTCGTCAATGATGCAGTTACACCTCACAAAGCCCACAAGTCTGGTGCAAAGTGGTTGGGAGCTCTCTGGTGGGAACAGAGGAAAGTAACAACCAAAAATGAGCCATCGTGTGGCACATGGGCATTCCAAGTTCTATGCCACGGTGACGCATCCCTTAGCCAAGAACACCACAACCAACCCCCACCCCCGACCCCGAAATGTTAAAATCAGGTTGATCATTTGCACTTTTTATTAATGTTGCAGTTGTATTGGAAATACTATATACATCTGTCATGCTCTTCTACAGTTCATTCAAGCTACTTCTATAGAGGTTGCACGAAGTTGCACATGTCGATAATATCATGAAAATTATTTATGTCAACACAGAGGGCTGTGGAAACAGCATTCCTTGGGAACAGGATGGCAAGGTGCTAAAGGTGAAGAAACTCAGCCCTAACGGACCCACGGAACAGAGGGCCTGCGAGCTGGTCCTGGCTCCTCTCCCGTCCCTGTGCTTCATCAGCAAAGCACCCACTTCTATCCCCTGTCGCCGGCCTCCACTATCTCCCCCAGACGGGAAAGTCCTAGTCTGCTCTCAAGTGCCCCCAACACCCATCCACGGGAAGTCTGGTGATTCCTACAGCAGAAGTTAGCTTGTCTTCGACCTGGTCCCGCTCCTGCTATGAATGCGAGCTTCTACTTCAGCCATTACAGCTTTGTGCAAAACCCTCTCTGGTCACATCTGTGTTCTCATGGAAGAGTAGGCTGCTTCAAGCCAGAGACCATGTATCTGTGAATCTCTGGATCCCCAGCCATGAACGTCCAGTCTGGCATACAGCAAGTGCTCAGCAAAAACACGCCCGCGAGCGAGTTACCTACTGTGGGCCAGGCACTCTGCTGTGTGCCTGCTGCTGTGTTCACCTGAGCCCACAGGAAAACCTGAGACGCGTGCTTGGATTTCACTGGGGACACAGGAGGCCAATCTATAGCCCAAAGTGACATCGGCAGTAGGAAGCAGAGGTGCAAGTTCAATGCCAGGTTTCCTGGCTCCAACCCACCATGTAAGAGAATCCACGACAGGGATGATGGAAATAACAACAGGTAACATGTTATAACCTCCCATGTAACAATATTGTGCTTTACTTATAACATCGTAAGACACAGGCTATTATTATCTCCAGAGGACAGCCACTGAGGATCAGTGCTCAGCAGACTGAGTGATCAGGCAACATACCAAAGTCGCACGGCTTCTAGAAGTTGGACACAGTATTTGAACATCTACCATCTACCCTCTCTTCCCAGGGTGACTGAACGCCACCAGAACAGCAGGGACCCTCCCTGCAACCTGCAATGAAATGCCCAAGCATGTGTCCAGAGGTACCGGAACAGAGCGGAGGGTTCACTGAGGTAAAGCCCCACCCCCAGCCCAGAGTCTAGTAAGTGGATGCCGCCTTCGTTGTTACTAACAGTGGTGGTAACAGCAAGACCGCTCTAGGCTGATGGCTGTCCACTGGCATGGAGGCCAGTCGGGCAGGGAGGCGCAGAGAGCAAACCATTCTGAGCTAACGTAACAGTTTTACGGTGAGCAGCTCTTTAATAAGACGGGAAGCAAGATTTAGTACCCAATGCGCTTCCCTGTAAGTCAGCAGCATCAGAAATCACCACGGGTGGGGACACCCAGCGAACGTGGCATGTGTTCAGGGGAGGAATGTTCTAGGACGCCTCTCCCCGGAATCCCTGCTCTGTGGCATCTGATCCCTCCTCCACACAAGCTCCCCACCATCGACCTGAGACAACAAACTCATAGGGAGCAAGGGGAACCACGATACAACTACCAAGGCCAATGAGAGATTGAGAGACTGGCCCTGGGCTCCCCATGTGTTCTTTCCTTCATGGCCCTGCCACCCACCAGGTAGGACCTCCCCTCAGGAAACAAGACTGATACTGGGGAAAAACCTAGAGAGAACCCCACAAGGAGCTCTCTCTTTCCTCAAAGAGGACTCACCTGGTGTTTCATCAGTTTAAGTAGCATTGCCTGTCAGCAAGGGGACAGCTGCACAGACCCCATGAGGAACTGGGGAATTTCAGGACCTCACTCACTGGGGGTCACTGTGTATGGAATGAATGCTAAGGTCCTCAGTAGTATACCCAGGGATGAAGAAAAATGTTGCCAAGCCCACGAAAGTGTAGTTAAGAAGCAGAGAACTCCTTATATAAGGCTACCCTCTCTTCCACATCCTGTACTCCCTCAGGATGCCACTCCAGGCCCTCTGCCCTCCCACACCTATATTCTCCTCCCCCGACCCCCAACTTTTCTTGGCCTCGGTTCTGAGCTTTTACTTCACTTCTCTGAGGTGCTGGATGAGATCTTCTGAGGCTCCACATCACCCTCATTTCGAGGACACCCCAGGTGCCTGGAGCAGAAGCACCTTACTTCACCAAATTTCCACCAGCAGAGTTTTCCTTTGGGATGAGCATGTAACCAAAACATATTCAATCCACGTTCTTCCCCAAAACATGCACACGGGTGGGGTGAGAGCACATCCGGCTGAGGAAAGCACGTGGGAGCGGCCGGCATAGGTCCTGGATGTAAGAAGGGTAAACGCAGCCTGATGGCTGGGGGGTCCTGGAACCCTTGGGACTGGGGGAAGGTACTCAGCAAGTGTGAGGGGACATCAACAGGCAAAAGAAAAACCCAAAGCCATTCTGCCCGAAACACTGACTGCAGATTTTCCCTGAGGCATCTGGTAAACGATGTGGAAATCCCTGAAAATACGAATCTGAGTAACCTATGCGATCAAACCGCGCTCAAAGCGCATCCCTAATGCCCAGTGACGGAATCCAAGCATGTCCCACTGGGTTCTGTTTGGCATCATTAAAGCAGAGTCACAGAGTATTTCTCAAAGAAAGTAGAAGAATAATGACATCACAATCGACTGTAGGGTTTGTCCGAAAACACATGCCCAGGCCATACCCTCCAGTCTGACAGAACCAGAACCCGAGGCATGGGTCTCGGGAGCGTGCATTTTTAGCAAACCTCCTAAGTGGCTTGTATTCCTACTCAAGACTGAGAACACTGCTATATAAAGTTATGGAACTGGGTTCTAATTCTGACACTGAAGTTTTGGACAATTTTAGGAGATGTCCCTCATGTGAACAACCCGGCTGCCAAGGGCCAAATGTGGGTCTGATACTCACATGCCCACAACACAGTAGGAAACAGAGGAATAACCCAGACACCAATGCAGCAGGTAGCAGGCAAGTCACATGGTCTCAGACCCTTGATATGCTGGGCTGTAAACTGTGGATGATCCCAGCACGACCCCACCTGGTGGGGAGGGGGCGGCAATCACATAAGAGGAGACAGTTGTAGAGAGCAATTAGCTGAGAGCCTGGCACAGGTTAAGGGCTCAAAAGATGAGGTATTCATCTAGCATAGTAGCCACAGAACTAACTATCCAGGCAGAGCGCATATAAATTTAGTGAATATAAAAACAAACGCAGGGGCACCTGGGTGGCTCAGTCGGCTGGGCATCCAACTTCAACTCAGGTTGTGGGTTCAACTTGCAGTTCATGGGGTCGAGCCCCCTGTCGGGCTCTGTGCTGACAGCTCAGAGCCTGGAGCCTGCTTCAGATTCTGTGTCTCCCTCTCTCTCTCTGACTCTCCCCCACTCACACTCTGTCTGTCTCTCTCTCTCTCAAAAATAAATCAGCATTAAAAAATAAATAAAAAACAAACAAAAAAACAAATGCAGCAAAACGTGGCAAATTGCCCTGCGATCTGTGGGCACCTGAATCTTTAGCTCAACAAGACCTTAGGTAAACAGCAGGCGACTTGGTCTACAGCTGACCCTGTAGGACTCCACGCTTCCCCTCATGAACTAGAGCTTAGGACCAGCCCTGCCTGCATCCTCTGTCTCCCTGTCATGTCCAATCTACTACCAAGTCCCATAAACATCCAATATATCTACCCAAACGCTTCTCAGCACACCTCCACTGGGGCCACTGGGGCCCAAACCAGCCCCACGTCTATCTTGGGGATGACTGCCTCCTTCCCAGTCCCCTGACTGCAAAATTCCTTCTAGCCAACAGCCTCCAAACAGCAGGCCTCTGCTCTGAGCCCACTGATGTAGGGTTGCCAGGTTTAGCAAATAAAAATACAGGATGTCCAGTTATGTCCAAACTAAACAATTACCCATCATTTATCTGCAATTCAAATTTAATTGGCCATGCTATGTTTTATCTGGCAACACTGTATCAATGGCCTCTGCCTGCAATTGAAATCGAAACCTCCTTTCTAGCATCTGTGAGCCCCATACCATTGGCACTGGCCTAACTCTGCTCCCACGTTGTCCTCCTTACTGTCCCTGGAACATACCAGACTTGTCCAGCCTCAGGATAGCTACACGTGTCATTCCCTCCATCTGGGACACGATTCCCTCCAATCTGTGTGGACTTCATCCCTCACTCCATTCAGGCCTTTGCTCCAAGAGAGCCTCTTCAGAGGTCCTCTCTGACTGAAACCACACTCTCTATCTACCCAGTCCGCCAGGTTCTATCTCCTTCCCTTGCTCAAGTTTTCTAACATTCATTACTAGCTGACAGGATTTATTTAGTACCCGCCACCCTTTCTGGAAAGTTCTACGAGGTCAAGACCATCGTTTCAGTCATGAGTATATATATCCCCAGGGCTGAGAGCAATAGGAGGCTGGTCGTAGGTGCGAAATAAGCATTTGTTGAATGAATAGATGTTCAAGGAAGCACCGTGTTCCACTCCGCTCGAGAGAGCCACGCAAGGAGGGCGCTGTGCCAGGCCTGAACACCCCGGCAGGTGTTGTTGACGGCTCTGTCACATCTTGTACTGGGAAAGCGTGGGGGGCGGGGGGTGGTGCAGGGGGGCACGTGGAGCTGACGCTCCCTCTCCCAGGGAGGACGGGGAGGTGGGAGGCAGAAAGGGGATCTGTCAGGTGGGCCCCGTGCCAGCATGGGTGCTGCCCACCTAACAAGTAAAAATACCCCAATACTAATTCTTGTCCTAATCTTCCTCAAACAAGGCCCGCACTCAGCTTCTCTCTCGATGGTAAACACTGAGACATCACGCCTGCGGACAACTTCCATATGTTCCTTCTCTCCCAACAATTCACCACAACCCCATGCAGACGGTATTACTGCCCTCATTTTCCTGGGGGGAGGGGGGAGGAAATCAAGGCTAGGAGCGGTTAAGTAACTTACCCCAAGCAACATAGCAAATAAGAAGCAAAGTGGGAATTCACGTGCAGGGAAACGTAGCAACTGGAGTGTAGAAACCACAGCCAGACTGCCCGCGATAGAATCCTAGCCCTGATGCCACCTTTGCCACAACGTCCATCTACAGACATCTCACGAAGACGTGAAGATTCATGACTGAGCCCTCTCAGATAGGAAGCACTACCCCAGTGTTCATCATTCTTTGTGCTCAGATTTTAAGCATCTAAATTCCCTGTATGTTGCACAGATTTGAGCCCAGACCTCTGGCTTCAAAAGCTGTGCTCCTTTCAGCCTCCTTTCCCAGCCACATCACTTTTCTCTCTGGACCCTGCTCTCAGCTGCGAGTTGATAGAAGTGGCCTTGTTGGTCCTGAAGCCTCCCATGCTCATGAGCCAGGCTCTCCAGGATTCGTCTGCCTCTTCCCTTCTGAAGGTTATGGGCAAACTAATGGCCCCATTCCACCTACCTAATTTTTCAAGCCTTCCCCCCACTACAGCATCCTTCAGTGACTACCCCCAACACTGCCCTAGCTTTGCAAGGTTTTATGACCTTCCCGAGCACATATCCAAATGTAAAAACACTACATTAAGCACCAAGCCCTGGTTTAGAGCTCCAAGCCAGTAAATTAAAAATTATAGTTCCCACAGTAACCATCTCTCTCCCTACCATGCCCATATTTAGAACTGTGTGTTACTGTACCGGCTGACAAATTTACTGCCTTTAATGTGTGTGTGTGTGTGTCTGGCTAAGTTATGAGGAATGCAAAAATTCCGTCGCAGAACTTTGCTGACTTTGGGGAGATGAAGTTCTCAGCCAGAGTCCTGCACGGGGATCTCCCCCTGCCGGAGAAGCATCTCCTCTGGCAGGAATAAATAATAAAGGCGGGGCACACCCTGGTGACCGCCTGAGGAGCCACACTCCACCCTGTGCTGTGCCCCCAGGAATGGGAGGGCCCGAGGCTAGCACAGACTCCCCAGTGCTCCCACTGTGCCTGGAGACAGGGGCTGACTTCTGTCCTTGCTGGATTTGGTATGGCAAACATCAAGATAAAAGCAGAGAGAGATGAGAAGGGAGAGAGGGACAGGCATGAAGCAGACGGTGGGAGGAGAGATTTAGGGAGACAAAACGGAAATGGAGAAGGGGAATATACGAGGGAGTGAAAAAAGGAGAAAAGATCAAAAGCTTTAAAGAGGAAGGGGGGCTGGGCCAAATCCCCAGGAAAAAGGGCGTAAGAAGTGTAAAAAGAAGGAGAAAGGGAAAAAAAAAAAAACAGGACCATTAATAGAAAAATATGAGTGATCTTTTAAATAGTTACAATTTATAATTATACGCCCAATACATACATTGTGCGTCTTTCACACTGCACGTTAAGGAACTTTCGCCTGAAACTGGAGACGACACAAGAAACTGAAAAGACCTTCCACACTCATGGATTGTTAGAACAAATACTGTTAAAATGTCCATACTACCCAAAGCAATCTATGTATCCAATGCAGTCCCTATCAAAATGCCGACAGCATTTTTCACAGAGCTAGAACAAACAACCCTAACGTGTATGGAACCACAAAAGACCCCAAAGAGCCAAAGCAATCTCGAAAACATAAAGGAAAGCGGGAGGCATCACAATTCCAGACTTTAAGTTCTATTACAAAGCTGTAGTGGTCAAAACAGTATGGTACTGGCACGAAAACGATGCAACAGAATAGAAAACCCAGAAATAAACCCACAATTATATGGTCAATTAATCTTTGACAAAGCACGAAAGACTATCTAATGAGGGCGCACAGAGTGGCACGTCCACCCAACAGCTGCTGCGGCTGTATTGGCCCTCGGGTGGTGCCAGAGGGAGGGTCTGTGGAGTTGGCACTCAGCCACGCAGCTCCTGACAGGCAGTGTGGGCACTCGCAGGGGCTGACCTCTGCTGCTTCCTCCTCCACCTCCACCTCAGTTCCTGAAAGAAGGTCCCCATCTAATGGCCAACAGACACATGAAAAGATGCTCAACGTCACTCCTCACCAGGGAAATAACAAATCAAAACCACACTGAGATACCACCTCACGCCGGTCAGAGTGGCTCAATGAACAAATCAGGAGACTATAGATGCTGGAGAGGATGTGGAGAAATGGGAACCCTCTTGCGCTGTTGGTGGGAATGCAAACTGGTGCAGCTGCTCTGGAAATCAGTGTGGAGGTTCCTCAAAAAATTAGAAGACAGAGCTACCCTATGACCCAGCAATAGCACTGCTAGGAATTTACCCAAGGGACACAGGAGTGCTGATGCAGAGGGGCACTTGTACCCCAATGTTTATAGCAGCACTTTCAACAATAGCCAAATTATGGAAAAAGCCTAAATGTCCATCAACTGACGAATGGATAAAGAAGATGTGGTTTATATATACAATGGAATACTACTTGGCAATGAGAAAGAATGAAATCCTGCCATTTGCAGCAATGTGGATGGAACTGGAAGGTGTTATGCTGAGTGAAATAAGTCAGAGAAAGACAGACAACATGTTTTCACTCATATGTGGATCCTGAGAAACTTAACAGAAGACCATGGGAGAAGAGAAGGGGAAAAAAATAGTTAAAAACAGAGAGGGAGGGAGGCAAACCACAAGAGACTCTTAAATACAGAGAACAAACTGAGGGTGGATGGGGGCATGGGGGAGAGGGAAACTGGGTAATGGGCACTGAGGAGGGCACTTGTTGGGATGAGCACTGGGTGTTGTATGGAAGCCAATTTGACAATAAACTATATTAAAAAATTAAAAAATTAAAAAAAAAAAAAAGGTCCCCATCTGTGGCCCCAATGAGCCCTGAGGAGTCCAAACCATGGGACCAATCCAAGGGAACCAGCCTGTGGTTTCAGTCATGCATTCTTTTCAAGAAAGAACAGGTCACTTACACACGTCACCAGGCTTTTCTGTACCAGCCAGGACACCAAGAAACCAGACCCTCTTCCACAGCCTCCAAGCACTGTGGTAACGTCTGTAGCTGGCACCATCGAGACTGCACATAATCAAGATTTGTCACAGTTCACTGCACTCCCTTAACTGATTAACTGCCCTAAATCCCTTTAAAAATCCTTGGGCCAGACAGAAACCTTGGAGTTGGCTTTTGGACAAGAGTCTGCCTTCTCCCCAGGTGGCCAGCCTCTTGAATAAACGTCATATTCCCTTCCAATCAAAAAGTGAAAAAAAAAAAAAAAGAATATATAATGGGAAAAGGACAGTCTCCTTAACAATGGTGCTGGGAAAACTGGATAGCTGCATGCAAAAGAAAGAAACTGGACCAGTTTCTTACACCATACACAAAGAAATACATTCATAATGGAGTAAAGGCCTAAATATGAGACCAGAAACCATAAAAATCCTAGAAGGCAGCACAATTAGTAAGTTCTTTGACATCAGACGTAGCAACTTTTTTCTAGATTGGTCCCCTGAGGCAAAGGAAATAAAAGCAAAATGAACTATTAGGACTACATCAAAATAAAAAGTTCCTGTAGAGTGAAGGAAACAACGAAACTAAAAGGCAATCTATAGAATGGGAGAAGGCATTTGCAAATAGCAAATCTGATAAAGGGTTAGTATCCAAAATATATAAAAAACTTATATAACTCAACACCCCCAAAGAGTCCAATTAAAAAATGAGAAGACACGAACAGGCACTTCTCCAAAGACAACATCCAAATAGCCAACAGACACATGAAAAGATGCTCAGAATCACTTACCAGGGAAATGCAAATAAAAAACACAATGAGATACCACCTCACAGCTGTCAGAATGGCTAAAATCAACAACATGAGGAACAAGTGTTGGTGAGGATGTGGAGAAAAAGGAACCTTCATGCGCTGTTGGTAGAAACGCAAACTGGTGTAGCCACTGTGGAAAACAGTACAAAGGTTCCTCAAAAAACTAAAAGTAGAACCACCCTATAATCCAGGAATCTCACTAGTGGGTATTTACCCAAAGAATGCAAAAGCAGTACTTCAAAGGGATACACCTTTGTAAACACCCCTATGTTTATAGCAGCATTATTTACATTGGCCAAGATACGTAAGCAGCCCAAGTGTTGATCAACTGATGAATGGACAAAGAAGATGTGGTATATACACAATGGAATACTATTCACACATAAAAAAGAATGAAATCTTGCCATTTGTAATGACAGGGATGTGGCTAAAGAGTACTGTGCTAAGTGAAATAACTGAGTAAGAGAAAGACAAATACTATAGGATTTCACTCACGTGTAGAATTTAAGAAACTAAACAAATGAGCAAAGGGGAAAACAGGAGAGAGACAGGCAAACCAGAAACAGGCTGTGAACTATAGAAAATTGAGGGTTACCAGAGGAGAGATGGGGCAGGGGATGGGTGAAACAAGTGATGGGGATTCAGGAGTGCACTTGTGATGAGCACTGGGTGACGTGTGGAACTGGTCACTCGCTCTATCGTGCACCTGAAACTAATGTAACACTATTAGTTAACTGAAATTAAAATAAAAACTTAAAAAAAAAACTTTCATCCACAGATGTCCAATAAATGTTAGTCCCTCATTTCCCCATGTTCCAGATGCTTCCATGGATAAACTTGCCATGGTGTGAAGGATGGAGCCAGGCTGGGTAGAGACACTGGCTTCCCCATGTAATAGCTGTGTGACTTTCAGCAAGTTGGCTGCTCTCCAGGCCTGGTTTTCTCACCTGTGAATTGAAGACAATAGTCCTGTCTCATGGATGGTCCTGAGGATTGAGTGCACACATGTAGAACCAGTAGGTGATATACAAACATAAGGGCTATAAAAGTTCTAGTGAGCGCGGTCATTATCCAGATCTCCCAAACAGCAAGGATGTAGGTATCTGCAGTCAACCCTCTAAGACACTGGTGCCCAAGTTCCGACACACACTCAATAGGACACAGAATTCTAACATGCTCCATGTTCCTTTTTCTAGAGACCACGGGGGAGAGACAAGAGGAAAGGAGAGCAGGGGAAAGAAGAAAGTAAAGGGCGGGAGAAGCACCCTTTCCCCCTCAGATCACAGGGGAGGAGGGGTGAGAAGGAAGAGAGACCAGAGAAGAGAAAAAAAAGAAAAGACATCCTGGGAACTTCTTGACCAAATCAAGGTCAGTTTCTGGACCATCTCCCTGTGGCTTAGTGGGGTCAGTGCTGGGAGGGGGTCCCATGTTGCCACCTCCCCGCAGTGCTGTCTGGTTTCTTCTCCAAGAGCATATATCCAGGCATCCAAGACTCCCTTGGACTCTTCCAGTATCGCAAAGTTACAGCTGCTGCACAAAACAGAGCTCACGGGGACCCTGCCTAGAACACCCTCCACAAGCACTGACCCCAGGTTGAGTTACTGGAATCATCCTTTGGCTTGAGAACAGGGTAAATGTGCTACGGGCGATACCGAAGGGAAACACAGAAACGCCACAGAGGCTCTGTGGGATTGCTTTCCACAGTCCAGCCACACACCGTAAGCAGATGGGCAGGCAGCCACACCTGCAAGATGTTAATCCAACTGTCATTCTGAGGGCACGAGGGACGGAGGGAGGGAGGGAGGGAGAAGAGGTTGCTGGTCAGTATCTTCTACCTTTCCTAAAAGATTTGTCGAAGCCCTACCACCACTAGCCACGTGCATGACATTGATCACAGAGAGAATCAGTGAGGCTGAGCATTAGATGCAGTGGTACTGGTCGACTGGCTTCTCACCAGCAAATATTGACTGCACACTAAGATAGCTTGTGAGCCCAAGATTGGAAACACTTACTACTAGGCTCTTCACAGGCCAGGAGGTGGCAAGTCAGCAAGCAAGCAAAACACACAACCACACATCCCCATACAGACTCAAACATAAAAACTGACTAAGCCCCATTAATCTCTCCAAGTTTCCCAGCATGCCTGGCCCAACATGGCGGATTCCTAACAAGTATTTGCAAAGGCCATGACTGCTCCCACTCTCTAGGCCAGTCCTTCCAGAAGTTTAGACATGCAGACAATGGGACACCCCCCCTAAGGAACCACAAAGAGCCACGGCCTAGGAAGGTGACCCCACTCTTCTCTGGGCAGCTCTAAGGACACCAGAGGACCAGGTCTCTTTCTCACTCTGCATCCATACTTCTTCTCCTCTTCAAAATGTGCAGTGTTATAGCATCCGTGATATACCTCAAAAGGCAAACAAACATTTCCCTTGTTATTTCAATAATTCATTCCTGAAAGCAAAATGCTCTGTGCCAAAAAAGCTACCACGGAACCAATTTCCCATGATTTTAAGTGGGAAACGTTATAATTAAAATTATAAATTAAAATTATAATTAAAACTTATAATGCATTACACGTTAAGCCAACTCCCTCCTCCCACTCAGTTTTATAAAATGAAATGAAGACATCATAAACATTAAATACCTGTATAGAAGTGACACATTCTCTCGTTAGGATGTGAAATACTTACAAATGTCACTTCCTGACCAGAAAACTACTCACGCAGCTATCAGCCAACAGTTGCTGTGCATGCAGCCGAGTGACCTTTCTTAGCTCCAGCAACTTCCTAGACCCACATCCCCATCTTGTTGAGGCTTGGGCACTTCTAAAGTCTCTACACAGGATTCTGATTTTCTGTCTATTGTATCTGCCCTATAACTTAATGCTTATCACAATACGTTATTTCGTTAAAAGTATTATATTGGTTTTTGCAATGAAAATATAAATTCTCCCTATGTAAATATCACTTCAAAAGTGTGGGGTTGAGATATACCCAAACTTCATAGAATGCACATAAGGAAAAAAAAAAAAAAGAGGCAGCAGCTTTATCTATAATCACCAAAAGACAGAAAAACCCCACTGTTCATCCACAGATGAGCAGATACACAAAACACAATACACATACATACAACAGAATATTATTCAGATTTAAAAAGGAAGGAAGTTGTGACACACGCTGCAAACACAGACAAACCTTAAAGATATTCTGCCAAGTAAAATAAGCCAGTCACGTAATGACAGATATTGTATGATTCCACATATATGAGGTCCTTAGAATAGGCAAATTCGCAGAAACAAAGTAGAATAGAGATTACTAGGGGCTGGGGGGCCAGGGAATGGGGAGTTACTGGTTAACGAGCACAGAGCTTCTATAGAAGATGGTAAAACAGTACTGGAAATCGATGGTGGTGATGGTTATACAACATTGTAAAGGTACTTAATACCATGGAAGTGTACTCTTAAAAGTAGTTAAAGTAGTAAATTTCATGTTTATTTCACTATAAACAGACAAGATGCACTCTACTAGGAACTCAACCCAGAAGCATGGAGTATGGATCCAGAGACCTGTGGAAAGGATGTGGATCTAGTTTGTTTTCAAATGGGGTTTTCTTGGTGACCTGGTGGCTTGTTAAAATAAACGGCTGGTGGAATTTAGAAAAGAGCTCTGACTGGTGAGATGTTCTCAAGAAATGTAGGCAGGCTAAAGCGTTTTAGAGATTCTCCCACCTTTCCATAAACAGACTGAAAATCTAGAGACACCCCAGTGGCCATCCTCAGCACTAGCATCTTACAGGTTGATCCCTAAGTAGTCTTGTTTCCAGCCACTGTTTGGAAAGACTTCTGTCTTCTTGACACTAGTTACTATGAGAACAGCAATGGTCCCTGTAATAATGCTGCCATGCCTGTCTCTTGTCATCCTTTCTGTAAAATGGTAGCCAGAGCATCTGAAAGCACAGAGGACAGAGACATCACTGATATTTTTAAGTTTGCTTCAATCGCTTGGTGCAGATTGACTAATGAATGCAGGAAGGTTGCAGTGGGAAGCTAACCTTCATCCAACTCAAATGTTTTGGTTGCTACCATTCCCTACAAAATCAGCTAAGATTTTTAAATGACCAAATTGATTTAGGGAAATTCACAAAGAAATAAAATAGGATTACGTCACTCCCCTCCCACTTTGGGTCTCCTCCAACTATAAAAGTTTGCGCTTAACCTTATCACAGAAATGCCTAGTTGTAGTATTTGCTAGCAAGGACTTTGGGCTATCACTACAGAGTAATAGATTAAGTACTTTCTAGGCATCTTCTGAGGATGGGTGGATACAGACTACATCCCTAATCCCACTTATTTCAGTCACCCAAGTTAGGAGTCCTTTGTGCCATCGTGTATCCTGTTTAGCAAAAATCGCCTCACCCCATAGAGTGGTGCCAGCCAGCTGAAGTGACTCAGTTAACAACAAAACAAACTGCTGCCTAATGCAGGAGAGGAAGGGACCACACATCCTACCAGTTTTGTTTCAACGTTTCCTTAGGAAATTTTCTTTTTTTTTTTTTTAATTTTTTTTTTTTTCAACGCTTATTTTATTTTTGGGACAGAGAGAGACAGAGCATGAACGGGGGAGGGGCAGAGAGAAAGGGAGACACAGAATCGGAAACAGGCTCCAGGCTCCAGGCCATCAGCCCAGAGCCTGACGCGGGGCTCGAACTCACAGACCGCGAGATCGTGACCTGGCTGAAGTCGGACACTTAACCGACTGCGCCACCCAGGCGCCCCTCCTTATGAAATTTTCAAACCCACCACAAAGGGGAAAGAATTTTACAGTGAACATGTATACAGTGAACATATCTGCAACCTACATTAACATCTAACCATGCTTGCTTTATCATACCTACGTACCCATCAACTCATCTCTTGAAAAATGCATTTCAAAACAGTAAGTTAGTCACCTGCACATTATACCCTAGGCACTACAGTATGGATAGCATTAACTAAGGATCAGTAATGTTTACGTATTTTTCTTTTGAGGAAAAAGTTACCTTATTATAATGAAATGCACAGGGTGAATTGTGACAAATGCATACATCTGTAAAACCCAAACCCCTTTCGAGACACAGAACATTCTGGAGTGATGAAGGCTTTAACTCAAACCTCTTCCCAATCTCTGCCTGCACGCCCCAGAGGCAGCCATTTTTATAATTTATTCCCATTATAAAGAGGTTCATTTATTAGGGATCAAAGTATATACTCTTATGGGTAAGTCTTCTTTCCCAGCATAACATTTCTGTGATTCACGCATGTTTTCAGTTTCTATCTATTGTTCAGTGAGTGACAGGCCATTGTATTAATTGTATTGATATATCTGTTCAGTATTCATTTTCTTATTGAGGAGCACCTCAGTTATTTTCAGTTTTGGCAATGATTACAACTGAAACTGAACGGTTTCAGAGTGTACATGTTTATCTTTAGAAGAAACTGCCAGACCTCTTTTCAAAGTGGATGAACCAGTCTATACTCCCACCAATAATGTAGAATTGCACTGTGCCACATGTTTGCCAACGTCTGATATTATCAGTCTTTCTAATTTTAGCCATCCTGGTGGGTTTGTGATGGCATCTCCTGATTCATCCGGCCTTTCTGTGGGGTCCTCAAACATTGTTTTGGAATTCCATTTTGATTCACTTATGGGTTTTTTTGTTTGTTTGTTTGTTCTTTAGTGTATTTCTTTGTATGGCTTTTTGAATGGTTTGCTCTAAATATCGTTATACCAGCATAACTTATCAATGTCTCCTGGGGCCAGCAGATCACGAAGTTTGAGTGAAGTGCAGAAACCCTAACTCCATCTGAATCCCTTTACCCTCTCGAATTTACAATAGGATTATCTTGGGCACTGGGTGGCTCAGACAGTTAAGTGTCTAACTCTTGATCTTGGCTCAGGTCATGATCTCATGGTTCATGGGATCGAGCCCCTGCATCAGGCTCTGTGCTGACAGAGCTGGGCCTGCCTGGGATTCTCCCATCTGCCCCGCTCGCTCGTGTGCTCTCTCAAAGTAAACACTAAGCGTGCACGCGCACACACACACACACACACACACACACACACACGGGTTGTCTCGGTATTTCCCCTACATACACTGAGAGCCACATCAGACATTTTCTGAGCTCCTTTAAGCCTATTTACTCCTAACTCCTGGACACCCACTGTGAAACATAGTTTCCACCACACAGATACAACCATGGGAGATTGGAAAGCCACAAATGAACATCAGGAGGTGGGGCAGCTCTGCTTTGCTTCTAGTCTTTTCTGATGAGCCTAAGCAAGGGAGGCTGGTTTCCTTCCAAGGCACCTGTAGTTAGATCCCGGAGTCCAGTCCTGAACTTTGTGAGAATCAAGAAAACATGATGCCCGTACTGCTGACCCAGATCTCAGCACACAGGGTGTGGTCCTTATGGGGCAGTAGTCTCAGGCCTTCTTAACCACAGTCTCCCTGGTGGTCTGATTCTGTGTGGTCTGGAGAACTGCTCCTCACGGCTCAAGCGGAGAGCCTGTGCCTCTGGCTTCTCCTAGCACCCTGCACCCAATCATGGCCATAGATCCTTTTCTGTTTAAACTCATGCATTCTCTTGTCTGTAACTGAACTCTAATACATGGAGTCCCATGGCTAATTACTGGCACAGCTGAGATCAAAACCCTGCTCTCTGTCCTTTCTTCTAGAGTGTGCTGCCAGAGTCTCTCTCTGGCACTGTGTTCTTCAAAGAAGAAGGAGTTGAAAGTCCCATATTCTATTTTGAGAACATGCACTGGGAACATAATGTTTGTATCTCTTTGTCATCGCCTCCTTTGCCCACTTTCCCACGCGTGCAGTCATCCCCACCTGGGCTGGTTAGACCTCTGCTCATGGAACCAGACACCATGAACACTTCCCAGGCAGCACGATGGTGACAATGATGAGCACATTTTTTTTGGGGGGGGGGGGGGTGGCGTGGAACAGCTACTCGCTACTGGAACTGAATCAAATCAAGACAGTGTTTCTGAAAAGATTAAATTCAGTCCGGTAAATAGACAGAGGTGTAGTCTACAGAGCTTCTCATATTTACCTGCATGAAGACAAACCCCAGACTCAGAGCTCAAAGATCTAGAAGTTTCAGCTCAGGCTAGATCCCAGTTTGTGCCATTTATCAAGCCTTTTTGAGCTCCAACACAACTGGCTTCCTTGCTGTGATCAACGTGTATTTGGTCTTTTTGTCCCCAGTTCTGGCACACACAGTGCCTAAAATCCCTTGGAATCTCTTATCACCCCAGAATGTCCTGTGTGTGCTAAGGAGAGGCGACCGGTGGCCGGGAACCCCTAGACAGCTTCAGGATGGGTACTGGTCACCACAGAGAGGAAGGCACAATTAGAGGGTGGGCTGGAGACAGAGTTAAACACCAGTGGCCAATGATTTCATCGATCATGCCTACATAATGAAGCCTCCATAAAACCCCCTACATGACAGGGTTCAGACAACATCCAGGCTGATGAACACATCAAGGGCCTGGCAAGACAGCATGCATAACCCTTGCCCCCTCCATAACTTGCCCTAATGCATCTCTTCCGCTTCGGTCCTTTGATAATAAAACTGCAATACTAAGTAAAGCACTTTCCTGAATTCCAGAAGGGGTTATGGGAACCTCTGAATATACAGCTGGTTGGTCAAAACTTAGGTGGCAACCTGGGACTTGAGAATGGAGTACGAAGTAGGAACAGTCTGTTGGATGTGAAGCCCTTCCCCTGTGGGGTCCGTACTAACTCTGGATAGTTAGCATCAGAATGGAGTTTTAGGATATCCAGTTGTTGTCCCGAGATGGACAACTGGTGGGAAACCGCCTGCACCCCCATGTATTTGGAGTCAGAAGTGTTGCAGAAAAAGAACGATGCAGACTTCCTATCCCTCAAATAAGACAAACACATTCCTGCCACAGGACCTTTGCACTCGCATTCCCTCTCGTTCAAATCTACATCTGTATAGTGTATACCTTCACTGCACTCTAGTGTCTACTCAAAAAGCCTTCCCTAACACCGTGCATACCCCAACTTTTCTTCTTATAGCATTTACATGATTCAATCTTAGATATCTATTTTTTCATTGACTTTTCCACCCAGAGAATTTTCTACTTCAGTATTCTCAGTGCCTATACTGGCAACTAGCACAGAGTAGGAGCTCATTTAACTATTAGGGGAGTGAATGCCTGTTTGCATGTTTAATGGGGACCCAAGTTCCTCACCTATACAAGAGGTCACAATGCTGTCCTTGGACAACTGTCATAAATACTAACAGACCGGTTATGTGAAAATCCCTGACGGTGAGAACATGTGCCTAGCACGTGGTGAACATTAAAAAAAATTTTAAGATGTGGTTTTCACATTGTAACATCTTTGAAACCAAGAAGCCCCCAGCAGTAACAGGACCACACAGCAGCAGAAACATGACTGTCATCCCCAGCACATTCACAGAGCTTGCAGAACAGATCGGGGGCCAGTGGCTTCAGTAGGAATCCTGGAGACCATGGAGGAGGGCAGTGTTTTAACCCCGTGAACCGGATGGTTGTGGGAAGGGAAGGGGCAGGAGGAGGTGGAGAATCAGATGTGTTAGCAACATTCTTGAAATCAGAGAAGCCAGGAGCAGGCCAGCTCCACAGAGCCGCAAAGTGGGCTCAAGTGTCTTCTTGATGGGATTCTTGCAGGAAACCTAATGTTCACAATGGTGAGGAAGAGGGCACAGTGTAGCCAAAACACATCTGGCAAGGACACAGAGCTGAGAAAGGATTTTGAAGAGCGAGACTCCATGTAAAGAAGCTTTAGGAATGCGAGAACCAACATATTTGCCAATACTTTCCTTCTGACGTAGGCATGGCAGTAAAATATAATAAAAACCCATCTAATTAGGTCTAAAAGGGCTCTTTCAACAAGTACAAAAGAAAGATTCAGCAGGATAAGAAAGCATTGTGTCGCAGTTTAATTAAAAGCCTTTTTAAATTTTCTTGGCTTTATATAAAGCAACAGTGCATCTTACAATTGGCAGCATCTAGGTTTAGATGAAATGGAATTTGTTTGAAAAAAGAAAAAAAAAGGAACTAAGAAACAAGATTCCAAAGTACCCTTGACCCCAAATATTTCTCTGCTGGTTTATCCCCGGACTTAGTTTCTCCGTATTTAATCCCTGTCAGGCCTGACGTACATTGAAGGTTCCCTTGGGGAAAAGCAGCAAATCTGTGTGTTTCTCAAGGACAGTGGTTCTTGGAGGGGTTGTTTCAGGACCAGCAGCATCAGTGTCATCTGGCAACTTGTTAGAAATGCACTTTCTTAGCCCCCACTCCCCCCCCCCCAGACCTACTAAATCAGAAACAGGGTGGGGGGTTGTTATAACACACCCTCCAGCTGATTCTGATTCATACCAGGGTTTGAAAATCACTGCTCTAGGAAAAACACCCAGTGCCATCAGCGTGAGCACTCAAGTTTAACTACTTATGCAAGTTGAACTAAAATGTCCTGGGGACTCATCGTGCACCAGGCACGGTGCTGGGGGCGGAATGCTGCCTCACAAAAAAGAAGTACACGTGCAAATGACTAAGCAAAATGTAACACAGAATGAAACGATGGCTGAGGAAGGTGCCGTAAGTACCACACTCTGTTTCAGGGGATGGGGGATAAATTCTGACGCAGAAGTCCTGGTGGGCTTCCCAGAGGAGGTGGCAGTGGAGCCTAAATCTTCTAGGGGAAGATGGTTTGGGGCGAGTTTTCGAGGACACTCACCCTAAGGAACTGGGACAAGCAAAGGGCACAAGAAGACCCACGGCCCTGTGAGCATAAGGGGCCATCACTCAGACCTGCTCTAAGAACCTGATGACTTCGACAGGCCTCCGTCCCCTTTTAAGCCCCCACCGTGGATTCCACTTGTGGCAAAAGCACCGCCATGTTGCCACCCCAAAGCCACGCTCCCTTTGCTGCTCAGGAACGGAACCCTGCTTACATTCAGGGGAGCAAAGCAGCCAGAAGAGCACCACGGCTCACAGCCTCTGCAGCAGCTAAGCACGGCAGCAGGACCTCAGGACTACAGGCAGCTTGCCAGTGGAGACGTGTGCCCATTCTGGCAGCCTCTCCTGCCTCTTCTTGGCTGCCAGCCCACAACGAGGACATGGAGGCTCTGGCGCCATATTGGACGCGGAGGTGCCTCGGCCCACAGCGGAGGATGGCAAAGCCAAAATACAGGGCTCTGGCAATGACACCGTTAAATTACCACACCAACCCACTGTCAACAGGCGGGCTGCCTGGGTGCAGGAGAGAAGTAAACTTCCCTCGGGCTTAAGCTGCGGTTACTGGGGGCTGTTGTCGCATGCTGGGGCGCCTAACCGTCCCTGATTCACCCCTATGTCCACCAGCCGCCTCTCAGTCGCCACTCCAGGCACCCCCTCCGCACTGAACACCTTTGCACCAAGCCCCCGCGTTTCCTCTCCATCTACGCCGTTCTTCTTGAGAACATGACCACACGGCCATCCGACCTTCTAGCCTGACAGCAAAGGGCAGGCCTCATTTCCAAGCATCTTTACCCATAGCCCCCCCCCAGACCCACATCACCTTCCACACACTCCCAGACCTGCATCACTTCCCCCACTCCCAGACCTACGTCACCCCCCACACACACCCCCAGACCTACATCACCCCCTCACACACACACGCCCAAGACCTACGGTCACCCCCCCACACACCCCCAGACCTGCATCACCCCCAAACACACACACACCCAAGACCTGCGTCACCCCCACACACCCCCAGACCTGCATCCCCCTCTACCCCCCAGACCTGCACCACCCCCCCACAGACACACCCCAGACCTGCATCCCCCCCAAACACACCCCCCAGACCTGCATCAACCTCTATACCCCCCAGACCTGCATCCCCCTCCACCCCCCAGACCTGTACCACCCCCCCACAGACACACCCCAGACCTGCATCCCTCCCAAACACAGCTTCCCAGACCTGCATCAACCTCTATACCCCCCAGACCTGCATCACCCCCCACACCCCCCCAGACCTGCATCCCCCTCCACCCCCAGACCTGCACCCCCCCCACAGACACCCCCCAGACCTGCATTCCCCCCAAACACACCTCCCAGACCTGCATCCCCCTCCACCCCCAGACCTGCACCCCCCCACAGACACCCCCCAGACCTGCATTCCCCCCAAACACACCCCCCAGACCTGCATCCCCCCCAAACACACCCCCCAGACCTGCATCAACCTCTATAGCCCCCAGACCTGCATCACCCCCCACACACCCCCAGACCTGCATCACCCCCAACACACCCCCCAGACCTGCATCAACCTCCATACCCCCCAGATGTGCATCCCCCAGACCTGCATCACCCCCCCACACCCCCCTAGACCTGCATCACCCCCAACACACCCCCCAGACCTGCATCAACCTCCATACCCCCCAGACGTGTATCTCCCCCAAAGATACACCCCAGACCTGCATCGCCCCCCAAACACACCCCCCAGACCTGCATCACCCCCAACACACCCCCCCAGACCTGCATCACCTCCAACACACCCCCCAGACCTGCATCCCCCCCCACACACACCCCAGACCTACATCCCCCCCAAACACACCCTCCAGACCTGCATCACCCTCCATATCCCCCAGACCTGCATCCCCTCCATCCCCCAGACCTGCCTCACCCCTCCACCCCAGACCTGCATCACCCCCCCCACACCTGCATCCCCCCTCCCCCCCAGACCTGCATCCCCCGCCCCCACACCCTCCCAGACCTGCTTCCCCCAACACCCTCCCTGCCCAGTGAGAGGCAGGTACTGACCACATCAGTGTCACCTGGGAGACTGAGGAAAGCAGTCTCTCAAGCTAACCCCAGGCCTCTGGACCAGAGTCTGTATCAACCACATCCCAGGAAATCTGTGTGCCTACTACAGCTCGACAGACACTACTGTCCACCTCATCACAGTCACCTCCAGCTACTCACCTCCTGACCACAGAGCAGGAGATCCGTTCTCCGGCTACATCCTCCTGTCCTTCCGGGACTCTCTGCCAGCCAGCCTTCCCTACAGCTTTCAAAGCAACCTATACTACCCTGAAGTGCTTGCTACTCACTCTTCCCTGAACACAATAATTACTTTCACACTTCCCTGCTTCTGGTTTCCTTATTCCCTCTGCCTGGACTGCCCTTCACAATCCCAGACTACCTGTGGATTTCCCACTCACCTTTTAGGGCACTGCCAGCTTAGATGTCTCCTCCCCTCCAGACCATGAGCATTTTGGGGAGAGGGCCTGAGCTGAGCTTTCTCTGTCAGCAAGGTGGGCAGGAGAACACTCCGGACCCCACATCATTCACCAGACTGTGACCCTGAACGTGGACAGCAACCTCTCTCTGCCTCAGTTTCTTCCTCTGTAACTCTGATAATAGGACCTGTGTTTCATAGGGTAGCTCTAAGAAAGTCAAGGAAGTGATAAAAATTAAAGCACCTGGGAGAATGCTTGGCACATAGTAACCACTTAATAAATGCAAGACACTCATTCTGTGTAGCAAGACCTAGCATGGGAGCAGACACACAGGGGGCACTCCGTATACATTTACTGATTTTTCCAGATTGGCTTCAGTGCCTTAATTTTTCCTGGGCTCATGAGTCCACCCCACCCATTCTTCTGCACAGCCCAGCAAAAAACCAGCATCCAGCCCCCAACAGGGACATTATTTAGATGAAAGAACATTTTCCGCAGCCATCCCAGTCCTCAGAGCCTCGCCAAGAAATAGAAAAGAAAAGCAATATAAATGTTAATAGGAAATTGTCTATTCGCTTTTACTGAGGCTAATCTACTGCAGCCCAACAAAGAGGGAATTAGACAGCTGAAGAAACAGGAAAACATGGGACCTTGACCTGCTGAAGCCCAAGGGACTACAGTTCCCAGGAGGAAACGATTCCAGGCCAATGAGGTCGTGTGGACATCAGGACAAAGGGCTTCCCCTTTGAATATCTCCATGATGGGTGGCGTGGTTCCTGCCCTGGCTCCCACTTTCCTGGGCACCCATCAACCTGCACCTACGAAGTGTGGCCATTGGTCCACATGGTAGAGATAGGAAGACAGTGACAATGCAGTCTCTGTCCCCAAGGACTGCTGGGACAGGCTGACAAATAAACCTACATTATCATACAGTGTGGCAATGCTAGTAATGGGTTTAAGGTGTCAGATAAGGAGAGGCATGTACGAGATCAACAGGGCAGGAGATGGAAGAGGACCAAAGAAATCTTCTAGAGAAGCCTCAGGGGTGGGTTCTGAAGGATGAGCAGGAATGAACCTCATGAAGGAGGCAGGCAAAGATGTCCCAAGCATCAAGAACACTCAACACAGAGACCAGGGAACCACACTGGGTTAAGCTACGTAACAGTCCCCCAAAGATGCCCAAGTCCTAATTCCTGGCCCTTGTAAATGTTACATCATAAGGCAAAAGAGACTTTGCAGGTATGATTAAAGATTTCGAGATGGGGAGATAATGCTGAATTATCTGGGTGAGCCCAGTACAATCGCAAGGTCTTTAAGACACATGCGGGAACTGTCGGCATCGGAGGGAAAGTCAGTGCAACACGGAGGCAGAGACTGGAGCGAAACACTTTGCAGACGGAGGAACACGTCACAAGCCAAGGAATATGTGCAACCACTTGAAGCCGAGAAAAAGCAAAGGAACGGGTTGTCCCCTCAGAGCCTCCACGAGCAACCAGCCTTGCCGACTCCCTGACTTGAGCCCAGAGGGATGGATGTTGGACTTCTGACCTCTAGGAGTCTGAAAGAATCCATCTGCATTGTTGGAAACCGCTAAGTTTGTGCCAATTCGTCAAAGGAGCAACAGGAAATTAATACGCACATCTTCGGGAACGTTCAAGAAAAAGGACCAAAAAATGAACCGAGGAGGCAGCCATGGGCCAAACCGTGAAAGGATTTGTACACGAGGCTGAGTTTCCATTTTGTCCTCAACACGGAGCTGCTGCTAAACGATATTAAGCAGAGGGATGATATAATAAGATTGCCCGTGCTAAAGCACTGAATCGTCACATTTTTCGATCTTAAATCTCGGGAATTACCACATGTCTAATTCTCCATTTTATTGACTCATTTCTTTTATCATGGTCTATAATGACATTATGAAAAAGAAGGAATTACGTAGTGGAATATGTAACTCTAGTGCCAGCTGCCCCCCCCCCCCCAACACAAGGCCATTTTTTGTGTTTTTTTGATGACGCCCACCTGTATTGGTAGGACCGTCATCAGGGAGGAGTATGCATGGGCGGACAGCTGGACAGGACCAGGGATTGAGTGCCCCCCCGCCCCCCCCAAAACTCCTGGATGGATGATTGCCGTGTGCATAAAAAGAAAGACCACATTCAAATCCAGCCCCGCTCCCCACCTTCAGGAAGCAGAAAGACAGCCAACGCGTCCTGAGCGCTCACTGGGGCCAAAAGCTTTGTGAACATTTCCTTTGCCGAGGCCCCCAACGATCCTCTGAGGAAGAATGATAACCACCCTTCTGGGCAGGACTCTAAGTGCCGGGAGGGGGGGTGGGGGCTGAGTGTCCAGTGACTGAGAGCCATCCCCCAAGAACTGTTGTCACCAGGCACCCAGTACTAGAGAAATCCAAGCAGAAGAGATGATCCGTCTGCCCACGCACCCCAGAAATCTCTTCAAGTCTCTGTCTGCACACAGAAAGGCCTTGAAATGTGAAATTGCAGCCAGCCTCCAGGCTCCGTGGCCTCCCCACCCGCCGTGTGCATCACATCCTCCACCCACAGGCACCTCTGTCAGGGCTTCTGTCGGCTGCGCCCTTTGCCGGATGTCACTCGTTGCCAAAGGGACTGCTTAGGCGGCATCTCGGCAGCCCCGGATCTGAACAAGCTGGCTTTGCTCTGGCACTGCCACCAGACCCCTGAGGCCATGGGCCAGGCGCTGCAGAGGTGGCCACGGAGTGCCTCGGCTGGGACCAAAGCAGGGGACCCACAGAGAAGGGTGCTCCGCAGACCGCAGAACTGACTTCAAAAACACCCTAGCCCTCTCTGGGCTTCGGTGAAAACAGCGGCCTGTTGCCTTCCCCGTCGGGACATCCCACAGACCGGAAGCCGTGCACACTTCCCACGCTTCTGACACGCTCCGTGGCCGTAGCGGGCTCTGTGGCGTTAAAACGCCAAAAAAGGGCTGACGACGTCGGGCACGTGCGGCGTTTTCAATTTGGAGCTATTTTAAACAGCACTGCTATGAACCGCTCTGACAGGCTCCACTCTTCCCCGCTCCCCCTTTTCTTTGGGATCTATATTTGGGGACAGTACATTCCTAAGAATAGAATCACTGAGTTAAAGGGTAAAAGCACAATTTATAGTTCCTATGGTGAACTGGCAGTTTACTCCCCAGAAAGAGCGATGTCGGTATTGCTCTGACAGCCACTGACTGAGCCCTGACTTAATCCCAGCACTGAGATGGGCACCTCCCTTCCGTGCTCTCTCTTCAGGATCGAACGGCGCTCGGTTAGCCCCATTTCGTTGATGAGGACACTGAGGTCATGTAAAGTAAAGCAAGCTGCCCCAATACACTATGAGTATTTCAAGTTATTTTGAGACAGGGCTGGGAGAAGAAAGTCAAGTCCCTGGATCTCCCAGTTCTGCTGTATCTGCTGAATTATTCAGATCTTTGAATTATCCCACACTGCGACAATAGCTTTCACTTATTACAATAACCAAGAGCAGGGACTAGACTGGGTACCTTCTCTGTTATGGAAGCCAACACATCCACCCCAGGCAAAGGTCAGCGAGTCAATCTCAATAAGGAAAACCCCAGCGAGGATAGCACCTACTACTGAATGCTCCCTGTGTGTAAGTCATTGTACAAAGTACTTTACATTCGCGTATTAACTCTAAAGACCTGAGTTAGGCATTAATATGCCCAGTTTATAGATAAAAGGAATAAAGCTCAGGAAAGTGACTTCCCTCAACAGTTCCACAGATTATAAATCCATCCATCAATAAATGGATTTGAACACAGGGCGGTCTCCAAAACCTAAGCAGTTTGTTGCAAGGCTAGACTGCTCCTAGCCGTTACCACCAGCAGGTGGGTGGTGAGGAAGGAGGTTTCTAAAGACGGTGGTGAGAAAAATCAGCATTCCATTTTGGTCCATCTTCCCTGCGATGTGCCGGCTGTGTAGTTTGATGAGGGTGGCGTTTATTTCAACGCCATCTGCCCAGCTGCATACAAATGCACATCCTTCTCTCCTGAGGGCTGCTTCCCATTATACGAATGAGGACCACAGGATCAGCCCACATCCCACAGAGGCCTCTAGTGGACCCCTCCAATGGCTAAGAGGGGCCTTCCCATGAGAGCCTTCAAGAAAACATGAAGGTTCCTCTCAGTCTCTACTGTGCAGTGCAGATGGAACAGAAGGGTGACAGTTCCTAGAAAGCAGAAGGAGCTCCGTGTAAGGCCAAGAGCGTCCAAGATGGGAAGGAAGTCGCAGGTTCAAGTCCCAGCTCTGCCAGGAGTGACCTGGGGCGAGACAGCCTTGACCTTGCAAACACTGATATATCAGACAAATAACTTGATGGAATTTCAGACTCCCCTCTGGGGAGGGGAGGGGGGTAGGGGTAGGGTGGATTCTGGTAAAGACCGACTGAACAGCTTTAAAGAAAGGAAAAGATTCAGCAAATCAAGACCAGGTACCTGGGTCCCAGATCATTTGCACAGCTAACCTACCATCTCACAAGTCCTTTGCCTCAAAAATGCAGACAGCAACTTACGGGCTGGCTCCTCTCTGTCCTAAGGCAGTGGCCATCATAGACTCTTTTCAGATACCACGCCAGCTCACATCTTGGTAATATTACAGGTTGAAAGCAGCCTGAAAAAGAAATCATTACCTCCATCCTCAAGTGAGAATGCTATCGTCTCAGGAGATCCAGAATTGACACACGAGACCAATGCCAGCCGAATAATGTTATGACTAATGGGACAAAAACGGGAGGCAGGAAAGGAAAAGCCCACACCGGCTTCCCTTCCTCACTGTCCCGACACGAGAAGGATGTGTCTTTTTCCTGGTCATCCTGCCCGTTGCTAAAGGGAGACCTCCCAGGACCACACCTGTCCTCTGGCACAAACAGTCTGACCATTTTATTATACATCCATCAGTGATATACAGAGAATGCCCAGGGGAGAATGAAAAGCAGTCAAGCTACACATAACAAAATTCACCAAGTCAAGTTCGGCTTGCCAGAGTTGCTCTTTTCATTGTAACTTAGGAAGTCTCCAGGTGCTAACAGCTGGAAATGGTTCTAGGGCTCCTCTTGCTGGGGTTTATGGCTGCATTTTCAGTCCACAGCCAAGGTTTTCCAAGCACGCAGGACGCCAGGCACGTATCCATCATTCGCCCTCCTTTCTCCAATTGCTCTGGCTTCCTAGCCAGCCTTACTCTCTGCTCCCAGTTCTTTGGAATCAAAGGAACTTAAAAAAAAAAAAAAAAAAATCAAGCTGCTTTGGGAAAAAAAGTGTCAAATTGTAAATTCCCTACTTGGCCCTGTCTACCTGCAAAGACACAGAAAATTCTAGAAGTGAAAGGAGAGGATTGTTGTTTCCCTTTTTAGTTTCCAGATGGAGCTGCCTCCCACTGGCTACCCACACACTCAAGTGGCTGATGTCACTATTGGGATTTTAGTAGTACTGTGCGGGCCCTAGGGCTAGTACACCCCCCCACCCCCACCCCCCGCTAAAAATCCACCAGAGTTAGCACATCTGAGAAAGCCAGAGATAGAAACAAGGGAACCATGTGTATACCTGGCTCTGGAAATGTCCACAGAAGCACCAAACAGGACCATCAAATGGACTAAACATCAGTCTTAGTGAGGCAGACACACCTGAGCAGGCTGACAGAAGTCTGGGTGCTGAGAATAATGCAGCCCCAAATACCACCCCCACCCCCCAGACCTTCAGGAGAACCTCCTTGGGCCATTTCCTAGGATGAATGGCTCAAAACTCTGCAACCACACTGCATGGTCTGGAGGAGAAAAAAGCACTTTCGACTGAGCCTGGCACTGTGGTGTGAGTAGCCTCCACAGACTGGAGAGAAGTTGTCGGCAGCCAATGGGGCTGCTATTTGAAAAAGAAAGTAGTTAGCACGACTGTGCACCAGGCACTGAGTCTACCTATCGAGAAGGTGGAGACACGGATGCGGACTCAAAGCTGAACCCCTTTTACTCGGTCCAGCCAGGGTTCTGCCATGTGGCGCACCATGTAAGCTAGACATCGCACGCCTTCTTGAGCCACAGTGCCTCTCTTCTGGTGACTGTCACCGTCTTAGGTTACTAATGCTGCCGTAACAGAGAACTGCAGGCTGGGGGTGCTTAAACAACAGCAATGTGTGTATGTTCTCACAGTTCTGGAAGCTGGAAGTTCCCAGATCAAGGTGTCAACAGGAATGATTTCTTTTCAGGCCTCTCTCCTTGGCTTATAGGTGGCTGTCTTCCCCTGTTGTCTCCATATGGTCTTTCCTGTGTGTCTGTGTCCTCATCTCCTCTTCTTAAAAGGACACCGGTAACACTGGATTAGGGCCACCCATGAGATCTCATTTTACCTTAATTAACTCTTTAAAGACTCTATCTCCAAATACTGTCACTTCCTGGGTAGGAGTTCTTAAGCCTATGCATTTTGAAAGGAACAAAATTCAACCCATAACAGTCATTACCACTGAGGAACAGGACACACACAGCAAGGGTAAGCAGCTTACCAGAGGGTCACAGATCTAAACAGAGTGACAGTGGAGCCTGTACCTAAGGTCTAACTTTATCCCAACGAGTCATTCGCATCGAGCATGCCAAGACTGCTCTAGGATTAAAACTGGCATTTTTGTGGTTGTTGAGCCAGCAACTGCTTGTCGTCATGACTCATTCTCCTCTGCTCAGGGTTGTCGAGACACCATGGTTGTGTAGAGCTACCCATTCCCCATGGCAGTGCACCAATTTTTAAAAACCTTCATTACGAGCCACTCAACTGTGGGATCACAACCCTCAGTAGCCCCCATGTGATTGATGCCTGCTCTCCAAATTGGATTTCATGCTTCCTCAGAGCCTTTTGATGGTACCTCGTGGAAAACCTTGCACGTAGTTTCCTGATCAATATTTCTGCTGAATGCATGAACGTATGTATGAATGGATGGAGGAGTCAAGGTAACCTCAAAAGAGCCTTCCCAGTTTTGATTAAGTTTCATGATTCTGTTCTAGGAGGTAACACACTGGGACAGCTGTTTGACAGCTGAGGATTACATCAGATCCAAAACCATTTCTTTCTTCTATAAAGTGTGTCTTCCTCCCACCCAGCCAGTGGATCAGGGCAGCAGCACCCATGGAAACAATGCAGTGATAAGCTGCCACTGAAAATAATGGCCTTTGTTCAGGTACAGAATGATGGAAAACCCCAGGACCAATTAAACTTTGCCCTTAGAATTAATCCCAACACTACTTTGATGTACTTTCTTCTCTTGCCAGACACTTGTTAGGTGGAAAAAAGAAGGAAAACTTCACTATCGCCATCTGACTGTACTGTCTCTGTTTCCTTTCTGGAAAAGGCCATTGTCATTCACCCAATGTCTGTTTGAGTAGCCCTATATGCAAAGAATTACCATGGGCAGTTCCCAAAGAAGCAGAAGACAATAGCTCATGAAGCAAGGCGTTTATAAGAATTCAAGGAGATAAAAAAAATTCAAGAATGCAGAACAATGCAATACAAATTGTATTAAAATGTGTTAAGTCTTTGAGGAATACCAGTAACAAGTGTAAGTCTAGGAGTTTAAATAAAGGATTCTAAGAAGAAAAGAGACAGTAAATCAAAGCATCAAATGGGAGACTAAAACTGTAAATCTTGACCTTGGCCCTAAAAAATGGCTAGTTCTGGGTCTAATGGATGCCCATGGATAGAACTGTCTAGGTATTGAGCAAGCTAAGAAGAACAGTGGCAAAAACTGGAGGTCCAGGAGCTGTACCATCTGCCAAAGGGCAGGTTCACTCCAGAGAGCTTTAACCACTCCCACTACCCTGTTCAACAACCATGTCAACCATGTTGGGTGAAGAACAAGATGGCAGATGCAACTTGGTAGGGAAGCCAAGAACCTGGAAGCCAGGCCTACCACTGGACGTGAATGGCTCTGGACCACTAAGGATGCTGCCTCAGTTGGAGAAATGGTCCTTCCCTGAACATCCGAGCAGTCTTGAGGCAGGCAGGATCAGATGGGTCTTGGGACGAGGCCCTCAAGGAGAAGAGCGCAAAAGGGGAGTGTTCACTGAGAGCAGAGACCCAGAAGTTATGAGCACGCCAGAATGAGAGGTCTAGCCACTGGGCAACTAGATGAGCCACACACTCTACTCCATCATCAACAGGAAATTCCCAGGAGATCAACTTGGCTCCAAGTGTAGTCAAGACACAGAAAGGAACAGGTAGAGAACTAGAGGAAACCAAGAATGGTTAGAGCCACAGCGGTTAAGAGAGAAGGATGGAGAGTAAGTGTGCATACACACACATGGGTATCATGCATCCTACTGAGGCCAGCAACAAAAGCTACTAACATAACCCAGTCTTTACAAAAACAAAGTAAAAGCAACAAGGCGAAAAAGAGCCAGTTACCTTGGCCCCCGCATTCCTCACCAGCCTTTACCTAAGTCAAGTTTAAATTCTGTTCCTATGGCACCAACTCTACCACCTTCAGGAATCTGCCTTGTACAACAGGCATACTCGCAGGTGGTATATCTTAAATATCTATGGTGCCGATGACAGCCACTTGTTCACAGCCACAAACTGCCTACCCCCATAGCTAATTTGTTTTGTTTGTCCTCAAAATCTCCCCTTTATGAACCTCTTCATCTAGAGAGCAAAACCACATCACTTGAGGGCTAAGATTTGCTAAGAAGCTCAAAGCTTCATTTCATATCTATTTTCTTATAATTAATCAGTTTTATTTAAAAAGCAGGCGAGGGATAGATATATCTACAGACCAGGGAAAATGGATACGGCTTGGAGAACGATTATATATAATCGTCCCAGAAGGTTTAGCTGTTCAGATGATCATTAAAGAAATGGATGAAGTTGGTTTTTAAAAAGGTTCCAGCTCCCTGTCTTCCCTGAATCAGATAAAGAAAAAATGAGGAGGCCTCTTCCACGTCTTTCTGGAACCACATTAAAATGTATCCCCAAACAGCCCTTCACGGAGAGCCGCCCCACCTCTGCCATGCCTCTACTATGGGAACGCAGGGCACCACCCCTGGATGTTGGAAGCACATTAGTTACAGCTTACCGTTCACTTATATTGTGGTGTTGGTGGTTTATTTTTAAACACACCAGCCAGCACACATGGCTGGGCCCAGTAAAGCAAGTTGGCATTGTATTAATCTGAGAGTTCCTTAATTATCTAGGTGATGGTTTTGTTTTAGGCTCCCCCCCCCCCGCCACCCCAGGTGCAAATTTCCTGTCATAAACGGTAAATTTGTGTATCTGTTTATTCTTCCTCTTTGATATTCAGGGTTTAAAAATGAACCCCACCAGTTGGTAATGTTGAACCGGATTATCTTGCACAATGGTCTAGGCAGCTGGGGACTGGATGCTTGCCTTTCTACTAAGTTGGCTACAACAGCAGAAAGTTCCCACTATCCCACCACTGTGGTAACAGACAGACCAGAAATGAAGAAGTCACCCTTGCCTGGACAAATTAAAGTACCGACTCTAGAGTCACACGAGCCAGTTCAGATCTTGGCTCCTTTACCTGTTCAACTTTGGACATACCCATTCCCTCACTGCCAGTGGCCTCATTGCTGAACTGGTGAAAAGAATTATACCTACTTTCATGAGATGAAATGAGCAAGATCAAACTGGGATAGAAGACAGCATACAATAAACTGGAGCTAGAGATAAGAAGCAATTGCTTTGATTGTGTAAATGCTAAATTAAGAACTATAATATACATTTACCAAACCAATCAAAAAAGGGAAAACAAAAGAAACTGGGGGGGGGGGGCATACAAAATCCAGGCAAAATGGACTGTGACATCATCTTGTTCTCACACAGGCCTATCACTGGCCCTGAGAAATTCTCTGAAAACCAACCAACCACACACAGATCTCTGACCCATTCCAAGCTCACTCTGGCCTTCATGACCTCTTGAATTCCAACGTAAGCCACTGCAGATTATAGAGGCATACAAGCGACTACTTCGTGTGCACAGAGCACAGGCCTCCAAAAATGCACAGAGGTGGTGGGAGAGAAGGAGGGAATCAGTCTCAGAACCTCATTTCATTTCATCCCCATCCCCTCTGACTTTGGGCTCAGTAGCCCTTCATGCAGACTGAGCAAGGGAGACACCTGCAGGTGAACCTGCTCATTCTGCATCACCTTGTCTGCCCCTCCCTCCACCCTTCCCCTCCCCACCCCTCCACCCCCACCAGGATAGGAATCCGAACTTGGGCCTGATGGACTCCAAGTGTTCCTGTCTCCCTCCAGGATGTCCTCTGGAATCCAAGTCACAGACAGTCCCCCCTCATCCTCAGAAGGACTGATGTGCAAGTGTGGAGAGAAGGCGGGGGGGCGCAACAAAACAGAGAGCAAAGAGCCTGGGTGGGAAGCAGGAGACCCCAGCTCATACTCTGCTGGGGGAAATTCTTGGGCTTCCAACTTTTCATCTTTTGTGTAAGAGGCTTGGGCAACAAGGAGTCCAAATCAAGGCTGTTCCTCTTAAATCCTCCCTTGACACGACCAGAAACTGAGGTCCAGAGAAAAGAAAGCAGTCGTATGAGGTTAACTGGACCACTTACTGGGCAGGTCATGACTAGAAACCAGGGTGCCTACCTATCACGAGACTTTTCCCACATCTTGGTATCAACACACCTGAGATAGCTCACCACCAACAGGCCGTCTTCTGAGCCCACTGAGCCCTCCCACTGCTCCTTGAAGGTACAACAGCAGACTCCTGCCATCCTGCTTACGTGGATGTTCCTAAGGGCAGGTTGGTAATGTTCGGGTAACATCTGGGTGTTAACCAGTCTCCAAGTGGTTTCTCCAGACCGGCTGGGCTCATAACAGCCTTTTTTTGAACCACAAAGCAAACACTCTTGAATAGTCCCTCTGCTGCTTAGAACAGAGGTGCTCAAACTTCAGTGGGCAAAGTCACCTTGAGGGCTGGTTAAAAGCTAAGAGTGCTGGGCCCCATACCTCAGGGCAAATGCTGCAGTAGGTCTGGGATGAAACCCAGGAAATCGTATTTCAAACAAGCGCCCAGTTCAGAAATTCTCTCCCCCGAGCTCCCCGATCCAGCAACATGACATGTGGCAAGGATCACAAATCAGACCCCCGTCTGATACCTCGGGGGACATCGCACAAGCCAGCCTGAGGTTGCTACTCTCTCCAACACGGGTCAAATCTCTCTTGTGATCACAGACAGATGTCATGAAGAAAAAGACCCACACTGCCATGCTGTGGATTCCAGCTGGCAGTGGGGCTTTCTTTCCACTGTTCTGAAACCAACACTAAGAAATCTCTCTGAGGAGTTACAAACCATTCACAATTTAATTTTGAGTTAATTCTCCATCACTAACTACTAATTCCAATTTCATGTTTCCCTCCAGATAAATTGTTCCAACTCTGTGCACAATCTACATTCAACTTTCCACCTCAATCCATATGCTTAAGTAGGTTCACAACAGGTAGCCCTCACTTTGGGAAACAGAGGCAAATCTTCAAATGTATTTCCATAAAGTCACTCCGATGTCCCTAGGGTTGCCAGATGCAGGAAATAAAAACACAGTACACCCAGTTAGATCTGAAGTTCAGATGAACTAACCACGTTTTAGTATGAGTGTGTCCATGCAATGTTTAAGTGATGTTTATACCAAAAACTGTTAGATGTTTATTTGAAGTGCAAATTTTAATAGTCTTGTATTTTACATGGCACCTGTGCATTCATTCAAAAAAATATGTTGAGCCTTTACTATACGTTACTTGTAGACATATGGTAACAGATATATAAATATAATACTACAAATATATGACACATAGGCATATATTATACTACAAATATAAGGACATATAGGCAGGGGTGTGTTGTAAATGTTTACCAACTGGCCGTTGGAGAAGGGATGATTTTTAGTGTTTGTTGATGCTTGGGAATTCCTACAACCATCTTGCAAATATAAGATCAGGAGACCTTCAGAGATGGCCATCCAGAGGACCAATATGATTGAGCCACAGAACTGATGGCAAAAACCACACGCCTCCAAGGTGTAAGACAAACACACTCTTGTTTAAGCCACTGTTAGTTGGCTTTTCTATCACTAGTACCCAAGTCATTCCCAACTGACACTCAAGATACTCCTCTCAGCTGTATATGTTATACTCTGCCTCTCCAAGTAGACCAAATGTTGTTTCTGTTTGAGGGTCATGTATGTGGGTTTCTTCTCTCCTCCCTTCCTTCCCTTTCCTTACCTACCCACCCACCCAACTGTCCACTGCTCACAGTGTAACATTTATCCGTTTATTGTATCAAGACATCCACTGGTGCTATGCTCTAGAGCTGTGGGGACATACCCCAGTGGACTAGGATTCAATCACCAGTATTTTCTCCCAGGGCTTCTTTTGGAACAGTATTTTGTAAATCTGCTCTCAGCTGCTACCACAGAGTAAGGCTTTCTTCCTTCTAGCACTGGTAAAGCCCAGACCTTCTCAGGACCCAGTTCTTTCAACCTACTCAATACTTGCTTGGGGTCAGTGTACAACCCTACAGAAATCCAGAAACAGAGGAGCCACGGAAGGCCAATAAATCCACTCCAGAACCCTCAAATATCTGCACTGGGACGAGTGCTCTTAGCCACAGGTTATCTGGGAAAGCTGTTGACCCAACAGACCCTTCTTTTGTGAGCAATCCAAGCCTGAAGGACTGTACCTAAGAAACCAACTGGCACTTACTTCCCTCGCTGGTACAGCAAATGAAAAAGGAAACAATGCATGAAGGATAAAGATTATTAAAAACATGCATGGAACCACTTGACTGACCATGTCCTGAAATTTCATTTCAAACCTATTCCTCCAAAGTCAGGGTCGTCGCCAAGAGCCAAGATGTCCACCCGCATTCCCGCCCCCTATGCCAGGCCTTCCCACTTCACTCACCACTAATTTCCTCTTCTGAGAGATCCTTCTCATACATAGTCCCTCAGCTTTCACTGCCCATCTCAACCCTAAAGCTTTTCTCTTTCTGCTCTCTAGGTTCCTGTAATACTTTGTCAATCACAATTCTGCAGTGCAAACCACCTTTTCTGTTTCACTGCTAACAATTCTAGGCACTATCTATACCTGCCCTTCAACCAAGCCAAGTGTGCTATTTATTTATCCGCAGCTCATGGTTCCTTATTAGCACACTGACTGTCCCCAGAGACCAAATGTCCAAGATTATCAATACCTTGAGGTACTGATTCAAGAGGCAGACCAAAGCAGAGACCCGCTTTCCCTCTCTGAAGCCTCTTGGCTAAGTGAGGTCCATCAGAACCACAGCTGGCTCACTGGAAGACAACACCATTCAGAGCGAAAGCAGATGCTGGGGAGAAATCTAAGACAGTGACCAACTGATGAGGGGGAACAGGATTGGACAAATTGGAAGGCACAGAACGAGGCTAAGAAAATAAACAGACAGGAGACTTTTTAGAGGAAATCTGTTCACACCAAGGATAATTAATTAATGTGTTGACTGGACTCCCAGAGGCAATCACTGAAGCTGAAGCCATGATTATTTTTAATAGACCTGGGCTCTTATTGGGTGGAAACAATATGAGCCAACAAAGAGCTGGCTGGCCATGTGGCCACATGACTCAGCTCTCTCCATCCCGATCCACAATTATTTTAATGAGAGTGAAGTGGCTCTCCCATCCCAACTTTAATTCACTATCATTTTTAGCTTCTACTCAGCCTGGGATGGCACCATTTGGAGGGAACCACCTTATCTCCAAATGTCCTACACAGGTCTGTCATTGTCGGTGTGTCCCAGCCTGATTCTGTCCTCCCCTGTTCTGATTACACCAGCCAGAGATTCTGATCCAAGATGGCGGCTTGGGGCTTCAACCAGCAATGCTGAGCCACTCATATTTCTTCTCATGGAAATTTTATTTTATTTTTTTTTCAACGTTTATTTATTTTTGGGACAGAGAGAGACAGAGCATGAACGGGGGAAGGGCAGAGAGAGAGGGAGACACAGAATCGGAAACAGGCTCCAGGCTCTGAGCCATCAGCCCAGAGCCCGACGCGGGGCTTGAACTCATGGACCACAAGATCATGACCTGGCTGAAGTCGGACGCTCAACTGACTGCGCCACCCAGGCGCCCCTTCTCATGGAAATTTTAAATAAGGCATACAAAGAGAAGTTATCACTGATGGCAGGTGCCTAAGCTGACAGGTCACAAGGAGTTGGAGCTGGAAAAACCCTACTAGGTTGTATTAATAAAAAAAAAAAAAAGAGAGAGAGCAGAAAAGAATGAACGAGAGAAAGAGAAGAACACAGGCAATGAATGAGGAGAGGCAGAGATGGACAGTGTATGGGGTGGGGAACGAGAAAGACAGCAAGAAAGAGTGAAAAGATGGAGAGACGGACAGACAGAGGAGACTGGGGACTAGATGGATCCTAGGGATTCCTACATCCTGAAAGTAAAAGCCTCGATTCATAGATTTTCAGGTAAAATTGAGCTGTATTTCTCACTCCTGGGTTTCCAGGCATATACCTAGGTCTCACAGATACCACCACCATCCCCCTTTCCAAACTTGAGCAGATCTACAGGTCTTGCAACTAAAATATGAAGGATTAGTACTTCATCAACATGAAACACTCTCCTTGGGAGAAGCACAAAGGTCCTTTTAAGGTCAAAACGTGTCTTCAACAAAGATTTGTTGGACATCTTCTATGTCTTTGACCTTGTACTTAGAACTGGCTTGGAGGAATGAATCAAAACACAGCTGGTACCCACCCACAGAGTGCAGAAAACAGAAGGGAGATTTCCCAGCACACACAATTATGATACAGGCTGATAAGTGTTATTTATAACCAATGTTAGCAAGGAGGCATGTGAGCACACAGAGCCTCTGCCAGGCAGGGGACAGGTGGGTGCTGGTCAAGAAAGTCATCCCAGCAGAAGTAGTATCTGAATTAAGTTCCAACAAGAATCAGCAAGGTGAAGAGGAAAGAGAAAGCTGCCAGTGGTATGCCGGCTGGCTCCTACCATTGGGAGAATTTATGCCATATGAATGAGCAAATAATTGCATATCAGGCCTTTTTTAATTCTTTCTTTTCTGAGAGTCAGTATACCATTGCACTCCCGGAGGCCCAGGGCTCAGAGGCTTGGAGAAGATGATTTGTGTTTATAATAAGGTTGAAATATAGAATGTCAGAGAAGGAACTGGCTAGAGATAAGGCTGCCAGGTAAACAGGGGCCACCTTGAACACATCCTTGGTGACTGCAAGCAGTTGAGATTGTCCTAAGCCACTGGGGGGGGGGTTGGGTTTAAGTAAGGGGGTGAAATCGTTGGCTGGAATGATCCGGCTGTACAGAAGATGGTTGCTAACAAAAGCCGGGACAATGAAGGCAGAGGGCCACTGGAAGAACAGCCTGGAAGAACACCATCTCCATGCAGAGCATTAGTGCCTGCCCAGGGAGGGCAATTCCTGGGTCCTTAGTGCCCATGGGATTCCTAGGGTACTGAATGGAAAGCAGAAATCCAGAGCATTAAAGGTGAATCAAATCTTCTTGACAAAAAAACAGAGGCAGAAGGGAGTGGGATTCAGCAGCAATATAGCTGGGCTTTACCATTTACAACCCTCATATGACTAAGTAAGATTCAGTAAAATGACTTCAGAGTCAGGTGTTGTGCAGGGGAAAAACCGAACTTGAAGTCAGTAGGTTTAGATTGAAATGTTGGCTATCCTGCTGTAGACAACCTTGGGCAAGTTATCGAACCATAGCAAAATATCTATTCCTTCTGAACGGCAATAATCTCATTCACAGAATGTGGACAAAAATACCACAAAAATACCAGAATGTGGACAAAATTCTGTTTTCCGGGTTTATTATGAAGACTATGTAAGAATCTGAACACGTAAGTCCTTTATGTACAATACTTGGCAATTATGGGGGCTTGTTGCTGAGTCACAGAACTCTGAAACTCCCCTCTTCAAAGTCCGGACGAATTGGGGCAAAGAACAACAAAGGATGACACAAAGCCATGAGCACAAAGGAAATGCAATCGGGAACGTTTCTATGAAGCGTCTTCAAGGGATGTCTTTTAAGTGCAATTGAGGCCCCCAAATTAAGAACAGCATTGAAATCTGACAGAGAACCAAAGCAGCCACACAATAAATGTTGCATGGTGCCCTCTTGAAGCTTATTGGTCAAATGCAGGTTAATGGCATCAGCTGTAAGCGATACGTAAGAACAAACTTCTCACAGAAGCTCTGGACTTCGCACGCGGAAATAACTGATCTGGTCTGAGCGTGACCTTCTTTGGCGCTAAATGGAAACATGAAAGTCTTGCATGCAGCCCTGACACGATTTGTATTTTTATCTTTGTCTCTCGGCATATGCTGTTTTATACCCAGCAGCAGAAGTCCAACGGAGAGGGCCTGGATAAGAAATTATGCTGTCGCTTCGAAGTCACTATAAAGATAGTAATGACAACCACGTTGGATGAAAACAATGAAGACAACAAATGAAACACAGACAGCGTTAAAAGTGCTTCAACTAAATGAAAATGTATTGAGACCTATGGCATGCATGGAACGGAGCCAGACATTAACAGGGATTCACTATTCATTCCTGCCCTTGGAACTGAATGGACAGACAAAAGCATTCGAGAGTCCCAGCAGAGGGCACACGGTAATAGGCTACCGTCATGGAGGGAGTTATGATGGCAATAATGAGGAGGGAAAAATACCTTCTGACAAGACAGAGCAGAGAATAGTACTGGGAGAGGAAACAGTGGAGGGGGGCTCTCTGGAAAGGACAGGGTGGGCCTACGAGAGAGGAGGTGGGTCCTGTGTGAGGACCAGCCTGCAGACAGATAAGGGATGAGGACATCCAGGAACATCTCCCATGGCTGCTGCAGGGGTCTGCTGAGGGCTGGGGTCATGAGTGGCAGTTGAGGTTGATGGCTGGGGATGGAAGGAGGGGTGAGGCGAACCGCTTCGGTAGAGCTGGAAAGGGAAGTCAGAGCGAGATCTTGGAAAGCAGAAACAGGAAGCTCACGACTCTTGTTCTGGCAATAAGGAGCCACAGAAGGCTTTCCAGCGGGGAGTGGTACAGCCTTTGAGGAAGATTCCTCTGGAATCCCTAGGAAGGACTGGGGGAACGACAGGAGACAGAAGGCAAGGGAGAAGAGGTCCGTTCCGAGCTAACGAAGCCTGTTTGAAACAAGACGGCCACTAGGGGCAATTACAAATGAGAAAAGTTTCAATTTAAAAGAACTTGATGAAGCTCTCGTAACAGGGGGAGACTGTTAATTTCCGGGTGGGCTGCACAGAAAGCCCCAAGTTGGGTTCATGGCCAAAGACTCACAACCTCGAAGGTCCAGGGAGAAGGGGAGACATGCCGTCTCTGGATCTCTCAAGAACTTCAGGATGTGGGTAATGCACAAAGAAATTCTGGGGACTACGAGCCTCGTGCTCTTTCTTCTGCTCCCAGCCAGCTCGTTTCTGCAGACACTCTAGGGAGTCCTGCTACGTGTGATGTCCCGTAAGGTAAGAAAGTGGAAACAAGAATGAAAAAGGCAGCTGCTGATTCTGAGGATCCAACACCCCAAAACAGCTGTGACACCAGGTGTATTTGGGTAGAGGGCATACGAGGCTGAAACGAGCCATCATGGTAAAAGCAGGGGGGAGGGCACAGAATTTGGAGTACAAGAACAAAAGCCATTGGAAGATGGCCTCTGTGCCGGAGAGAGAAAAAGTCCCGTCTTCCAGGACTGTGCCATCCTTACATATATCCATACAGGATGTGACCCTGCATTTACACCCACTGTGAGCCCCCTTTCTTCGCCCACTCCCCGTGCATTGCAGGGTCTTTGGGGACCTCACTCATGCACACTCTGTGGCCCACGTGGCAGGCGGACTGGCGCACAAGGCTGTGTGGAAGACAGCAGATACGGGAGCCACAATGATGACCCATGTCAAAATTCTGTGTGCATTAGATGGGGGGAGACGGGGAACGTGAGCGGGGAGGGAGGAGCGGAGGAAGCAGTGAGTCCCAGGGCACGGAGGCGACACCCCTTCTTGACGATGCTGGCGATCAGACGTGGAGTCCGGGCCTCCCAACCAGAGTTCTACAAGGGTTCTCCTGGACACCTCATCTGTATGTCCATGTGGGCTCATAACCAGGAGAGTGTCCCCGCAAGATAGAGAAGGGCTGACATAAGGCAGACCAAACACCACTCAGAGATTCACACAGGTACAGACTACCAGCACCCAGGTCACACTACCAGAGCAGTGCGCACTCTTGGCAACTTTGTAGTGACACAGAGTCATCTTAAAAAGTCTCCTTTGTCAAGAGGGAATCCATCCATCCATCTGCTTATTCATGGATTATTACTGAGTGCTCAGGACATGCCAGGCACTCTCCTGGACACTGAAAGACCTACAAATGGTCCACCCTCAGGACTTTAACACCCTAGTGGGAGAACACAGATAATAGCCTCAACAGCAACAAAATACAGTGATGTGTCAGGTGGTGATCAGAGTTGTGAAGACAATAAAATCAGGTGTGGGGGGAGGGAGGAGGAGAGCCACTTCATAAAGGGCCCCAGGGAAGGCTTCTCTTACAAGATGAAGTGTGGACAACGACCTGCTCAGAGTGAAGGAGTGAGCTATGACAGATGGGGAGGGAGAGCATTCCCAGAGGGGCCAGAGCCATGGGCCCAGCAAGGAGAGCAGCTGTGGAGGGAGTAGAATGAGCCGAAGGGCTGAGGGGGAGTAGAGACAGAGGAGTTGGGGGTGAACGGCGGGGGGGGGCACCTCGGGAAGACCTCGGAAGGTCAACGGTCCAGTGTGATGGAGAGCTCTGAGCAGTGGCACTTTGCAATGTGGACTCCTCTGCCTCAGTGACAGGTGAGCACAGGGAAGAGGTGGAACTGACCCACCCGCCAGATTCTGGTGGGGTTGTGAATGCAAAGGAGAAAGGCAACAGCAATGTGACAGTGTCTGTCATCTCCAAGGGCCAGCTGCTCTAAGGGACAGCCTCTCCCAGGCCAGGGTTCACAGGAACCAGAGGACCAGCCAATGAGATCATCCCTTCTCCCCACTGCCCTCTTCGCTGGGAATCACGACAGGAGAGCCGCCAAGCCTGAAGAAGGCCTGACTGTCGACATCCCTCTGCTATTTTTAGGTCAGAACAAAATGTTCGAAGCAATCCCGAAAGCCCATATGCTCAGGTGTAGGATTCTCGAAGCCCATCATAATCTCATTACCTTTTTTGATGGTCTCTCAGAACCCGGTGCAATGCAGTGAGCACAGTAAATGCTACACAAATATCTGTCAGATAAATCACACAACTGCATTATCATCAAGAGTGATGAGGTTTTTAAGAATACCTCAGTCTGTCTTTTGGGGCACCCGGGTGGCTCAGTCGGAGAAGCATCCGACTCTTGATTTCCACTCCGGTCATGATCTCACAGCTCGTGGGTTCAAGCTCTGCGTTAGGCTCTGTGCTGACAATGTGGAGCCTGTTTGGGGTTCTCTCTCTCTCCCTCTCTGTCTCTCTCTCTGCCCCTCCCCTGCTTGTGCTCTCTTTCAAACTTAAAAAAAAAAAAAAAAAGCCTCATGGTATCTTCTTACTCATGCCAGTAGTTCTCAGCTTAGGGTGATCTCAACCCCCAACGGACATTTGGCAATGCCTGGAGACATTTTTGATGTCCTAACTGTGGGGGAGGGGCAGGTGCTACTGGCATTTAGCCGGTAGAGAGGCCAGGAAAACTGTTAAACATCGTACAATGCACAAGACAGTGCTCCGTAACAAAGAACCCTCAGGCCCCTAACACCCCTGCTCATTTAATCCCCATGACACTCTCTTTTCCAGCTGAGGAAACTGGTCTGCTGGGAAGTCATGGTACCCAAGAGAGCACAGTAAGGAACATTCTAAACTACAAAACGGCAGCAACAGAGGCCAAAAGACAAGTTGAACAGTTTTTTACTCAGCACTTTTGACACCAAATGTATAGTGTCTCCCCCTCACCTACGTTCTAAAACACCCGGAGTTAATGCAGACCCCACTGGTGGCCCTACTTCAGACACCAGTCCAAGCACGGGCCTCCCTTCCCACCCACTGGCTAGAAAGTTGGCATGCTTCCAAGACCCCCTCCTCGGGTTTCATAGTTTGCTAGACTGGCTCACAGAACTCAGAAAAGCACTTTCCTCTGTCACTGCTTTATTAGAAAGCCTACAACTCAAAACAGCCAAATGGAAGAGGTGCAGAAGGTAAGGTATGTGGGGGAAAAGACATGGAGCTTCCATGTTTCAAGGGGTGCCACCCTCCCAGAACCTAGAGCTGTGCACCAACCAGAAAGCTATGTAAACCCCTTATTGGTTTAATGGGGCATGACTGAGCTGGCCAATCAATGGCCAATGATTTACTCAATCTCTAGATGCACCCCCCCCCCATACCCTCTCCCCATTGCCTTGCTCTGACCACCAGCTCCCCATCCCAAAGCTATTTGGGGCCCCCACCAAGTATCAGCATAAATCCAGGTAGTTTTAAAAGGGGCTAATTATAATAACAACAGATGCTCCTCTCACCCCTTAGGAAATTCCAAAGGTTTTACAAACTCTGTGTCAGGAACCAGGGCAAAGACCAAATACATATTTCTAATTATCTCATAGCTAAATATAGATTGGTAGAGTATAACAGATAGGCAGAGAGATTAACACCAAAATGGGAAAAATCAAGAAATATTGACAAGTTCAGGGAATGGGCTGGGAGGAAATACCTCTAAGTCAAGCTCTGCCAAGAACTGGCATATGGCCCTGTGACTCTCACTCCCCACGCTAAACCAGTGCCCCCAATGGTAGGACTTTTGGACATGTACAGGATCACTGGCTTCCAGCCTTAATGTCATTAGGAGTCGTTCTCCTCTGCAGCAGAGACATTAGCTTGGTAAAAACACTCACAGACTCATGGCAACATTAGTCATACAAATCCTAAATTCCTTCCCCTTTACCCAGAGAAGGCAGAGGTGCCAAATGCATTTACTAGATACTCCTCCCTACCCCCCCCCACCCGCTTTCTTACTTCCAAAAATATCTATTGACATCCACCCCGTGTCAAGCACAGTGCCAGGACTGGGAATATTCGAATACAAGATGCAGGGGGGTCCTCCTCTTTACCCGGTCCATTTGTAAAGCGTTCCTTACCTGCCCAGGCCCAAGGTAGGCAATTTTCCTACTGCAACAAACAGGGCTGCCACACTGGGACCCGGCCGGCCTGCCTGCCTCCAAGCAGCAAGCAGGAGGAGGGAGTGTGGGTGGGGGAGGAATTCCCCACGTCCCTGCCTGTCAATATTTACCTCTCCACTCAATAAATCCTGATGTTCATCTTAATAGAAATCAATACCTACTTAATGGCAGAGGAACAAGAAATTAAGGCAATATAAGTGAAGGAAAGAGACAGGTTTTGAGAGATGTGAGTGCATTTGGAAAAGCAACGTAGGGAAAGTCAGTTTGCCGTGGCAAGCGTGGATGGCAAACACTGGCAGCGAAACCAAGGCTTGAAGGTCGAGGTGATATAGGGCAGCCAGGACAAGGTGGAAGACGGTTAAGGATGGAAAGGAAGAGGGAGGGCTTCACAAACAAGAGTGCCCCCAAACCGGACCCCCAAAGAGAAAGACGTCTTCCATGTCTTATGCCAACCATTGTGCATGTGGTTGCTAAGAATCAAGAGATTTCAGACGGCTCTAAGGAGTCACCACAAATAGCGAAGCTTGGGTTGGTTTGATGAAGCCATTATATTAGTATCCACTCTGGGCTGGGCACTGAATTAGGGCTGATCCATTTCCCCGCCCGATTCAATCTGCACATTGATATTACCCCATATATACCACAATCAAGAGCCCAGAAGTATTTTGCTAAACCAAGTCAAGAGAAAGAGCCAGCATTCAAACGTGACTGTGTAATGTGTGTTCTTCCATCATACTGTAGTAATGTGAATGGGGCTGGACAGTAGAACATGAGGAGAAATGCCATCTTAGAGCCCTGTGGCTCCAGATCCCACGATGAATGCTGTCCAACGGGAATGAGATCAAGCCTGAGTTCATTGTTTCAGGAAGAAGACAGAGGTATCTGTTTCTTTTCTTTGTCTAGAAACTATCATCATGTCCATTTTACAGATAAAGAAAGTAAGACCCAGAAAGTGACATGGTGCACCTAAGATCACAAATCCATGGACTAATAAGGCTGGGACCTCAACCTGGGTCCATTCTCTAAATGACTAACACAGAAAACAAAGGCAAAGAGAGAAGGCCAGGAAAGGGAGTAAAGAAGGAATTCCTGAGGCCTAGGAAGTTCAGGGAGAGCTTCCTGGGGGAGGTGGGATTTGAGCTAAACTTTGAAGTATGGGTACGAGTGCAGCCAGCACAGAACCATCAACAGGCTTAAGAACGGGGGATAAGTAAGGGACACTCTGAGGCCCGGCAAATGGGGCCCAGTGCTCACAAGGCCTGATGGCAAACATCGACCATCACGCACAATGGAATCAAACTCTCAGTCTGATGCAGAAATGCCCGCTCAAAGCAAATAGCTCTCTATCAACTGTGCCACACCGCACATGTGGTCTGATGCTCCCTCCTCAGCCCACCTCCTTTGCCGCTTCCCGCCTTCATCCACCTCTCCTCTTACACACATGTAGACTGCTCCTCCAGCCTCCAGACTCTCTATCCCACAAATGAAACCGTTTCCAGGGGATTTACTCCAGGGACACCTGTCTGCTGGAAGTGACAGGACAGACTGACCTCCAGGTCTTCCCACCCCCAGGAGGCCACGGCTCCACTCAGCACGTAAGAGACTGGCCCTGCCTGCACCGTCTGGCCTCCCCACAGCTACTTGAGGCAGGACCCAGAGTAAGACCCATATATGAGCACCTGCAGGTGTTCCAAGGCCGTAGGCCCTCAGTAAACACCAAGACAACAGAAGAGTATTACGAAAAGAGAGCAGATACAGTCTTAAGTGAGTCTCTGGCCTCCAGCTGCCTCAGTTGTCTCCATTCTGTGAAAGGGGTAATATCTGGCTTCCTGTGCTCGTCTGGCAATCTTTATAGAAAGTCCAGAAGCTCAGGGGTATTAATCATTTTAAGAAAAAAAAAAACTTAATTTTTGGAATGAGCCTTTATTTCTTTTTAATTTTTTAAATGTTTATTTTTGAGAGAGAGAGAAAGAGACAGAGTGTCAGTCAGGGGCAGAGAGAAAGTGATACACAGAATTCAAAGCAGGCTCCAGGCTCTGAGCTGTCAGCACAGAGCCCGATGCGGGGCTCGAACTCACCAACTGCTAGATCATGACCCTGACCCGAAGTCGGACGCTTAACCCACTGAGCCAACTAGGTGCCCTGAGAATCAGCGTTCATTTCTGAAATAGAACCAAATTATGTGGTGCCATCATAACACAAACATACTGGGGCGCCTGGGTGGCGCAGTCGGTTAAGCGTCCGACTTCAGCCAGGTCACGATCTCGCGGTCTGTGGGTTCGAGCCCCGCGTCGGGCTCTGGGCTGATGGCTCAGAGCCTGGAGCCTGTTTCCCATTCTGTGTCTCCCTCTCTCTCTGCCCCTCCCCCGTTCATGCTCTGTCTCTCTCTGTCCCAAAAATAAATAAACGTTGAAAAAAAAAATTAAAAAAAAAAAAAAACATACACTGGTGACAAACCGATTGAGGCACAGTGATGAGAACTCTCAATTTACACTTCGATCCTTACTTCCTGCTCCTTTCCCCAGTGAGTTGGTGAGAACTGTAATATGTTTACAGAACACCAAAGCGCCAATTCGGCAAGAGGAGATACATAATGGGGTAAGGAGCTGGGAAGAAGATGGTCACATCAAGTCCCGGCAAAGGTCAATGACTGCAATCAACTGTCCCAAGCAAGGGCAGCCAGGGCAGGAAGGAAAAAGAGAGGAGTTGAAGGTGTCTTGCTCAGGGGACAGGATCAATGTCACGGGGCATGGGGTTGAGCATCAGCTTTCAGGAGACACACATGATCACCAATATGTTACAGAAGAGGAGGAAGCAAATATGGTTTTCAGAACCATGGGAAAGAATGTGCTAAGGAGGGACAGAACAGACTGCAGCCCACAGGCCTTCCACACCCAGCGACCTCAGCCTCCTTCAGAGTGGTCGTCCTAGAACGCTTTCATTCACCCCAACTGAACATGCCACCGTCGCCCCCCAAACAGCGAGGGTGCCCCAAAAGTACTTTCAGGGCTCACTCCCTTCAACAGATGATGCCGAGGACAGCAGTGAAGATCAGCAGACAGGAACACGGGACAGATGCAGCCCCAGCCCTAAGCCTGGCTCCTACAGGCCAAAAGTCATTCTCTCAGTTCCCTGCTGAAGGCTATTAGGAGAAGGGGTTAGGGTGCATGAGGCTCTGCACAGATATGGTCTGTGATGCCTGCCCCTCTTGGCCCTTCAACACATACTTACAGATAATCTGGAATGTGCAGGGACACTTCTGACTGTGGGGTACAGCAGTACCTAGCAATGAGAACAACCCCTGTCCCATGAGCTCACGCCTGTGTGTACTGTCTGCACGCACACGTGTCAGGGGAGATGCGAAACAAAGCAAATAACCGCATCATACAACAGATTAAAAAGTGGACAGGGATCCCTGGGTGGCTTAGTCGGTTGAGCGTCTGACTCTTGATTTTGGCTCAGGTCATGATCCCAGGGCTGTGGGATCGAGCCCTGCGTCGGGCTGTGCACTGAGTCTACAGCCTGCTTAATTAAATTCATTCATTCATTCATTCATTCTCTCCCCACCCCCCGCCCCTCTCATCCATTCATGCTCTCTTTTAAAAAAAAAGTGGTGAAAGGAAAAACATTAAGTAGAACTCAAGAAGTGGCAGCAGGTTGCCTTTCTAACTAGAGTCGTCAGAGGGAGCTTATTGAGAAGGTGGCGTCTGGGGGACATGTGGACATCTGAGGGAAAAGCATTTCAGGAAAGGGAACAGCTAATTGGGACTCCTGGCAGGAAAAAGATGGCACGCTCAGATTGGCTAGTTTGAGGAGCCTGTCCTCAAAGGTTTAGGGAAATAATCAGCACTTCAGTAGTCCAGGGTTAGGAAGAGTAGGGACCAGGCCACCTCCAGGCCCGACGTGGTCCTGGGAACGCGACAGAACTGCACAGGGAAGGCTGCCGGCAGGAGCTGTAAATTTCCCTGCTTCATTCCTTCTGCCCTCAGGGAGGAAGCCTAAAGCAACAGCAGCAAACCCAGCCTCACTCTCTCCCTCCCGCTGATCTCCTGCCAGAGTCCTCCAAATAGAACACTGGGGGCATGGAAGCCTGTGCCCACGTGCCATACAAGTCAGGCTGAGGGGCACCAGGATGGAGCAGGGGAAGAAGATAGGGAAGGGCAACAGAAAAAAAATTCCCATATCCAGTGCAAAGGTCCTGGGGCAAGAGTACGTGTAAGGAGAAGCAAGGAGGAAGTGGCTAGTGTTCCTGGAGGAAGGTGAACAGGGCTGGGGGGTGGAGGGTGGGGGGCACAGGAGGTCTCCTCAGCAGACAGATGCTGCGTGGCTTGTCTGGCTCACTGTCACATTGCCCAGTGTTTGGCACAGACCTGGACACAAAATGTATGCACAGGACACATTCTGTCAACAGATGAACAGGTCAGCGATGAACAACTCAGTAAGCAAAACATCTGCAAATGAGAGGACGTTAATGTATGTGATTGAATTTTAAAGAAGCATTAAATTGAAAAAATAAAATTAAAAACAAAAGAAACAAAAAAAAAAAACCCATATTCTAGAACCTCTGCACCCAACACGTGCAGTCACCACCAAAGTGCTCACAAGCAAGGCCACTCTCGCACTCAGACTGCTGCCACTGCTCTCTTTCACCTGGGCCCCTCTCTCTAGGAGTTGCCACAGGGATGGGCAGAGGCCGCAGTGCCTTTACATATGCTTTTCTGTGTCTAGAACGCCAGCCCCCCCACCTGTGGTCAGGCAAAGTTCCCATGATGAGCCTCTCCTGACCACCACTATTGGGGGCTGGGTACCCTAGTCTACACCCCATGCTACCTTCCAACATACTGCTTCTAATTATACGCCCCGAATTCTGCCTCATTCCTCCATTGCACGCCACTCAGACTAGACAAGCCCCTTGAGGGCAGGAGCTTACTGCTTTGACCGCTGTACCTCTAATATTCACAGTCCATGGTGGAAAACTGGCACTCAGATTTTAGCTGAATGTCTGACAAAATAAAATCCACACAGCATTAAGTGGCAGGCCCAAGTCACTGAATTCCTGGATTAGGACTCTTCGGAATAAAGCAACTCTTCTATTTTTAACGCACCCCACATTCTTGAAGACATCACTGCTGCAGAATTCCAGAAACACGATGAACAGTTTACAGCCCGTGCCACACTCGGCAGCTCAAGTGACAACATTAATTTAATGAACTTAAACACCGGTGAACTTTTTTAACACGTCCAAAAGTTATTTACACTGGGAAACGTATGCCTGAAGACAGTTGCTAAAGAGAGGCTCCAACAGAGAGGACACACGCGGCTTTCAAATGTTAATTTTGCATTTTAAACCTTGAGCTTTGATACCAAGGAGGTGTTTTTTTCTTCTTCTGGAGTCAGAACATCGAGATTGACTTTTGACTTCTACATCCACCCATCCTTCCTATGGGACACGTACATCAGTGGTTTTTAGTACATTCAGAGTTGTGCAACCATCACCACTGTCGGATTCCAGAACTTCATAACCCTCCCCTAATAATCCCCATACCCATTGTTCTCAGCCACTCTCCCCCAACCCTTGGAAACCACTAATCTACCCACTGCCCCTCTGGACTGGCCTATCTGGACAGTTCACCTGAGCAGAGTCATACACAGTCTTTCATGACTGGCTTCCTTCATGTAATGTTTTCAAGGTTCATTCATGTTGTAGCACGTATCAATACTTCATTCCTTGTCATGTCTGAATACCCTCCGCCGTGTGGCTATACCATTCTCCGAAGTGGCTGCATATCTTACAACCCTCCCAGCCCTGTCAGAAGGGTTCTGATTTTTCCACATCCTCTCCAACACTTGTGGTTTTCTACCTTTTTGATAACAGCCACCCTAGTGGGTGAAATGGCATCCCACTGTGGCTCTGATGTACATCCCCCAATGACTAAGGATGCTGAACATCTCTTCGTGTGCTCATTGGCGATCTGTGTGGCTTCTCTGGACAAATGTCCACTCAAGTCGTTTGCCCACTTTTCAACTGGGTTGTCTTTTCATGAATCTAGAAGAGTTCTTTATGAAGGATGTAAGTTCCTTATCAGATTGCAAATATCTTCTATGTTGTAGGCTGTCTGCACAGTCTTAATGGTATCCTCTGACATGCAGAAGATTTAAATCCTGATGAAGTCCAATCTTTGTTTGTTTTTGGTTTTGCTTCTGATATCACATCTAAGAAACCAGTCTAATCCAAAGTCACAAAGATTTACTCCTATGTTTCCCACTAAGAGTCTTACAGCTTTAGCTCTTATAGGTTTATTTGAGCTCTACAATCCATTGAGTTGATTTTCGTTCTTATCCTTTGGAGAGAATGGCAATCCTCATAACGTTTAACTCTCCCAGTGCTGAGCCCCCGAGTTCACAGATTCTGGAAAGGAGGAGTAACTTTGCCCATGGCCACACAGCTGGACTCACATTCAGGTTCTCTGCCTTGATGTCCACAGTGGGCTGGCTTTGGCTCCCCTTGAGCGCACTGGGTAGGTAGCCTCTTCACAGAAGGCTATGGCATCCCCGTAGAAGCACTCAGATTCAGCAGCCCTGCAGCAGCCTGAAATGACCCACAGTGCTCTGAACAGGCTTCCTACATGTCCTAGAACCCTTCCAATTAATCTCAGGTCCTGGACCCCAGCCCTCAAACTGACCCTGAGGTATCAGGGGAGTAAAGTATCGTTCTCACAACCTCCCTTTCCCAGGTGGACTTTTGTTCACTCAACAGAATTCACGGAACACCAACCGTGTACCCTGTATCTGGGGATACAAAAATACATTATTTAACCCCATAGCAACTTTGCACAGTAAGAATATCACTGCCCCATTTATTCTGCGCAAAGCACTCTAACCAAGGGACACATAAGTGCTACAGGGGCAGAGTGAGGAGTTGGGGACAGCTTCAAGTACAAAGGGACCGGGGGTTGACCTTGCACAATGGAACTTCTCAGGGAAAAAGCAGAGTGTGGGGCAAAAATAAAGGCACCAAAATACCTATCAATTTATAAGGCAAGTGAACAGAGGGATGGGTATACCCCCAGGGAGAGGGGGCCAGGCAAAGGGAAAGGGCACAGCCCCTGGAACCTCGGAACTCACACTCCTAGACCACAGCCTGGACAGCCAGCACATTACACAGGGGAAGAGTCACACTGTGCCATAATCATGCATATTTTGTGCCTCTCAGACAATCTGCCAAAAAAAAAAAAAAGAAAAGAAAAGGAAAAAGGCTGCCAACTAAAAAGAAACCAGTATTAATATGATCCAGTGTGAGGATATGATTGATCTAAGAGTCGGGGGTAGAAAGGAGGCTGTTTTATTCCTTACAATAATAAATACTGGTATTTCAGGTAATCGAGTTTGGTTCTTAGCGCTAAAGTCATTTTCTGCTAATTTAATGTCCCGGGGATCCCTCTGAGGTAGAGCATCGCTGGCGGAATGCAAATGGAAACCATTCTAAGGGGAAACAGAACCATTTCTCCAACCCAGGTATGATCAGAGGCCGAAAAAAGGCCAATCCCACTGTGTAGAGGGAGTTAAACAGATCCTCCGAGGTGGCCTGGGCACGTAGGCTGCGTGCTGAGCAGAGGAGACGGTGGTTATTTGAGATTCTTTGCTGTGGAGGCAAACTAATCAGGCCCTCCTGCACCAGGCATCTGGGAAGCCAGCAGGGCTCTGTCCTAGTGCGAGGGGAAGGAGGAAGAGACGATGGGATCTGTCTTGCCATCTCCGCTTCCAGAAACGGCATGGAAGCATCCCTCTGCCACCAGGTGTAGCAGAGGCAGGAGACCGTGCTTCTTGGTTACCCTGGACCAGCCACCATTTATGCCTGGTGGCCCAGACTAACTATTTAAGCATCCCCGTTCATTCCTTAAAGTGTTCCAGTTTGGACAATAAATTGTATAGCCATCCTTGGTGGGCAGAGCGCAACAGGAGGAGTCAAGAAACCAACGACCGAATTTGGTTCCTCCTTGCTTGGCAACCTTGCAAAGGCACACAACCTTGGCAAAGGCACGCAACCTCCCAGTGCTCAGTTTCCTCATCTGGAAAATGGACTAACAATGCACATCTGGCAAGTTTGTTTGTGACTGACTATGCCAACGCAGCATTTGGCACATAATAGAAGCTTGGTGCATGGTGAGCTATTTCTGGCAGTTGGTTCACAGAAGCAGGAACAGCTTGGGATGGAGAACAGCTTTGGAAAATAGGTCCTCTTCCATCCTGTCTGGTCCTCAAGCTCTTTGCCTCCTTCCCCAGCCATCCAGGATCACAGAAACTCAGGTGCTGTTGTACTGTCTCCAAGCGTTGAATGGTATTTCATAGACTAAAAAGCCTACAGCTTCCAGCTGTGGTATCGCCCCGTTCTAATTTCCCCAGCAGTAGTGAGGACAGTGAAGCTAGGAGTTCCCATCAGAGGGAGCAATTTTCCCTTCCCTCCATCCCCTGACAGGGGTCTTCAATTACAGCATGTGATGCTTGGATGCAGGGAGGCTAAGAGAGGGAAGCAGAGAAGTGACCCTCCTGAAATGCATGTGCAGAAGCAGATTACTGAGCAGACACGTAAGAGCCCCTAAGCTCCATGGGGGGAGCTGGGGGGAGGGAAGGGAAGAGCAGAAAAAACCCCAGCTCCTCCACAGGCCTGATGAAGATTAATATCTCCTCCCTGACGAGATGAGGCAGCTTAATCGCCGCTATTAATACAGAATCACTGAGGGCCAAAGATGGGGGCGTGGACGGATGTGGGGGATGGGAGGGCAGTGATTCACAAATACCATACCGAGGCAGAAAGGGACACCCTGAATGTCTGGAGAGAGGATTTCTTCAAGGCTCGGAGGTTAATACTGAAAACCTGCTAGCCTGTGCATGGTACCACACAGACCCGGGCGTCATTTGTGCTTTCCCTACTAAGATCATTGGGCCGATTCCTTAAGCACACCACTCTCATAGACCATTATCCGTCATCACTGGATGATCTCGGCAGGGACCAACCTCGCAGTCTCTTGACCCCAAGCAACAACAGCTCAGCCGTGGCCTTCCAACTCTGCTCTCCTTGGCTTGCTCCTGGTCATGTGGCGAGACTCTGCCCAAGAGGCACGGTCCTCATGAAGCTTTCCTTGATGGCCCCAGCCACCTGGCCTCCCCAAAACAGGTGTGCACACTTCTAACACAGTAGCTCCTTTGGACTGTAACTTTGTGTGGCGGGGGCGGGGGGAGGCATCACCTCCAAAAGAGATTGCTGCTCTTGAAGACTTTAATCTTACTTCTGATCATCCTCTAGCCTCCCTCCTCAACCACACAGTATTCTCCACCACTTGTGACCTCCCTCCTCCACGACACAATGGTCCCATCCCCTCATGTGGTTTCCTCCAAGGATCCACTGTCCTCAGGGAATGACCATTTACTAAAAGGTCATGATCACCTAAGACTAACAACAGAACATCTTAAGGGCAGGGACCATACCTTAACCTGCTCTGTGTCTTTCTCAAGACCCCAGTCCAGAATCAAACATGTACCCAGTACTTAATAAACACCTCCTCCATCATCTAATAGGAAAACAGGGGAGTAAGAAATGAAGGCAATAAAATCAGGTGGCCATCCAGAGGGAACCTCAACACACACAAAGAAACATGCAAACACAATGGGGATAATGCAGGTCTTTCCTGCTCAAAAATACCAGGATTTTCTCAAGGGGGATGGCGGGGGAGAGGTCATTAAAAAAGGCACAGTAAGGGGCGCCTGGGTGGCTCAGCTGGTTAAGCACCCAACTCTTGATTTCGATTCAAGTCATGATCTCAGGGTCGTGAGACAGAGCCCCACATCAGGCTCTGCACTCAGTGTGGAGCCTGCTTGGGATTCTCTCTCCCCCTCGCTCTTTCTGCCCTTCCCCCACTCATTCATTCTCTCACTCAAAGTAAATAAATAAATATGTTTAAAAATGAATTAAAAAAGCAGTAAAAGTAGCACTCCCTACTAAACCTCACTCGCAAATTCCGGGTGAATTTTCATCTCAAATAAGCTCAGGATTTGACTCCCCAGATGCCACACTATCTGACATTAGGCTTAAGTGCTTGGGAAAAGTGGAATTGGGATGGGGGAATCTGGAAGGGCAGGGCAAGCCTTGGGCAGAACAATATTTACGCCCATGTTTTACATGGCACCTGGGTAGCTCAGTCAGTTAAGTGTCCGACTCGATCTTGGCTCAGGTCATGATCTCATAGTTCAGGAGATCAAGCCTCGCTTGGGGCTATGTGCTATCAGCATGGAGCCTGCTTGGGATTCTCTCTCTCCCTTTCTCTTTGCCCCTCCCCTATTTGCAATCTCTTTGTCTCTCAAAATAAAGAAACATTTAAAAAAAAACAGCTTTTAGGGGCGCCTGAGTGGCTCAGTCGGTTGAGCATCTGACTTCAGCTCAGGTCATGATCTCACAGTCTGTGAGTTCGAGCCCCGTGTCAGGCTCTGTGCTGACGGCTCGGAGCCTGGAGCCTGCTTTGGATTCTGTGTCTCCCTCTCTCTCTCTGCCCCTCCCCAGCTCATGCTCTGTCTCTCTCTCTCTCTCTCTCTCTCTCTCTGTCAAAAATAAACATTAAAAAAAAAAAGAATAAAAAAATCGTTTTTAAAGGGAAAAAAAAACCCTTCAAATGAAGGGGACTAGCCTGGAACTCACACAAGAAAGGAAGTCATCAAAAGGTGTGTGACACACACATATATTTTCTGTGTACATACTAATCAGCACACTGGAATATAAAACACACACGTGTATGGAATAAATGCTGCGGTATTCTAGTACTGAGATTGCTTTGCTCCAGCTTTTAGATTTAAAAAAAAAACAACAACAACAAAAAGTAGTATCATGCAATAACATGCCTCCCTCAGGTAGGTTAAAAAAAAATCAAATTACTTAAAAAAAATTTTTTTTAATATTTACTTTTGAGAGAAAGAGTACAAGCAGAGGAGTGGCAGAGAGAGAGGGAGACACAGAATCTGAAGCAGGCTCCAGGCTGTCAGCACAGAGCCAGATGCGGGGCTTGAACCCACGGACCATGAGATCATGACCTGAGCCAAAGTCAGATACTTAACTGATGGAGGCACCCAGGCACCCCCAAGGAAAACAAATTTAAGAAGTGGCCAATACAGGACCACCGTCTCAAGTACTGATCACTACCCTTATGTGCTGCACCTAGTAGGGGATTTAAAGAGCCCCCAAAGCCAGTTTGAACCTTCAAGGCTCTCACAGGCTGACGGGCACTATAAATACTAGAAAACCCAGCAGCTGCAAGGTGAAATGTCAGGCACCCGGGGCAAGCTGCAAACACGTCTGATGGAAATGAGACTTTCCTAAATGCACAAGCTTGCTTGAACCAAGTATAGAAACACGGAGCCGGTAAGGACACCCAACCCTACGGGGCTTAGAGTCCTCAGAACAGCACGATTCTGGCTAAATCACCCCCACACACCCCACACACCCGTGACTATAACTTCTCACTAAGCTACAGGCAGGAGCAGAGAGGGGGACCCAGGGGGAGGGGCCACAGGGGAACAGGGACGCTGGACCGCATGGCCAGGGCACTGGAACTGCAGCTCGAAGGGAGAAGGAGAGCTACGGTCCGGGCCTGAGACCATCTGGAGAAAGAGCCGACCTTTCCGAGGCCCAGGGCTGGGAGGAGTATAGCAACAGGGCTGGAGCCCCTGTTTGAGATGAAAACCCCCTCCTTAGCTGGGAGTTCTGGCAGAAGCAGCTTCAGCTTTTAACCATCCACAAGTGAGAAACGTGCTAATTGCCACAAACCCGCTGTTTCTGTAGGTACTTGATCCCCTGCCACCTCAGTTTCCTCATCTGTCAGATGGGGATGACGCAGGTCCCCTCCATGTGCGGAGACCGCATAGTAACTAACAGCATGGCCCCCAGGGCCACCTCCTCTATTTCCAAGAAAAGGGACCTTGGGCAAGTAATTTAACCTCCCGGTACCTCAATGTCCTCACCTGTAAGTGGGGATAATGAAGAGACCGACCTGGCAGGCTGGTTTCATACAGATCAAAGAGCTCATCTGGGTAAGTCACAGAGAAGAGGGCCGAGAGTGTGTGAGTGTTCAATAGATGCTAGCGGTGTTCCCTCTGATCTCTTTTCCCTCAAAGAGGCCTGACGCTCGCCGAATAACCGCTGCACGCCCGGCAGCATGTCTGCAAGGATCCTGTCCTGCGTTAGCTCATCTGTCACAACCGTTTCCTAAAGCTTGATGAGGAGCTGAGGCCCCGATACAGCATGGGACCGCTCCAAGCTGATGCATCTGTGAGCGGAGAATCCGACTCAGAGCCCAGGTCTTATGATCCAAGAGCCACACACTGGCTGCCCTGGCACACCTCCACAGCACCACCTAATAAAGCCACTGCTGGCACTTCTACTTGACTTCAAACACACTTTTCTTTATGATGAATATTGAAAGTACAGCGTCCACTTCATACTGGAAATGAAAAAAATCCATCCCAATCTTTCTTTCCATGGAACATTTCTTTTTCCTAGCAAAGACTGTTGACGTTGGCAGCCTACATCACCTCTCTGCTAAGTGTCGCTGGTTCAACGGTCCCAACACCCAGGTGTGACCAGGTTGAGGGCGCTTACTGTCAGATGCTTGGTCTGTCACCAAGAGATCACAAACCGGCCACTGGCTGCCCCACATCGGCTCTTCTGCTGGATCTCGCTACCTTTCTCTCACCGTCACGAACCAAACATCACCAGGACCTGAAGGTTCTCTGCAGAAAGCAGCGGCCAGCCATTTCTGCCTCACCTCACGGCCACCATCCAAGGTCAGGTCACCTCACTGCTCACATGGATGACCACACTAGCCACCTGGCTGGAGGTCTGGCCTAAACTCCCATCTCCTTATAGCATTCTCCATGCAGACCCCCGAGTGACGGTTCCGAACGTAAATTTGATATGGCTGGCTGAATAACAGCCCCCAAAACATCCATGTCCCAATCCTTGGCCCCTGGGACTATGGTGCCTTAAGGGAGTTTGCAGAAGTGATTAAATGAAGGGCTTCGAGATGAGAAGATTATCCTGATGATCCAGGTAGGCACAGTGTAACATAAGGGTCAGAGTCGGACAGGAGACGTCACAGTGGAAGCAAGATGGAAGGTTCTGAAGATGCAGGAAGGGACCAAGAGCCAAGGAACGAGGCAGCCTCTAGAGCCGAGCCTAGAGAAGGCAAGGAAACAGATCCCCTCGGAGCCTCGAGAAGGAACCAGCCTCGCCGACACCCTGACTCTAGCCCAATGACACAGACTGTGGACTGCTGACTTCCATAACCGTAAGAATAAATCAGAGTTGTCTAAAACCACTATGGGTGTGGTCACCTGTTACGAGGGCAGAAGAAGTGAATACACCCACCATGAGGCTGGCCTGGCCCCCAGCTTCCAGGACACTACTGGTCTTTAAAAGAATCCAAACTCCCATCAGTGGTCTGTCCACACTGTGTCTGCCTAAGTCCCCAAGTGCATCTCAGACCACGTATCCTCGTGCTTATCCCATCCCTGGCTCCTGGGCCTCCATCAGCTTTCCTCAAACACACCATGCCCCTTTCCAGACTCTGAGCTGTTACAGCTGGTCTCTTTGTGTGGCTGTTCTCATGCTCAGAATCATGCTTCAGGTCCCAGTTCAAATGTCACTTCATCAAAGTCCTTCCCCACCCGCCCTCTCCAAAATGGCACGTGCAGTGTCATTATCTTATTTGTAAACTTGCTTGCTTACTATTTCCTGGTAAACTGAAGCTTCCTGAGGACCAGAGGGTTTCCAGAGAACCCAGAAGTGTGCCTGGGACATAGCATGCCCTCAGTGAATTTTTCCTGAATTAATAAGCGGATGAGGCCATATGAAATCAAAATAAGGCTGCAGACTCTGCTTCTAAATGGCCAGCCAAGCCAGATGGGTTGCACAGGAAGGAGTGAACACCAAGGCCTGGGAACAAAAGGCTTTCAGAAGGGTATGGGGAGAGCAGGGTGGCTTTCAGCAGGGCCTTGAAGCTGGGGGCAAGGCTGAGGAGGGGTGCTGGGAGAGAGAAGGTGTGAGGTCAACAGGGTGGGTGTTCAAATACCTCCACCTTCTACCCTGCAGACCTCAGCTGCATTCAGAGGAGGAGGCATTTCATCTTTTTGACTCTGTTCTAAGATCCTTGTGTGCACCAAAAAGAGTCTCCAAACATTTTCCATATTTCTAGAGAATGAGCTCAAGCAGGCCACCCTGGAAAATTAGGAACCGGGAATGAAATTCCACCTGCCCTTTGTCAAGCCAGCTAACCTTTCTTGGTTTTCTTCTTCAAGGACTATTCAATCCGATCTCCTTAACAACTCTCTGAGGTGGGGGCAGGGCAGATATTTATCACTCCCATTGTACAGGTTAGGAAACAGAGTCCTGGACCGGCTTCATGGCTGTTTGGTGATGAAGTCCATTCTTGGGGCCAATGACATGAGCGACTGGACAGGATATTCAGCTTCCTTGGATCTTAATTTTCTCTGAGAGAAAGAACACTAGCACAGCTGGACTCTCAGAACTGCTGCAGAGACCAACGAGAAAGTGAGTGCCCCCGTGTGCTGGCCCGGTGACCCTGCACAATCCACTTAACCGCTCTCTCATTTTGTGCTTTCTCCCATCATGCCCTGCTGGCAATGAGGCCAGTCCAACCACGTGCAAACAAAGCCTCTGCTTTATATTTACTGGGCAACAGCTATGTGCCAAAAGAGGGATTTTTATACTATGTTTTATTTTCAATTACCTATCTGAAGTTTATCAATAAATGACCTCATCAAAACAAAACAAAACACGTCGCTGCAATTTACCGAGAGCCCAGGATGTGTCAGGTGCTTCCATAACTCCTCACACTCAGCCTTCTGAATAAATCTTTACGAAGACAGCGTCGTTCCCATTTAGGCAGGAGAAACAGAGGCACAGAAAAGGTGAGAGGCGTGCCTGTGGATGCACAGAAGAGTTCAAACCCAGAGCTTTCTGTCTGCAAAGCTCATGTCCCTTCCATTCTGCCCTGCCTGCTGTCCTCACGTTCAGGTGCACGCTCCTTTGATAGGCAACTGCCATGCAGGGGGCACGGGAGACATCTTCCGATTCCCTCTTGCCCTGGTGGCTTCTTTCCTCCGTGTCTTCCCAAATGACAAAAACGCTCTCATGAATCCCCAGAAAAACTCTAACCACCCTTTCAACATTTAGCTCCAGATCACTTCCCCGTGAAGCCCTTTTCTGACCTGTGGCCCCTGCACAGCCCCCTGAGCTTTGTACAGTGTTCTCATGGCACCAGCAGCACATTTGGACTTCTGTATTTCTGGGTCAACCCTGTGCCCTGGAAGTCCTACTCACCTGTTCCCCTGTGTCGGGCACCATGCTTTGCACAGAGGGAGAACCATGTGCGTGCGACCATAATGGAAGGGAGGGAGGCAGGAGGCAGCGTATTGGTCGTTAAGAGCACCAGCTCTGAGCCAGACAGGCTGGGCTCACTGGCTCTGCAACCTAGGGCAAGTTTCCTAACCACCCTGCACCTGATCCCTGCAAGGATGACAAGAACAGGATCTGCCCGAAGAGGCGTTATCAGAGGCAGTGTGTGTGCCTGGAACAGCACACACAGCCAACACTCACCCGCGCAAACTTCCCTCGTCCCGCAGCAAAGGCGGACGGAAGGCAGGTCTCAACGTCTGAAGGAGCCCAGGGAACTAACTGAACAAGGGAAGAAGAGGAGAAAATCTGCAACTCAAGGTCTCTTTCTGATTACTACCCGTCATCAAGGCATCTGGAAAGCAGTGCAGAGATTGTTTGGGGCAGAGGGGTGGACTGAAGGGAAAAAGCAGACTCCTTTCTGCTCAGCCAGCCACCTGAGCAGAACTCTGTATTAAGAGAGCGGTGGTGAGAGGGAAATATAAAGATTTCATAAATACTCACTCTCCGAGATCCTTACTTATCCACCCCTTCACATCACTCACCTCAGAGTGTTTATCCAAAACATGAAATTAAGCTGTGAGTGAGAGGCTTCTCTCTCCAGACCGGTCTCACTCACTGCCACCTCAGAGCAGTCTCCCACGTGTGCCACAGGGGAGTGCCTACGTTCATTTCTGGACTGATCTGACAGCTTTCAGAAACCCAAGTGCCCCCAATCTCTTCAGGGCAAGCCAGGCATTGCATTCTGGGAAGCACAGATCACAGGCATGGTTTCCAGGTAGGAGAAAGCATAGGTTAGTTAGCTCTATGGCTCAGAAAAGGCTATCTGGATCCAACCATCAACAGGGCAGAGGCAACTGGCAGCTAAGCCCAGGAGGCAGCAAAGAAAACCCACGGCTTGACAAGTAAGAAAGGTTTGGGGCGCCTGGGTGGCGCAGTCGGTTAAGCATCCGACTTCAGCCAGGTCACGATTTCGCGGTCCGTGAGTTCGAGCCCCACGTCAGGCTCTGGGCTGATGGCTCGGAGCCTGGAGCCTGTTTCCGATTCTGTGTCTCCCTCTCTCTCTGCCCCTCCCCCGTTCGTGCTCTTTCTCTGTCCCAAAAAATAAATAAAAAACATTGAAAAAAAAATTAAAAAAAAAAAAAAAAGAAAGGTTAACACAAGTGGATACCCCACCACCTGGGAAGATTTGGTCTAGTACTTTCCAAGTATATCTGAAGGGTTACTCACACATGGGAAATGACCTGCTTTTCCCAACCTCCGTGGAGAACGACGCAGGAAGAAGGGAACTCACACAGTACAGAGAAAGGTCTATAATCGTGTCAGTTTAAGAGGTAAAGGGAGCCTTGGTGAGATCCTGGTGAACACCAACTGCCTGAGCAAAGCCACCATGTGCTAGCTCTGGAACCTTGAGCCAATTACTGAAATTTCCTGTGCCTCCGTTTCCTCATCTGTAAAACGGGAAGGTCAGTACTTCCCTTAGTTGTTCTGACGCACTGATGAGTTATTACAAGAACCTAAATCCTCCATAAATAAGAGCTGGTGTTTTTATCTCAGGCACTCTTCGACACTTGCCGAACACCCACTATATTCCAGGTGCCCCACACTAAGGATTCAGAGATGATGACAGAAAGGCAAGACCTCACCATCTGAAGGGTGTAGAAATGAGGGTGAACACTAGCAACAAAAACAATTGATCCGGCACTCTGTCCTGTGCCAGGCCCTCTCTGAGCGACGCACGGCATTCTTCTAGCCTACACGCCAACTTTGCAAAAGAAGTGAGTTACGTAAGGGAGGTGCAATTCAACTCTAGAAGCTGAACAGAGGCACAGACAGTATAGTGGCTGGAAGTAATAATATCTCCCTCGGGAACCTGGTGGGAGGAGATTTAAATGTCAGAGATAAAGCACAGAGCTGGGCTGCTGCAGAATATAAACAGCAGGCATTAAAGCCATGCTGTCATCACCAACCTGACCGTTATCAAATGCAGGTCCTACAGCCCATGAGCTGAGGAAGGGAGCTGAGGTCAAACACCCAGAGGAAGAAGGGAACCTACCTAGCAGAAGGAAAGATCTAGACTCGCGTCAAACCTCCCCAGCTTGCCAGAAGATAAGGCTCACCCTGGTGCGCTTGTTAAAAACACGGGCACCTGGGCACCTCAGCAGCAGAATCTCAGCATATCCCGGAAGGAGACCAGGATGATGAAGAAATCAGAGCCCAGAGCTCCAAGACCCACCGGCCAGGCCTGTGCGGTGGCCCCCACTTTTCCTGACTTCACCCACCACACTCCTTCTCCAGCGACCTGATTTCTCCTTGCCCTTCTACAAAGGCACTGAGCACTCACCTCTTCCCACCGTTCCTTCTGCCTGAAATGCTATTCCTCCCATCTCCACCTGGCTCTGCTTAAATGTCACCCAGCAGAGAGCCCTGTCCAACCACCCTATTAAAACAGCACCTTCCCCTCTCCTGACGCTTTCACCAGCACCTTGCCAAACTTTATTTTTCTTTGTAGCACCCACCACCACTCAGCAGAAGAGGAAACTGTCCATGAATCATTTCTCCCCCTGCACCAGAAAGAGAGCTCCGGGAGACCAGAGGACATGCTCATGGGATTGCAAGCTCGATCCCCAGTGTCGCAGAACAGTCCCTGGCTGTGTTTGTTGAATGAATGAAGATCCTCGGATGATCCATCAACGGCTCTGAAGCTCAATTACCTCATTCGAGACAAAATACTGCCTTCCCTAATGGAGTTGGAGGAGGGTTATTTAAATGTATGGGAGAAAGCTTCTGTGTGGCAGCACCATGCTACCTAATCGTCATGTCTACCTACTGGTGCAGTGGAGAGGGTTCCCACCTAGGACACCACCACCAGCTTCAACAGCCCGCACCTGCTCGGTCAGGACAACTCCCGGGTAGGCAGAAGATGGGGCACGGACTGCCCTCTGCTGGAGCAAAAATGACAAATACCCATAATCGAAAGGGCCCACCCTGGAAAGACCAGGAGCCTTGCATCATCAGGATCTCTTTAAGCCACTCTGGAAAACGGTGTGGAGGTTCCTCAAAAAATTAAAACTAGATCTACCCTATGACCCAGCAATAGCACTGCTAGGAATTGACCCAAAGGATACAGGAGTGCTGATGCATAGGGGCACTTGTACCACAATGTGTATAGCACTTTCAATAATAGCCAAATGATGGAAAGAGCCTCTGTCCATCAACTGATGAATGGATAAAGAAGTTGTGGTTTATATACACAATGGAGTACTACTTGGCAATGAGAAAGAATGAAATATGGCCTTTTGTAGCAACATGGATGGAACTGGGGAGTGTTATGCTAAGTGAAATAAGTCAGGCAGAGAAAGACAGATACCATATGTTTTCACTCTTATGTGGATCCTGAGAAACTTAACAGAAGACCATGGGGGAGGGGGAGGGAAAAAAAAAAAGAGAGGGAGGGAGCCAAAGCATAAGAGACTCTTAAAAACTGAGAATAAACTGAGGGTTGATGGGGGGTGGGGAGGAGGGGAAAGTGGGTGATGGGCATTGAGGAGGGCACCTGTCAGGATGAGCACTGGGTGTTGTATGGAAACCAATTTGACAATAAATTTCATATTAAAAAAAAAAAAAGGATCTCTTTAAATATTTATTTTGAGAGAAAGAGAAAGAACATGGTGGGGGGGGGGAGGGCAGAGAGGAGAGAATCCTAAGTAGGCTCCCCACTATCAGTACAGAGCTCAAAGCGGGGCTCGACCCAAGAACTGTAAGACCCTGGCCTGAGTCACCAAGATCCTTCTGAATGGCACAATCTTAAACATTCAATTCTGGTGATTCCTGAAGCGATTTTCTTGCTTCAGAGAGCACAGTGTATAAAGCACAGCTAACCACAAAATGACTGCGAATCTACTCCAAATTACACACAATGGATTCCTTTTCACCTGCACAAAAACCCTGTTAAATAGGGAGCAGCACCCCACTGTTAGAGGGGACCATTTGGGCACAGAGGGGTTAAGTTCCTTAGTGGACAACACACAGCATTGGCGGGGAGGTTTGGGAATTAGAGGCAGGTGTGCCAAAGCATTTCCAGCCCTAGAAGACAAATCTAGTCACGGAGGTGATTCATCATGGAGTCAGAGGATGGTCCTCTCCTGTTACCCTTCAATGTCCTCACTACAAGGCCATCCATGTGAAATAGCTTCACTTCTCCAAGCACGGTTCCAAGGTCCCCAAGTAGCTGCGGGTGCATTTACGACCACAGGTTACGGGTCTCAGTCTCCCCGCTTCCTCCCCCTGCTTTCCAACACCTACAGGGAATGCTGGCAATGTACAGAAATGTACTGAGGGATGGTTCCAGCCACACTGCCAGCCGAGACGCAAGCTTAGTTTGTCCAGTTCTGCCGACTTCAGTGGCCTCTGTGGGCCTTATTTAGACCAGGGGGGTGATCGTTTGCATCTTTCCAAGGAGGACCTTCTAACACTCTGGGAAAACAGGAGAGGGGGAAGAAAAGGTCCTCAACAGCTGTCACTCTGTAAGACACTCTGCTCAGCCTTCACAACAAATGCATGAACTACAATCCTGCTTCCCTTTCCACGGGGGAGTGCTGTGAACTCCCATGTCTACTGTCCCTCTGACTTAAATCATGCCACCTGGCTCTCAGGAACGTGTTCACCACCCCCACCCTCCAACAGCCCCTGCCCCGAAGTCAAGTAGTTTTCAGAGGTTTTATCTGCTTAGGTTGTAAGGCTGCCCAAAGAAATCCTTAAATTCACTCCCGCTCTTAATTGTAGGAGAGTCTTCGGCAGAAGCAAAATGCAATCTGGACTATAAGACTAATCGAATTCTCTGCTACATAAGCCAATATATGGCTAATAATAATCCTGCTAGCCACAGAATATGGTTTGCCCTCTTCTCGACCAAGATGGGTTTTGTCTTGTCCTTGTCTGAAAACCTGAGCATATGGACTTTTTTTTTTTTTAACGTTTATTTTATTTTGAGAGAGAGAGAGAGAATGAGCAGGGTAGGGGCACAGAGAGAGGGAGAGAGAGAATCCCAAGCTGGCTCCGCGCTGTCAGCACAGAGCCCAACATGGGGCTAGAACTCATGAACCATGAGATTATGAC